>NW_027361675.1:39297500-39422500 GCF_039654945.1 Dendrobates tinctorius
TTCTTACAGGGTATACTATCACTATGAAATACAATCAGGTTATCTATACCTATTTTAACTACATATGTTTTATATACTATATAGATTCTATCGAATTAATACATATTTGGTAGGTTGCCTATAAGCATTGGACCATTCATTAGTTATCATATGATCATTATTTTACAGTACGGTGGGAAGCCACGACTTTATTACAAATCAATAACCCACCCTTTTTCTTGTTTTGTCGGTTATTCTCCTACTAAAATAGCAGTTTACTAGTCCTTATGTAGCACCGGCACCTATGTTTACCTCCCGATCTGCTTCACAGCGCCGTTCCTCAGAGGCCTCCATCCCATGTCCTGCGCTGTCTTCTGCTGCTGCTTCCTGGTCTCAGCGTGCGGTCTGCAAATCTCCGTGCACGGTTCTAAGGGCGCGCACGCTCCTGGTCTCTTAAAGAGAAGCGCACCATTTCCTGAAATAGTTCTTAATCAATGGGTGAGTGTCTTGCACTATTTCAGGCACCTCTGCCTTAGGGAGGTGCCTGAGCAACAAGTGTTTCCTGTTTCATGCCAGTACTCCGCAAGCATCTTGCTAACTCCGGTTTGTCTCCTCGGAGTAACTGCCGAGTCTCACCACATCCCTTCAGACTACGCCAGTACCTACTGCACCAGTTCCTGCCAGCAGCCGCCTGTTGATCGCTCCAACCGTCTACCATCTGCCTAGTTCTACGCTGCCTGCAGTTCCTGCCAGCCTGCCTGTCCCGTTGGGTCAGCTTCCACTTGTTCGGGGTCTAACTGGAGGTAGCACCTTGCGTCCCTTGGGGATTCCAAACTGGCCCTGTTTGAGGGGTCTTGCTACGGGTGTCTGGGGTTTGCTTAGTCACGCCCCCTTCGTTTCCATTCATTACACATTGCATTGTAAGTTATTCTTAATAAAGATTGATTGACTTTTATTCTATGGTTCTCTTCTTTCCTCAGGACAATCCATTTTGTCTGAGTATGTGTTTATTAAAAATATCCTGTCATTTTTTACATTTTAAAAATTACAAAAAGGAAAATGGACCAATGCAAAAGTTTGGGCACCTTTGGAGATTTGTGTGCTCAGATAACTTTGACCAATGTTTCAGACCTTAATTAGCCTGTTATGGTTATGGCTTGTTCACTATCAGCTTTATAAAAATCCAGCCTCCTCTAACCTTGTGCCTGAAACAGCAGCCATGGGTTCTTCTAAGCAGCTGTCTTGCACTCTGAAAAATTGAAGGCCGACAAAGCACGAAAAAGATATAAGAAGACAGAAAAGTGTTTTCAAGTTGTCCTTTCCTCAGTTCCAAATGTCATTAAGAAATGGCAAGTAACAGGAACAGTGTAGGTGAAGATGAGGTCTGAAAGTAAAATTTAAGTGAGAGATGCTCGTAGGATTGCTAGGGAGGCAAATCAGTACTCTCGCTAGACTGCAAAAGACCTTCAGAAAAATTTAGCAGACTCTGGATTTGTGATACATTGTTCTACTGTTCAGGGACACCTGCACAAACATTGCCTTAATGAAAGAGTCATCAGAAGAAAACCTCCCCTGCATCCCCACCATAAAATTTAGCGCAAGAAGTATGCAAAAGAACATCTAAACAAGTGCTGTGTACCGATGAGGTTAAAATAGAACTCTTTGACCACAAAGTTCAAATGTATGTGTTGAGAAAAAAAGGACATAGAATTTCAGGAAAAGAACATCTCATCAACCATTATGCATGTGTCATAATCCAGGTTGGATTATTACAGATTTTGCACAAGTAACCTTTTTTTTTCCTTTAAGCTGTTTGCTTAAAGTTAGTTTTGCCCCCAGTGGCCATTAGGGTCATTACACTGTGGTTGTTTTAGTTCTAGTTTTGCCCACGGTGGCCGTTAGGATCATTGCACTCTGGTTACTTTAGTTTAGTTGCCCCCGGTGGCCGCTAGTGTTATTGCACATGATTATGAAGCAGGTGTGATTCCCTGGCTTCTACCTATAAAGGAGTTGCAGGTGGTCTCACTCACTGTTGGTGATATTGCTCATTTGCAGCCAAGTTATTATGGACGGCGGAACGCACCAAATATAAATAATAGTAGGTGCGTTCGCCGTCCGGGGTCCACTGTGCGGTAGGTGACAAGACCGCTGCTGGACAATGGCAGATGCACCTAGTAGGTGCGGTATTGCGCTCGGGTTAACGTCACCCGAACGCTAAAGAAAAGGCGCTGGCCCTGTTAGCGTCACAGATGCCTGCGTATGGCGTCGCAGCCGCGAACACCAACAGTTGCTGTTACTACAGCACAGCGGCAGAGGGAGCCACAAGCATCGGCGCCGAGGACCGGGCGCCGACGGACGCTAGTGTAGGAGTGGAGCAAGTGGCGTGCAGCTTGCCACAACCTGGGACTGACTAATCCAACTCACTGTCACCATTCGTAATAACCAAGGGAGGGGATCATAATGAGTCAGTCACCAGTCCATACATCCATCACCATACACACACACAGAATAATTTGCTACTCTAGCGCATGGCCGAGCCGCCATGCGGGCTTTTTATAGCCATGCGCTTCCGGGACCTTCCAGTACTTTGGGAAGGACCAATCAGATCCGACATAGGACCTGCACATGTGACCCCTGCTCTCCACTGAGAGGACAACTTGCGGGCATGCCCAGTAGCACGGCATGAGGACTTAGCCTCTGGAGCAGTTCCCTGCAAAGCAGGTTGCGCTACCATTGCTGCACCAGAGGTGACGGCAACATCCAGGCTCACAGAACAAGTCTGAGGGGAATGCCTGGCTCGCCGTGATTGCTGAGCAGGAGTCTGAGCAGTTGGAGGAGAATGAGAGACCGCAGGATGTCTGGCTCTGGATTCCTGCTGTGCAGTGCCAGGAATCCGGCGCCTAACATTACCCCCCCTCCTAGGGCCCCCCTCTGAGCCTCACTGCGCTCAAAGGCCGCAATCAGGAGCAGTGCATGAATGTTTTCCACCGGCTCCGAGGTCCGAGCCTCGGGCCCATGACCCTTTGAGTCCACCAAATAAAATTTTTTGCCACGAACAAAAGTGCGCCCCACGATGGCGTTAACCTCAAACTCATCAGATGATAAGTCTGATGACCCGGCAGATGACTCAGAAAACCGGACCATGTGAACTGGTTTGAGGAGGGACACATGGAACACGTCCGAAATGGCCAAATGTGGAGGAAGAGCCAGGCGGTAGACCACCGAGCTAAGTCGCTCGAGGACCTTGAATGGTCCAATGTATCGCGGTGCGAACTTGGGAGACTCGACCCGCAGTTTAATGTTTCGGGTGGAGAGCCATACTATGTCGCCAGGGGAGAAGCTTGGCGCGGGCCGCCGATGCGTGTCGGCGGACACCCTCATCCTTTCTTTAGATGCCCGGATAGCATCCTGAGTGCGATCCCAAATGTCCTGGGCCTCCACTGCCCAGTCTGCCACCCTGGAGTCAGTGGAGGACACTGGCATCGGGACAGGGACGCGTGGATGTTGACCATAGTTTAAGAGAAAGGGCGTCTGACCAGTGGAATCAGCCACCGCATTGTTTAGGGCAAATTCAGCCCAAGGTAGCAAGGATGCCCAGTCATCCTGCCTGGCAGAGACAAAATGCCGTAAATAGGTGACCAAGGTCTGATTGGCTCTCTCGACCAAGCCATTCATCTCGGGATGGTAAGCGGAGGACAGATTTAGCTCGATGCTGAGTAAACTGCAGAGCTCCCTCCAAAACCGAGATGCAAACTGGGGACCGCGGTCACTCACGATTTTGTCCGGCATGCCATGTAAATGGAATACGTGCTTAATGAACAAGGTGGCCAAACTTCGAGCGGAAGGCAGGCGTGCGAGTGGCACCAGATGCACCATTTTGGAAAAATGGTCGGTGACCACCCAGATGACCGAACTGCCACCAGACTTGGGCAGGCCAACTATGAAATCCATGCCAACCATCTCCCAAGATCTATCCGCCACTGGCAGGGGAAACAACAGCCCCGCCGGCCTCTGTCTAGAGGGTCTGTTCCGAGCACACGAAACACATGCTTGCACGTATTCCTTGACATCACGAGCCATATGTGGCCACCAATATGACCTTGCCAGGAGTTCGGTGGTCCGTTTATTACCAAAATGGCCACCCACCCTGGAGGCATGTGCCCAGGCGAGGACCTCCGGCTGTAGCTGAGGAGGCACCAAGGTCTTGCCCGGTGGTACCGACTCGAGAGCAACTGGAGCCACAGTCGTAAAACTCTCCGGCAGGAGAATTAACCGAGGCTGTTATGATGAGTCACCGAAGGAGGAAAAAACAAAATACCAGCTAAGTCCAGAAAAACCAGAGAGGTTGGCAGCTATCGGATTGCAGACCCCTGAACCTATCCACAACGACTAGCAGTAGCCGTGGGGGGTTCCTACGGTGCCCTAGACCCCTCAATCACAACCGGAGAACTACATAGCCTAAAGACAGAAAGGGGAAAAACTAAACTGCCCCAGAGCAGACCCCAAAGCAATAGGCAGCCCCCAACATATAATGACGGTGAAGCAAGATGAAAACACTAACACAGATAGAAAGATAGGTTGAGCAAATGATGGGGCCCAAGCTAACTAAAATAGGACAGGATAGGAAAGCTGCTGTCTGCCATCCGCAAAAACCCTATCAAAATGAGCCAACCAACTGATAGGAAAAACAGGCCCTGAAGTCGCTAGGCTTCAAAAGACTATATCAGCACTCAGATATATTCTGAAGACAGAGCAAAAGATCAACAGATCAGAGACAAAAATGGAATTCAGCTCACCCCCGGCCGGGGATGGCGGAACTCCCAAAAAACAAGGCAAAACAAAAACAAAACTGAAGAGTACAAAGCAGAGCAGAAAAACTTAGCTTTGAGACGCAGGAATCAGACTGGTCTCCAAGAATCCAGCAGGAAAATCACCAGCCAGGAAGAAGGGCGTCGGCAGCCTTATATCCAGTCCTCAATTCCAGCCACCCAGTCATCATCTAGCTGCCCAGGTGTTTGTTAATCAGTCTCACTACCTTCCTTCACTAGAGGAGGGAGTTCATCAGACCTCAATGGTGAAGGGAAAAATGAACTCACAACAGTACCTCCCCCTTGAGGAGGGGTCACCGAACCCTCATCCATGCCACCAGGGCGATCCGGGTGAGACCGATGAAAGGCACGCACCAATCTTTCAGCATAAATATCAGAGGCAGAGACCCAGGAATTATCCTCCTGACCATAACCCTTCCACTTAACCAAATACTGGAGTCTCCGTCTAGCCAGACGGGAATCCAGTATCTTCTCTACCTCATATTCCATGTTACCTTCAACCAATATAGGGTCAGGAGGTGCCACCACAGGAACTACTGGTTCAACAAACCTCTTCAACAAGGACTTATGAAACACATTATGAATTTTAAATGTGACAGGAAGAGCCAACCGAAAAGAGACCGGATTAATAATCTCCAAAATCTAGGCTTAAACTTAGGAGAAGCCACCTTCATAGCGATATTTTTTGATGACAACCAAACCATATCACCCACCTTAAACTGGGGACCAACGGTCCTACGCCGGTTGGAAAACCGCTGGGCCTTTTCCTGGGAGAGAGACAACTTATCCACTACTTGGTCCCAGATCTGGTGCATTCTCTCCACCACAGTGTCAACACCTTGGCAGGCAGAAGGCTTCACCTGCCCTGAAGAAAATCGAGGGTGAAAACCAAAGTTACAAAAAAAAGGTGACATCAAAGTGGCACAACTAGCTCTATATTTAAAGCAAATTCGGCCAAGGACAAAAATGAAACCCAATCATCCTGATCGGCAGAAATAAAACATCTCAAATATGACTCCAAAGTCTGGTTTGTTCTCTCCGTCTGCCCATTGGTCTGAGGGTGAAACGCAGAGGAGAAGGACAACTGAATTCCCAGCTTGGAACAGAAAGTCCTCCAAAATCTAGACACAAACTGATCTCCTCTGTCAGATACAATGTTCTCAGGAATCCCGTGCAAGCGAACCACCTGTTGCAAAAACAAGGGCACCAACTCAGAGGAAGATGGCAACTTAGGGAGTGGTACAAGATGGACCATCTTAGAGAATCTATCACAAATCACCCAAATAACTGTCATTCTCTGAGAGACAGGCATATCAGAGATAAAATCCATTGAAATATGGGTCCATGGCCTCCTGGGCACCGGCAAAGGCATCAACAAGCCACTAGAGCGACAACAAGGTTTAGACCGGGAGCAAGTCCCACAGGACTGCACAAAATTCCTGACATCACGAGACAAGACGGGCCACCAAAAAGACCGACTCACCAGATCTCTAGTACCAAAAATACCTGGATGACCAGCCAATGCAGAGCAATGAACTTCAGACATCACTCTCTTCCTCCACTGGTCAGGAACATACAACTTTCCACTGGGACAACGCTCAGGTTTGTCCTCCTGAAACTCTTCCAGAGCACGTCTCAAATCGGGCGAGATGGCAGAAAGAACTACCCCCTCGCCTAAGATGGTAGCAGGCTTAGTCACAACAGGAGAATCAGCAAGGAAACTCCTAGAGAGGGCGTCTGCCTTGACATTCTTAGTGCCCGGAAGAAAAGAGACCACAAAATCAAAACGTGTGAAAAACAAGGCCCACCTAGCCTGTCTAGGATTCAAGCGCTTGGCCGACTCCAGGTAAATCAAATTCTTGTGGTCCGTAAGGACCACGACTTGGTGTTTGGCTCCCTCCAACCAATGTCTCAACTCCTCAAATGCCCATTTCATGGCCAACAGTTCCCGATTCCCCACATCATAGTTACGTTCGGATGGGGAGAACTTTCGGGAAAAGAAAGCACAAGGATTCATTTTAGATGTCACAGGATCTTTTTGGGACAACACCGCTCCTGCACCAATCTCAGAAGCGTCCACCTGAAACGGGAGTGAGACATCAGGTTGCCGCAAAACCGGAGCAGAAGTGAATTTTCGCTTCAGCTCCTGAAAGGAAGAAACAGCCTCCAGAGACCAATTCAGCACATCAGCACCCTTCCTAGCCAAATCCGTCAATGGCTTGGCAATACCAGAAAAATTGGCTATAAATTTCCGATAAAAATTAGCAAAACCCAAAAACTTCTGGAGGGCCTTCAAAGAAGTGGGCTGAACCCAATCATAAATGGCCTGTACCTTGGTCGGGTCCATTTCAATAGTTGACGGAGACAAAATAAATCCCAAAAATGAAATCCTCTGTACACCAAAAAGGCATTTTGATCCCTTGACATACAGGGAATTCTCCCTCAAAATCCGGAACACAGTCCGAACATGTTCCACATGAGAGTCCCAATTCTTGGAGAAGATCAAAATATCATCCAAATAGATAATCAAAAATTTATCCACAAAGTCTCGGAATATATCGTTCATGAAGCACTGGAAGACAGAAGGGGCATTAGTGAGCCCAAAAGGCATCACCAGGTACTCAAAATGTCCCTCCGGAGTATTAAACGCCGTCTTCCATTCATCCCCATGCTTAATGCGAATAAGATTATACGCCCCCCTGAGGTCAAGCTTGGTAAACCAGCAAGCACCTTTAACTCTGGAGAATAGATCAGAAATCAGGGGTAACGGATACTGATATTTAACAGTAATTTTGTTGAAGGCACGATAGTCAATACAAGGCCTTAATGAACCATCCTTTTTAGCCACAAAAAAACCCCAGCACCTAAGGGTGAAGAGGATGGTCTAATATGACCCTTCTCCAATGCCTCCTTAATATAGGATCGCATAGCCTCGTGCTCGGGTACAGATAAATTGAAAAGCCGACCCTTGGGGAATTTACACCCCGGGTTCAGCTCAGTTGCACAGTCATAACTCCTATGAGGAGGCATAGACGCAGACTCATTCTCACTAAATACATCATAAAAGTCAGCCAAATAGTCAGGAACATCATGCGACTGGGGAGAGGTGGAGAAAACAGGAGCATCGCTAAGGGCACACCGACAACCCCAACTCACCACAGACAAAGATTTCCAATCCAGAACTGGATTATGAATTTGCAACCAGGGAAACCCCAGAACAATGGTATCATGCAAATTATGCAACACCAAAAATCTGCAATTTTCTTGATGGTCCGGGGCGACCCGCATTACCACCTGGGTCCAAAACTGAGGTTTATTCTTTGCCAAAGGATTAGCATCAATACCCCTCAAAGGAAAAGGTGTCCGCAGAGGTGTCATAGGAAATCCACAACGTTTAGCAAAATCCAAGTCCATCAGGTTCAGAGCTGCTCCTGAATCCACAAAAGCCTTGACGGAAAATGTGGACAGGGAGCAGATCAGAGAAATTGCCAGAAGAAACTTAGGTTGAACACCACCCACAGAAAACGTGTGTGCACAACGTTTCTCTTGTTTAGGGCAGACAGAAATAATATGCGAGGCATCTCCACAAAAAAAACACAGCTTATTACGCCTTCTGAACTCCTGACGTTGCACCCTAGACAAAACTCTATCACATTGCATAGGTTCAGACATTTGTTCAACAGGTGGCAACATCTCTCGTGTAGTTTTGCGTTCACGTAAACGCCGATCCACCTGAATGGCTAATGACATAGAATCGTCAAGACCAGAGGGAACAGGAAATCCCACCATAGTATCTTTTACAGTTTCTGACAAACCCTTCCGAAAGAGGGCTGCCAAGGCACCATCATTCCAGGTAGTAAGGACCGCCCACTTTCGGAATCTTTGACAGTACAACTCTGCCGAATCCCGACCCTGGCTTAATGCCAACAGGGTCTTTTCAGCCTGATCAATAGCATTAGGTTCATCATACAACAACCCCAAGGCTTGAAAAAATGCGTTCACATTATTCAGAATAGGATCATCAGGTTTCAAAGAAAACGCCCAATCCTGGGAATCGCCGCGCAGCAAAGAGATGACAATTTTAACCTGCTGTGCGGAGTTCCCCGACGAGTTAGGCTTCAAGGCAAAAAATAATTTACAATTATTCTTGAAATTCGAGAATTTAGACCGATCCCCAAAAAACACATCAGGAGTAGGAATCTTTGGTTCAGCAGCATGTGAATGAGCAAGATAGGCGGAAATTCCCAGCACTTCAGCAGCGAGCTGCTCCACACAATCAGACAATTGCTTCATCTCCATTGAGAGAAAAATTCCCCCTATGGCCTCAGAGATATAGAGGAAAAAATATGCACACACAAAAAAAAAAAAAAATTCTGACACTTTTTTTTTTTTTTTACAATTCTCTCCTGCTATTGAGTACCCTAGGATCTGCGGTATGGCTGGTGATTCTGTTATGATGAGTCACCGAAGGAGGAAAAAATAAAATACCAGCTAAGTCCAGAAAAACCAGAGAGGTTGGCAGCTATCGGATTGCAGACCCCTGAACCTATCCACAACAACTAGCAGTAGCCGTGGGGGGTTCCTACGGTGCCCTAGACCCCTCGATCACAGCCGGAGAGCTACATAGCCTAAAGACAGAAAGGGGGAAAAACTAAACTGCCCCAGAGCAGACCCCAAAGCAATAGGCAGCCCCCAACATATAATGACGGTGAAGCAAGATGAAAACACTAACACAGATAGAAAGATAGGTTGAGCAAATGATGGGGCCCAAGCTAACTACATAGGACAGGATAGGAAAGCTGCTGTCTGCCATCCGCAAAAACCCTATCAAAATGAGCCAACCGACTGATAGGAAAAATAAGCCCTGAAGTCACTTGGGCTTCAAAAGACTATATCAGCACTCAGGTATATTCTGAAGACAGAGCAAAAGATCAACAGATCAGAGACAAAAATGGAATTCAGCTCACCCCCGGCCGGGGATGGCAGAACTCCCAAAAAACAAGGCAAAACAAAAACAAAACTGAAGAGTACAAAGCAGAGCAGAAAAACTTAGCTTTGAGACGCAGGAATCAGACTGGTCTCCAAGAATCCAGCAGGAAAACCACCAGCCAGGAAGAAGGGGGTCGGCAGCCTTATATCCAGTCCTCAATTCCAGCCACCCAGTTATCATCTAGCTGCCCAGGTGTTTGGTAATCAGTCTCACTACCTTCCTTCACCAGAGGAGGGAGTTCACCAGACCTCAACGGTGAAGGGAAAAATTAACTCACAACACAAAAGCGTCAAATGGCGCTGCTTCCCTTCCGAGCTCTGCCATGCGCCCAAATAGTGGTTTACCCCCACATGTCGGGTATCAGCATTATAATCTATGTGATTTTTGTTATGCTGTAATGTCTATTGTCTGTACAAATCCCCTCCGAAATGTAAAGTGCTGCGGAATATGTCGGCGCTATAGAAATAAAATTTATTATTATTTTTATTATTATTATAGCTGCTATTGTGCTTTTGGCACTACCAACAGATGCAGCACCACCACCATCTGTACCAGCTGGCCCCCCACACCCACGTCCGCGGCCTCTTCCACCATACTTAATAATTTTTGTGAAAATGGACTCAAAATACCAGCAGATATATGGTACTGTTTCAGAAGCGGACAGCTCTATACAGTCTAGGGATAATTGTAAATCTCCGTATATATTTCATGAGTCAGACACAGACGGTCACAGGCTCAGTATGGATTAGACAATAATATAAAAATTTGCAAAAGGTACAGTATCACTAGATACAAGGTATATATAGTATAGTTTAAACATACTGAATCTCCGTATACATTTCAGGAGGCAAACACAGATGCTGTCAGGCCCAGTAGGGATCCGACAACAATATAGAAAGTTGAGAAAGGGTACTATGGCACCCCTGAGGGTACGGTTGCCACAGAGG
The DNA here is from genome assembly GCF_039654945.1 of Dendrobates tinctorius. Taxonomy (NCBI): domain Eukaryota; kingdom Metazoa; phylum Chordata; class Amphibia; order Anura; family Dendrobatidae; genus Dendrobates; species Dendrobates tinctorius. The sequence continues at coordinate 39,308,246 of NW_027361675.1, forward strand.
TACTGCACCTCATCCAAAGGTGTGGTATCCCACCCTCAGGTAAGGAGGGATCACCACTCAGGACTCCTAACCCTGCACTCAACACACACACTAGTTAGTCAGTGCTTTCTGGGTGTACCCGGCGGGCGGATGGCCTCATCCCAGACTGACTTTGAAAGTGCGTTGGGGGTTAGTGTGGAAGGTAGGTACAGTGGGAGGAGCTTAGGTAGTGGAGTGATTGTGGGCATCCAATCAGAGAAAGCAAGGTGACAGTTGGTGGGTGGAGCTAGTCTGAGGTAAATGGATCTTTCTAGAGAGTTGTCAGTCGGTGACAGGAGAGAGTAAGAGCAGGATTGCTGTGAGAGGGCTGAGGGTCAGAGAAGAGAGAAACATCTTGTCCAAGCTTCTAGACCAGAAGGAAGGGGTCCTTGGGGCACGGGAAGTGCAATAAGCCACCTGTGAAGCCCGTTTCTGGAGAAGGAAGGACCAGGCCTCGTTGGGGAAGGTGGCTCCTGAAGGTAGTGGAGAAATACAGAGCTCAGCTAGAAAGATGGAGGATGAGGTAACTTTAAGTGCCTCAGTCGCAGCCGCATTCAATACTCAAAAAGGCAGCAGTTGGAATAAAGGACCCCGGGGCCTGACCCACGTCGCCCGGTGTGATCCGTGACTGCTGACTTGGGACACTGTTTGCGAAGGCGCACAGCAGGAAGGAAGGGAGAGATCAGCGCAGAGACACGGCCTAGAAGGATACACAAGGAGGAGACTTGAACAGGTGTTCCTGATCTACCTTGAAGTTTGCCGGACCCCTCACTCGGATGACACAGTACCAAGCGGGTCATTTTGTGCACAAAACTTTTGAGGAAAAACTCAGAAACTGCACCCAACTGTGTCCTTGGTGTCTTTTACAACCCGCCTGCTACACATGCTACACTCACCATCACCGTCAACGGCTCACAAACACCATCTCAACTGCCCTGGGATACAGCTCTGCCCGTGGAGAGCTTCATCATCTTGGCTGCTTTAACACCGTTCCAGAGGATCTGCATTGCAGCGTCGGCTACCCTAGCCGAGTACCACGGTTGGCGTCACAATCCCCTTTTCCAAATTAATTATCATACCATCTTCCCCCTCATCTGAACTCTCATCTTCTTTATTGGACACCCAGGGCCACGGACCGGGTTTCAATAACCACCGTGACATACTTCCCCCTTAAAAGAGCCTGAAAGGCCCCGTACTGAGTAACCCCCGGCCCTGCGTGGCGTTTCATTTTAACACCAGATACCAGGGATATATAGTATAGTTTCAACATTCTAAATCTACGTATATATTTCAGGAGGCAGACACAGACGCTGTCATGGCCAGTATGGATTCGACAGCAGTCTAAAAAGTAGAAAAAGGGTACAGTATCACCAGATACAAGGTATATATAGTATAGTTTCAACATTCAAAATCTCCATATTTATTTCAGGAGGCAGACACAGATGCTCTGAGGCCCAGTATGGATTACACAACGATATAAAAAGCAGTAAAAGGGAATGGATCCCAAGCGTACTGCTGTATACAGTGTTGGGGTCATTTTGCGATCTACATATATATTTCAAGAGTAACACACAGCCTCTCACAGGCTCAGTATGGATCACACCATAATATAAAAAGAATATCCGCAAGAGACAATCACACATGTGGGCCAAAGTTCCAGGTGTCAATGCTGGACTGCCAGTGGAGGGTGGAGGAGCACTTTCTGGCAAATCCACATCCCTCCAGTCATGCACAATCCCTGTACCTGACCTTGGCACGCCCACATTTTCTCTTGCCCCCTGAGAAGCATCCTCCTACCCAAAATAATCATCCCCCTCATCCTCCTCCTCATTTTCCTCTTCTTCCTTCACCTCGTCCACGACAGTTCCCTGACCAGACAATGGCTGACTGTCATCAAGGCTTCCCTCCTCCTCCTCCTCCTGTTGCTCCTCAGCTGCAGACGCCTGATCCTTAATGTGCGTCAAAGTTTGCATGAGCAGACGCATAAGTGGTATGCTCATGCTTATGATGGTGCCATCTGCGCTTACCAGCCATGTGTATTCCTCAAAACACTGAAGGACTTTACAGAGGTCTTTCAGCTTTGACCACTGCACACCTGACAACTCCATGTCTTCCCTCAAACTGCCTGCCCGTGTATCCTCCCACAAATGCATTACAGCCTGCCTCTGTTCGCACAGCCTCTCAACCATGTGCATGGTGGAGTGCCATCTTGTAGCAACGTCTATGATTAGGCGGTGCTTGGGGAGGTGGAGTGATCGCTGCAGCTTCTGCATACGACTGGAGTGGACGGGCGAGCGACGGATGTGCGAGCACAGTCTTCGCACCTTATGGAACAGGGCTGTTAACTCCGGATAATTATTTAGGAAGCACTGCACCACCAGGTTCAAGGTGTGAGCCAGGCAAGGTATGTGTGTGAGTTTTGCAAGGGCTATGGTTGCCACAAAATTCCACCCATTATCACTGACTACCTTGCCTGGCTCAAGATGTAGACTGCCCAGCCATGACTCAGCTTGTCAATGCAAGTAGTCAGCCAGTACCTCCGCGGTGTGTCTGCTGTCGCCCAAAGACATCATTTTTAAAACAGCCTGCTGACGCTTACCACTAGCTGTTCGATAGTGGGACACCTCGTGTGCAACACTGACAGATGTGGATGGAGTGCTTGTGCGACTGCGCTCTGTCGACGAGCATTCGATTATGGAGGAGGAGGAGGGTCGAATGCCTACAGCCAACTGTTTCCTATACCGTGGGCTAGGCAGCACTGTTCCACCCCCGCTGTCCCCTATGGAGCCTGCATCCACCAAATTAACCCAGTGCGCAGTGATGGACACGTAACGGCCCTGGCCATGCCTACTGGCCCATGCATCTGTTGTGAGGTGCACCTTTCCACTCACTGATTGTTTTAGTGCATGGACAATGCGGTCTTTCACATGCCGGGCAGGGATGGCTTTTTGAGAAAAGAAGTGCCGACTGGGTAGGTCATAGCGTGGGACATCGTAGGCCATGAGCTCTCGGAAAGCATTGCTTTCAACCAAACGGAAGGGCATCATCTCTAATGAGATCAGTTTGGCAATGTAGGCGTTCAAAGTCGGTGTACGCTGATTAGAGGATGAGTACTTTCTTGTCCTACTGAGAGTGTCTGGTAGGGTGAGCTGTACTTGAGAGCTGCATATGGGGGAACTAGCATTGGACCTGACGGACTGAGAAGGGGTTTGGTGATGGTGAGGGTGTTGATGGCCTAGATTCAGTGTTTCCTCACAAAAATATTGTGATTCCCTGACTGATTTGGCCTAGCGACGACACCTCAACATTTCTTGATAATGGTGTGCTTAGCGGTGGCCTTACAGTGGGGGAAGCGATGGAGCGTTGCCGGCTAACTTCAGTCGGAGCAGGTGCACATGTGCTACCTGAGCTTTTGTAGTCCGTCCACGCTTGCAAGTGCATGTTGGTTGAATGTCTAAGCATGCAACTGGTATTCAAATTTCGTAGATTTTTCCCTCTGCTAAAGGTCCTTCGGCACTTCTTACAGATAACATTTCCGTCATCAGTAGGATTTTGTTCAAAAAAGTGCCACACTGCACTCTTCCTACTATGGTACAAATTTTCAGGGCTTGCACGCTGTGCTAATTTGACCATCTGGCCAAGCTGTCCTGCAACTCTTTTAGTTTTCTTGCCAAGTTTTTTGACACCTACGGGCCTGCCGGATAACCGCTGCTGCAATGACGATGCCTGCTGCGGATCCTTCTCCTGTTCTGACCTACGAGGGGCGCCTGAAAGCTTCGAGGTCCACCCATGAAATCTTTATTACATGGTCTTGTTTTGCAATGCAATATGTTATTTAGTTAGTTGAATGGTCTCATGAGCAATCTGGATTTATTTTGATTTTTTTGTTTCCGTTACAGCATTTTAAAGTTGGGTCGCAAGGCTGAAATATGGAAATGGAGAAGTTGGCAAAGTTCACACATCGGCTGCTGCAATGGCTGCAATTCCACCTTCCACCAAGGTGCTTTTTCATCTGTAGGAATAGATGATAGTCCGAGGGAGCCAAAACAGGGGAATAGGGTGGGTGCTGAAGCAGTTGGAAACCAAAGGAGTCAATTGCAGCAGCCGATGTGTGAACTTTGCCAACTTCTCCATTTTCATATTTCAGCCTTGCGACCCAACTATAAAATGCTGTAACGGAAACAAAAAAAATCAAAATAAATCCAGATTGCTCATGAGACCATTCAACTAACTAAATAACATATTGCATTGCAAAACATGACCATGCAAAAAAGATTTCATGGGTGGGCCTCGAAGTTTTCAGGCGCCCCTCGTATTGTCACCGGCACCCTCTTCCCCCAATGGATGCCAATCTGGGTCAACAATTGGGTCATCCATGACCTCGTCTTCAATGTCATCTGCACCTTCCTCTGTACCTTCCTCTGTGTCACCGTATAAGGTAGTACAGTATGCGGGAAGGGGCACTTGAGTTTCATCAGGGTCTGATTCAGGCTCAGTAGACTGCGAGGGCAATGTAGTGCTGTGGGTGAATGTACCAGCAGAATCATCTAGCAGTGGCTGTGCATCAGTGCACTCCATGTCAGATTCATCTTGGACTGGGGAATTCAGGATTTGACTTGATAACCCAGGAATGGTATGTGAAAAGAGCTCCATGGAGTAATCTGAAGTGTGTGATGCGGCATCCTTCACTTTTGGTGTGGGTGAAGGACACAAGGAAAGGTGTTGTTCCTGACCAGAAGCCTGCACTGACGACTCTGTGCTTGCAGTTTTTGTAACTTCAGAAGAGGAGGCAATAGAGCTGGAGGCTGTTTTGGCAATGTAAGCCAAAACCTGTTCCTGATGCTCCGGCTTTAAAAGCGGTTTACTTACTCCCAGAAAAGGGAACCTTAAAGGCCTTCTTGTGCCAGACGATGATGCAGGCTCAACACCTCCTGCCTTAGCTGCTATTGTGCTTTTGCCAGAACCAGCCGATGCGCCACCACCACCATCAGTACCAGCTGCGCCCCCCCTGCCCACGTCCGTGGCCTCTTCCACCATACTTCCTCATGTTTGGGAAAATGTACCAAAAATACCAGCAGAGAAATGGTACTGTATGAGGAGGGTACAGCTGTATAAGGTGTATGTAAAAAGTGAAATCTCCGTATATATTTTGTGAGTCACAGATGCTCACCCAGTATGTATTTCATCATAATCCAACAAGCAGATATACGGTACTGTATCAGAAGTGTACAGCTGTATACATTGTTGGTGAAACTGTCAATCTCTGTATATGTATTTACGGAGAGGCACACACACACACTGACTCTGTGTAAATGTGACCGTAATAAGAACAGCAGATATACAATACTGTTTGAGAATCGGACAGCTCTATACGGTGTATGGAGAAAGGGCAATGTCCGTATGTTAGGGATGGCAGAACGCACTAAATACAAAATAATAGAAAGTGCGTTCGCCGCCCGGGGTCCACCGTGCAGAGGTGTTAAACTGCTGCTATATAATGGCAGACGCACAATATGGCGGTATATCGCACACGGGTTGAACGTCACCCGGTGTGCACTGGGCGTACTCTGTTAGCTTCACAGAGACGCCTTAGACCTAAACATAAGTACTGAGCCTGTTGGACTCACAGGTCTCAGAGAAATGCACGCACGGTATATGGTCACAGGAGCTGGGCCCAAGGCAGAGGGACAGAGTCCATCTAGACCTACCGTGCGTGCAGCGTCGCTAACGCGGACGCCCACAGGTGCTGCAGACTGCAGCGCGGCTACTGACACAGCCGCTATGCGACAGTACCCAGGAGGGGCGCACTGTCGGACGCTAGTTAGGTGATGATATGCACTGTGGCCTGTAGCGTGCCACTGACTGGCGCTGACTCTATTACTAAGTCCCTATTCACACACGTAATATCAGAGGGAGGAGAATTTTAATGAGTCATTCGCAGGTTCATGCATCCGTCATCATTCACACATGTAGCAAGTAGAGTCTATACTAGCGCATGGCCGAGCGGCCATGCGGGCCTTTTATAGCCATGCGCTGCCGGGACCTTCCAGATCTCTGAGATGGACCAATCAGATCTGGAGAAGGACCTGAGCACGTGACTTCCGACCTCCAATGGGAGATCGTCTCGTGAGCATGCTCAGTGGAGCGGCAGAGGGACATAGCCTCAGGAATGGCTTACTGCAGAGCAGCATGTGAGGCTCTGGATTCCTGTCATGCCACTGCAGGAATCCGACGTCTAAGACTGGTTTCACACTTGCGTTTTTTTGTGCTGTTTTTTGCGCATGTCTTTACATGGGCACTGTCGCATTGCGGCTGGGTCAATCGCTGTGCTGCTGTAGCAGCCCTAGTTGGCGTCCGCGGTAGCGATGCCACACGCACGGTAGGTCTAGACGGAGTCTTGGGCTTAGTCCTGTGACCACATACCGTGCGTGCACTTCGCTGAGTCCTGTGAGGTCAACAGGCTCAACATTTATGTTCATGCCTTAGGCGACTCTGAATCAACAGAGTACGCCCAGCGCACATCGCGTGACGTATAACCCGCGTGTGCTATACCGCCATATAGCGCATCTGCCATTGTCAAGCAGCAGTTTATCACCTCTGCACGGTGGACCCCGGACGGCAAACGCACTTTCTATTATTTAATATTTAGTGCGTTCCGCCGTCCCTAACACCAAATCCCAAAGAGTTTACCTTGAAAAAATTATTGTTCAAAGCAAGAAACCACTGGTGAATTAGGGCCTTTAGCACCAGTCTGGATTAGAAGATTATGCAACCTTTTTTTTGGTTGGCCTTTAAAATTTAACCCACAGAGCATGGTTCACAATACCCCCACAGAAAACGTTGCACATTTCTGTCAAAGAGCATGGGACACAATACCCTCACAGACGCTGATTCAAATTTCTCCCCAAGAGGCAATGGGAGCCAGAAAATTTGTGCTGTAAAATGGTCGTAGTAAGGGGTAGTGTGCTGCAAATGGAAGCAAAATGTGGGTAAGAGCAGGACAATTGCCCTGCAAACAAATGTGGATATGGAAATTACTTAAAGGGAACTTGTCACCAGGAGTAACACTGATAACTAGGGATGAGCGATATTGCCCAATATCGTATCGGAATTCCGATTTCCGATATTAGAAAATATCGGATATCGGAATTTCCGATTTCCGATATCAATGCAAGTCAATGGGAGAAAAAAATCGGAATTACAAAATGACCACTACAGTGCTATATAATGGATAAAATGGAGGGGAAACACCTCAGGATAATGGGGAAGGAGTTTGCAGAGGCAGAGGAGCAAAAAAATCGCTAGAAAAATGCACAGAGCGAAAGCTGTAGCAGGAAAACTGGTCACTATCTTCTTAACAGCGGTGTTTTTTCTTTGGGTTAGGATTAGTTGGGGTAGGGTTAGGGTTTATGGTTAGTAGGGTAAGGGTTAGGGGGTTAGGGTTAGTTAGGGTTGGTAGAGTCAGGGTTTACAGTTAGGCTTATGCTTATAGTTAGTAGGGTTAGGGTTAGTAGGGTTAGGGTTATGGGTTATGCTTATGGTTAGTAGGGTTAGGGGTTAGGGTTAGTAGGGTTAGGGGTTATGGTTATGGTTAATAGGGTTAGGGTTAGTATGGTTAGGGTTAGGGGTTAGGATTACTAGGGTTATGGTTAGGGGTTAGGCCTCTTTCACACTTCAGTTTTTTGCATCAGTCAAAATCCGCCAAAAGGCCGGATGGCGGATCCGTTTTAGTACTGATGACAACGGATGCCATCCGTCCGTTTTTTTTGACGGATCCGACAAATGAAGAATTTTAAAGGAATCGCAGCCTGGAAAAGGAGAGAGAGAGAAAGAGAGAGAGAGAATATTTTCTTTGTCCGGCACCCAGAAAGAATTTCGGGTTAAATGAGTGTCTGGAGGATCCGCCAGAGAAAAAAACGTTGCAAGCTCCGTTTTGAAATCTTTGAGGATGGTGACGGACAGCAACTTTTGGCGGATCCGCAAAAAAAACGGATGCAACGGACGGCAATCCGTCACAATCCGCCAATAATGGAAGTCAATGGGGAAAAAAAACGGATCCTCAAAAGAAAATTGAGGATCCGTTTTTTTCAAAACCTGGCGGATTGTGACTGATTGTAAAAAACTGAAGTGTGAAAGAGGCCTTAGGGTTAGGGTTAGTAGGGTTAGGGTAAGGGTTAGGGGTTAGGGTTAGTTATGGTTAGTAGAGAAAGGGTTTACAGTTAGGGTTATGCTTATAGTTAGTAGGGTTAGGGGTTAGGGTTAGTAGGGTTAGGGTTTAGGGTTATGCTTATGGTTAGTAGGGTTAGGGGTTAGGGTTAGTAGGGTTAGGGTTACGGTTATGCTTATGGTTAGCGGGGTTAGGGTTAGGGTTTAGGGTTAGTAGGTTTAGGGTAAGGATTAGGGGTAAGGGTTAGTGGTTAGGGTTAGTGGTTAGGGTTAGTTAGGGTTAGGGTTAGTGGTAAGGGTTAGGGATAGTTAGGGTTAGGGTTAGAGGCCCAGAGGCTGAAGGATTATGGGATTTCTGATTTCCGATGTGAAAAAAATATCGGAATATCTAAGGTACACAGCGGGTAACTAAGTGACGCGTGCCCTTAGTTACCCGCGTTTACATTGGAAACCAGTGTCCAGCTCACTGATCATAAAAAGGTCCAGGGCATTCGAGCATGATCAGCGATACCCAGCGGGGGGGGGGCGGTCGCTGATACGTGTCACACAGCGATATCGCTGGTGAGATCGCTGTTGCATCACAAACTTGTGACTCAGCAGCGATCTCGCTAGCGATCTCGCTGTGTGTGACGGGGGCTTTACTCCGACTCCGGCTCTGACTGACAGCCTGCCTCAATGTAGAGACAGTGTCAGTCACAGTGTGGAGATACAGCAGCCACTCTTCATACTCAGAACGGCGACTGAACCGATACCACCCCTATGACTGAATACTGAATGCTGGCAGGGAGAATAAAGATCATTTTCTCTCCTCTGAATTTGGCTTTGTGGAGGCGCCGGACAGCATCATAATGCTGTTAACCCGCAGATTAACCCCAAATCTGCAGGTTAACAGGGTTATTCCTGGTGACATGTTCCCTTTAAAGGGGTTCTGTTGTGAGAGGGTGGACGAAGGTTCTTGCAACACTCTACAAATGGGGATAGGGCACTGACTTAAAATAAGATATAACAAAAATCTTGAACCAAGGTCCAAGTGGATGTTGAGGTGGACGTGGTCATGTACATGTAAGAGGCGACATAGGAAGTAGCCAAAACAGTTTTTTGGGGTTGTTTTTTTTAATTTTTTTAATTTTTAAGGGGAACTAATGGAAATAAAATAGAAAACGAAAACAATCATCTTGAACCAGGAGGCCAAGGTCCAAGTCAAGGCTGAGGCACACGTTGTGATGTAGGTATAAGGCTGGAGTCACACTAGTGAAAGGCATCTGATGCGAGAGCATTGGATGCGTTATGCTAATGACACTTGGCTCCTGCTCTGCCTCAACTGTGAGATGAGTGTCATGCTACTGGACTCTGATCTTCTTGCACAGAGAGCATCCGAGCACCGTTGCGGAGGAGGTGGAGAAATGAATTTCTCCATCTTCTTCGCTGCCAGCATTAGCGTATATCACACCTCAGTCAGATGATATCTGAGTACTGTGCGTGGTGTTATTTGCACCCAAAGACTTATGTGTGCAAGTGAGCCGAGACTCTGCCAAGTCTCGGTGACAATTGCTGCATGCTGTGATTTCACACGCGCGCTGAATTTGCAGAGTAAAAATACTCTGATCTGGATTGCCCCATAGAATAACACTGGGCAGGGTGCTATGCAATGTTTTATCTCATAGCACTTGGTCATATTGTATGGTAGTGTGACTTTGGCCTAACAGTCCAAGTACGAGTTAGACAAAACTTTTTTTTTAGGTATTTTTATTTTATTTTTAAGAGGGACTAATGAAAATAACAGAAATTAAATACAAAAACAAAGTATTATCTTGAACCAGGAGGCAGTGGTCAAAGTGGAAGATGAAGAGGAAGTGGAGGTGGACGTAGCAGAGGTGAAGGCGGATGTAGCCAACACCTTTTTATTTTAATTTTTTGATGAGGAGGCCATAAAATTAAATGAGTGACAGATAGAGTCTAACCATGGCTGAGAGCGGCTGGTATAGTTGTCTAAGCAGCCAAAGTTACGGACAAGTTCTTTGCGATCCATTCCTGGTTAATTTTAATGAATGTAAGCTTGCTCATGTTGCTAAACACACTTTCAGACAGTACACAGGGCAGGCCAGCACCTCCAAGGTGTAAAGCGCAAGCTCAGGCCATGTGTGGAATTTGGAGACCCAAAAGTTAAATGGGGCAGACCCATCAGTTACAAAGTGGAGACGTGTGAACAGGTAATCTTCCACGATGTTGGGGAAACGCTGCCTCCTGCTGATAAGGACCATATCAGACGTTGATGCCGGATGTTGTGGCGTGTGGAGGAATTGTTCCCACATTTTAGCCATGCTAACCCTGCCTTTCGACGTGCTGGTGGTGCCCCAGCTGAGTTGGTGGCTTCCTTCTCTACCTCGTTCTTGCACTGAGCCCTACTGACAGGTGGGAAAAACATTAATATTTTCTCTACCAGCGTATGCTTGTATTCATGCATTTTGCAATCTTGGTCCAAGGACGGATGGTACATTGCTGCTTTCCTCATGTTTTTCCCCCTTAATAAAATACCTTGTAGGCAAGAGGCTGTATTCGGGCACCCTACTCAAGGCTATTATGCCACAGGTCAAGAGATTTTTATGGCACAGAGTACAAGCTTTTTTTCCAAAGATCATAAGCGTTTTATGCAACAGAGCAATAGGATTTTTTGCCACAGGGAACAAGGTTTATATGGCACAGAGTAACAGGGTGTTAGGGCAGTCTACACAACGCTGGTATGGCACTGGCACCCAGGAACAAAACCAAATACATTTCCCTTTATTAACAATTGCAACATTTTCGTAAAAAAATGATGTTATATGGATTATCCCTATCAAATCCATTTTATTTCTGCAAATCAATAGACTTGATTATAGGCAATTGTCACTCAACATACTGAACAGCCCAACTGAAAAACATTGGTCTAGACGCTGTCTGTGTTATGTCAGTTTTTTCTCGGACAGCAGACGGAAGGAAGATAGGTTTCTGTGAATGTAAGGAGATGGACATATTGTCCATTGTCCCACTTTGAAGAATAGGTATATTGTGAAGTTGTGTAATGTGAATGATGACTTGCCTTAAGGATGTTTATGTTGTGTACTGCCTAACAGTAGGGAAAGTGTGAGTTAATGTTTGGGACTAGCCCAGATTTGGAGGAGTAAAATTGAAGGGACAGAGGTAGTTTCCTGTTGAGATGTCAGATAGGGCCCAGTGTGAGCAATGTTGCGAGTGTCTCTAATAAGAGATGAGACAGAGGGTAGCGAGATCCTGAGCAGAGAAGTAGAAGAGAAATGAATTAGGAATAGAGTGATCGATTGGAGATGGGTCCTGGGTGACAGGTACGGACTGGGGTTGAAATTCAGTCCTGGCATTTGAAATCACACAGGCCCATGTTGTCCCCGTCCCCATGAACTAGATGGGATATATTACTAATATTACCCTGCATGGAGGAAAGGAAGATTTTCTAGAAGACCAATATTTCTAATGATACCCGTGGACTGCTGGGGTAAGTGACGGAGTCAGCGACTTTGTGCTCCAACACAACTCTTAAGAATATGGGTGTCTTGAGAACACAGATTCCGCTAACAACATAGCAGACAAGGCGGCCCATGACCAGACAGGTTCCTTCTGGCATTTGCCAGAATTGCCAGATGGCCAGTCCGGCCCTGCTGGGAGAGGAAGCCTGAAAGTACATCCCAGAGTTTATAACTCACAGAGGTAACACGCCTAGATGTGGCAGAGTACGTAAGACAAAGAGAGTGCCCCGGGTGCAAGTTTCAGTGCGTCAGGGACAGAGAAAAAAAGGACAGGCCATACTGGCAACATAGTTCCCTAGAGGGGAGAGAAGATGCGGAACAGCGAGTTGAGCATAGGACTTTTACTAACTGGACTGTAGTATTGAGATGGGTTGTGGTGAGGTGTAAAGGAACTCTGAAGAGGATAAGAGAGGAAAGAATTGATATTGTATGTGGAAAAATACTCCATAATGTAAAGGAACTGTTCTTCAAGATATGTTCCCGCTATCTACTGTATATAATCCCTCCCAAGATATTGTTGAGTAAAAAGCTTATTTTTGGCTGGTATTCTCCCTTACTAAACTGTCAAACATCTGGTTCTGGCCAACCCAAGTCATCGGTTACATGCGGCCTGCACGGGAGTAGTGACCCCACACCAGAAGTACACACACCCAGCCGGGACCCCCACCTTCATGTAACGTGTCAGGGCATAAGAGATAGATACTTCGCCCACAGCTACCATCTTGCATCACATTACATTACATGAATTGATCCTTTCTGAGAGGAAACTTAGAGTCAGACATTACATTGTTAACTGATACCGTCCTTAAAGAATATGTATATGTTTGCAACCAATTGCATGTTTGTTAAATAGCATTTTATGTCATGTATTTTAATAGTATGTATAGACAAGAATGTAGATTGAGTCCGTGCTGTAAATGGATTGTCAGGAGAAATACCTGATAAGCTCATATTTATGATAATGTGCAGTGCATATTCCTCTGCCCTTCTGCAAACTCAGCATCTGTGATGATGGGCAATATCCGAAGCGAGAAGAAAGGTTTTATAACTGTCACATTTCCGGCTCAGCCTCACTACTCAAGTGGCTGTGTTATTTCAACTCAGGAAATTTCCAATGACATTTTTTTTCTTTCAAAAAGTAAACGCTCCAACTCATGAGTACAAGAACGTCACCAATGAGCTGCCTGCCAGATGTTTTTCCATGATCTAAAAAAAATTGACTGCATGTTTTGGAAATAGCAGAAACGCTTGAAAACTTAGGTACTGATCAAAATAAGTGGCAAAAAAATAGACTGCAAACGCTGCCTTGGAATAACATGGTAATAATATAAAGTGTCATCCTTGTGACAGCTTCACCTGCCATGTTTCCATAACAGCGACATTATACCACTTCATAGCTGTGAAGTGCTTGATTAAAAATATAGACCATATGCATAAAGTGAAGTCTTAGTTTTACACAGCAGCTATATACTGTACAGTATGTCTTATTGTCTATTAGTAGGCTAATCCTTTTCTAGTCCCAATGTCTATTCTAGAGGTGGCTTTATTAATTACATTGCTGCAACATTCCATACACTGTTTCGCTCCATTAATCCTTCCATTTTTTTCTTGGATTGCTCACAAGGAGCTATTTTTAGGAGTATTGACATTAAAATGTCATTGTGAAGATATCCCAGCGCTAAGCCAAGGTCCATTGTCTGTGTCATGGACAGCCTGTGTCAGCATGTCACAGGCTGGAGTCTGATAAAGAACAGAATGGAAGAAGCAGTTATACAAAGGTAAAAGTGCACATGTTTTATAAAGTAGTTTTTATTTACACATATATTGATCTAATTAGGTTTAATAGTAATAGAACAATTTATGTATTTGTTTATTGCATTACTGTCTGTTTTTCTGTTTTCTTATGTAATATACTGTATACATGGAACATACTGGCCTCCCCCCCCGGCTAAAAACAGTGGTCTGCTATGAAGACACTGAGCTTGAACTGCCGTGACCTCATCACTGTCATTTTCCCACGGTCCAGAGGTCACCCCAGTTCAGGTGGTGAGGGAGCGTGACGTCACCGCTAGTCACTGAATCTGCGCTCCCAGCATCTCCTCATTCACCAGTGTTTTTCAGCCGGGACGGTCGCAATATACCATCGTCCAGGTTGAGAAATGTATATCACCCAGATATGGATTACGGCGTGGGACACAATGACGAACAGGTATGGTATATTGCTGTTTTTTTATTTTATTTTGATTACAGGAGATTGAGGACTTCGCATAGATTAGGTGTGGTTGTAAGTATGGTTTAATTAAGAATAATAAAGGAGTCTGTGTCTTTATTTCCATTAACCCCTTAGCGACAGAGCCAGTTTGCAGCTTAATGACCAGGCCAATTTTTACAATTCTGACCACTGTCCCTTTATGAGGTTATAACTCTGGAACGCTTTAATGGATCCCGCTGATTCTAAGATTGTTTTTTCCTGACATATTGTACTTCATGTTAGTGGTAAAATTTCTTCGATAAGTCTTGTGTTTATTTATGAAAAAAATGGAAATATGGCGAAAATTTAGAAAATTTTGCAATTTTAAAAATTTAAATTTTTATGCCCTTAAATCAGAGAGATGTGTCACACAAATTTCTTAATAAATAACATTTCCCACATGTCTACTTTACATCAGCACAATTTTGGAAGCAAAATTTTTTTTGTTAGGAAGTTATAAGGGTTAAAAGTTGACCAGCGATTTCTCATTTTTACAACAAAATTTACAAAACCATTTTTTTAGGGACCACATCATATTTAAAGTCATTTTGAGGGGTGTACATGACAGAAAATACCCAAAAGTGGCACCATTCTAAACACTCGACCCCTCAAGGTGCTCAAAACCACATTCAAGAAGTTTATTAACCCTTTAAGTGCTTCACAGGAACTAAAGCAATGTGGAAGGAAAAAATTAACATTTAACTTTTTTTTGCAAAAAATTTACTTCAGAACCAATTTTTTTATTTTCACAAGTGTTAAAAGAGAAAATCAACCACAAAATTTGTTGTACAATTTCTCCTGAATACGCCGATACCCCATATGTGGGGGTAAACCACTTTTTCAGCACACGGGAGAGCTTGCAAGGGATGGAGCGCCGTTTGACTTTTTCAACGCAGAATTGGCTGGAATTGAGATCGAATGCCATGTTGCGTTTGCAGAGCCTCTGATGGGCCTAAACAGTGGAAACCCCCAACAAGTGACCCCATTTTGGAAACTAGACCCATTAAGGAACTTATCTAGATGTGTGGTGAGCACTTTGAACCTTCAAGTGCTTCACAGACGTTTATAACGTAGAGCCGTGACAATAAAAAATCCATTTTTTTTTCCACAAAAATGATCTTTTCGCCCCCAAATTTTTATTTTTACAAGGGTAACAGGAGAAATCATACCCGCACAGTTGTTATGCGATCTGTCCTGAGTACGCTGATACCCCATATGTGGGAGGGAACCACTGTTTGGGCGCATGGGAGAGCTTGGAAGGGAATGAGTGCCACTTTGGAATGCAGACTTTGATGGAATGGTCTGCGGGCATCATGTTGCGCTTGTAGAGCCCCTGATGGGCCTAAACAGTGGAAACCCCCCACAAGTGACCCCATTTTGGAAATTAGACCCCCTAAGGAACTTATCTAGATGTGTGGTGAGCACTTTGAACACCCAAGCGCTTCACAAAAGTTTATAAACGCAGAGCCGTGAAAATAAAAAGTCTCTTTTATTTCCACAAAAGTGATTTTTTTAGACCCCAATTTTTAGACCCCCAAAGTTGATAAATAGTGGAAACCCCTCAATTCTTGCTCCAACCCTAACCCCAACACACCCCTAACCCTAATCCCAACCCTATCTCTAATCCCAACCCTAATCCCCAATCCCAATTCTAAACCTTATCCTAGTTCGTCCTAACCCTAATTCTAACCCTAGCCGTGACCCGAGCCCTAACCCTAACCCTAGCCCTAATCCTAACCCTAATGGAAAACTGAAAAAAAAAAATATTTTCTTTATTTCATTAAAATTGCCTATATAAGGGGGTGATAAACAGGGGGGTTATGTACTTTTTTTTTATTTTGATCACTATGATCGTTTATCATAGTGATCAAAATAATGAATGGAATCTGCCAGCCGGAGCCGGCAGATTCCCAGCGGGCGCACTGCGCATGCGCCCGCCATTTTCAAGATGGCGTCCATCGGAGGATGCCGGCGGGACGTGGGACCACCGGGAGGGGACGGAGGGCCACGGAGAGGTACCGGGGGGGGATCGGGGACCCTATTTCTCTCTCCTCTGATGTGCGATCACATCAGAGGAGAGAGAAATTAAATGTAAAATCGCGGCTTTTTCTTTTTTTGCGGTCGCCGTTATAGGGTTAATAACGGCGATCGCAAAAGCGGGGGTCAGTAAAAATCGACCGATTCATGTTCTCTGGGGTCTCGGCTACCCCTGGCAGCCGAGACACCGGAGAAAATCCAACACTGGGGGGCGCTATTCACTTTTAGTACCCTTAACTACCGCCGTTAAAAGGCGTATCGGCTGTCGTTAAGGGGTTAAAGGACTCTTTCGGTGTGTTTGTGTTTTTATTTACAATTTGATTATGAGATTAGTAATAGGGGCGTCTTATTGACGCCTCTCCATTACTAACCTCGGGGCTTGATGTCACAAAGGTGACATCAACCCCTCCAACTATTACCCCATATGCCACTTCTACAGGGCAGTGGGAAGAGCAAGGCTATGTGCCAGAATTAGCGCATCTTAGAGATGCACCTTTTCTGGGGCAGCTGAAAGCTGATGTTTTTAGCTGAGGGGGGCAGTATCCATGGCCCTTTCCTAGGCTATTAACATTAGCCCTCAGCTGTCTGCATAGCCATTGCTGGCTATTAATCATATGGGGACCCCACGCCATTTTTTTCCGTAAAATAATCTTTCATTAATTAAATACATGTCCAGTATTTTGCACACACATTATACTAATTGTATCTGCCACTGAAATCTATATATGTACCTATTCTATATGGATTTACTGTATGTAATCTATCTCTCCTATCCTGTCGGCTCCTGCAGTGATTTTACAAAAGACGGCAGATGTATTATACAGTGTATATATATATATATATATATATATATATATACACAGGATTTATATACAGTATATAAGAGCTGAAACATGCCATCTGGAAAGGGGAACCTTCAGGCTGTGTGCCCACATTGCTTTTTTTAAGCGTTTACACAGCGCTTTTAGACGCACGTTTCTGCCGCGGAAACGCTTAAGAAAAGCGTCCCATGTAATCATTATTGAATCCACACATGTTGTGCTAATGGCGCATTTTTTTCCGCTGCGGAAATGCTTAGCAGAAAAAAACACAGCATGTTCATTAATTTTACATACAATTGTATTGCAAAAACGCTTAGGAAAACGCATGCTAAAATGCTTAAAAAAAGCGTCAAAAATGCTTACAAAAGCGCATCATAAAATGCATGCATTTTCCCGGGAAGAGGGTGTGCGTTTCCGCTCAGGAATATTCTGCTTCAAAAAAGCAACGTGGGCACATAGCCTCAAACATGAGACAACTGGAGCAGTTTGCTCTTAGGAGTGGGCCAAAATACCTGTCGAGAGGTGCAGAAGTCTCATTGACAGTTACAGGAATTCTTTGATTGCAGTGATTGCCTCAAAAGGTTGTGCAACAAAATATTAGGTTAAGGGTACCATCAATTCTGTCCAGGCCTATTTCATGAGTTTTAAGTTTTTTAAAATTCTGTGGGAGGATGGTTGAAAAACGATGTCTAACTCTCATTTGTTCATTTTCATAGATTTTTGATTTATTATAACTTTTGTCAGATTCAAGTTATTTCTGTGACCATTGTGGATTTTTCAGTCATTAAACGAGGGGTACCAACAATTTTGACCACGTTTGTATAATTAAATGACTGCTGATGGAGCATGGGAAAGCTTCTTTTCTAATGGAGGAGGCTGATGGCCTTGTCTTCAGCAGTCATTTTATATCTAACAAGAGAGGTCTATGTAAGAAAGACAAGGCGATGTGAATAACAAAATTAGCAAAACATTAGGTAAGGGATGCTGCTGTAAATATCAAGATAATACTATGTAATTATGGGACGGTGCTTTATATAACATGAGATAATGCTATGTGCTGTACAGAGAGGATGATAGTAAGGGATGATGTTTTATATAATAAAAGAGGAAACTATGTAATTAAGGACGGCGCTATATATAATAAGAGAGTACAGTATATACTAAGGGATGGCGCTATACATAATAAGACTACATTTCTCTATCTGTATAAAGTGTCAATGTGCTGCCTGATTGTTTTCTCGAACAGCACACAGACCCAAAGAGTATGTACTATTCTGATACTCAAAACTGGATCAGAAATAGTTATGCTCTGAGTCTCACAGATCTCATTCTTGTATCCATGATTTTCACAGATATGTGAATGAGTATATTAAACTCCATGAGTTCACGTGCTGTTTGATAAAATAATCTACCAGGACACGGATATGGAGTGCCCGCCAGGGCAGTGGGGATACTCGGTACCAAGCGGCTTCTAAAAGGGGCAGTGTCACTGCAGTGGTGACCTGGTCCGTGGCCCTGGGCATCCAATAAAAAGGGGAATATTTACAGGGGAAAAATAAAGAGTTTATAAAGTGTGTAGTAAGTGTTTGTGACGCCACCTGTGGTATCTGATCAGAGGGGACCAGCGCTGCAGTGCAGATCCTCTGGGATTGATGGTATGATACAGCAGAGTTGGAATAGCTCTCCACAGGCAGAGCTTAGTCCAAGGGCAAATGAAAGATGATGAGGTAAATGATGTAGTGTTAGGCAAGAGCTGTAGCAGTGCTGAGAAGACGTTGCAGAAAGAATTCAGAAGACACAGCTGAATGTAGTTCCAAAGCTTTACTCACAGTTCTGGTGCACACAGATACCCACTTGGTGCTGCATCCTCCAGGTGAGGGATCCAGCAAATTTCCAGGCAGATGGAGAGCACCTTCCCAGGACTCTCTTCAGTGTGTCCCTTCCCTGGCTGTCTCTCTGTGCTGATTTCTACTCCTCTTCCTTCCCAGCACCTCACAGTCAGTGTCCCAGGCCAGCAGCCGCACACCTTGTCAGGTAACGTCCTCTCTGCGTTCCTTTGCTCCCTTATGACTGCCTTTCTGGAGAAGATAACTGTGGCTTGTGGCTGAGGTACCCTAAAGGCGCCTCTACCTCCGGCTTGCTAGTTGAGTCCGTTGTTCACTCCACTAGGCTAGGGTGTCGGCAACCCAGTGCAACCTGGTCACTCCACTTACGGATCGAGCCCCACGGAAAGTATGGTCACTTATCCGTGCCCCTAGGTCCCCTTCCCTCTTCAGGGAGCTTTCTTCTCTCTCTTTCTCTCCCAGCAGCTCCTGCTGACAGGGAGCTGCTGCACATGTCCTCTCACTTCCTCCCCTCAGGGAAGACTGCTCTAGCTCTTACTCTCTTCACCTGCTCTGAACCCTCAAGCTTCACCCACCTCCCAACACCCTTTCCTTACCCAGCAGGGATGAGAACATCCTCCCTTAGGGTCCATCCAGGGTGCCCTGCTGCTATAAGTGAGTTTTGGATGCAGGTGTTAGAGTTCTGTGAGATGCCTCCACCTTACCTGGGAAGTGGGATACTACACCTCTGGTTGAGTTGCAGTACCTCTGTGGCGACTGAATCCTCAGGGGAGCCACAGATATATCACACGAATGTGAGAATGTAGCCTAAGGGAGGTTGTTTTTCAAATAACAGAATTACTCCATGTCATGTAATATAAAGAATAAATACCGTATTTTTCCGACCATAAGACGCACTTTTTTCCCCCAAAATTTTGGGGGAAAGTGGGGGGTGCGTCTTATGGTTGCAATACACGGTACTAACCTGGTGGCTGGTGGCAGCGAGCGGGGCTCTGCGGTGCGGTGGTGGCAGCGGGTGGCGCTCTGCGGTGCGGTGGTGGCAGCGGGACGAGATCTGATCCCGCGCATGCGCCGTCCCCGGACCGGCGGCCATCTTTCCGGCGTCCATGCTCCTGGAGGCCACTGCAACATGGCGGCGGCCAGCAAGGGAACTGCGGGGGCCTCCGGGCTGCGAAGAAATGCCGGCGGAGCCGCGGCCCCTGCACCGGAGCACAGCCCGCTGCCACCACCGCACCGCAGAGCGCTGCCCGCTGCCACCACCGCAGAGCCCACCTGCCCCAGCCCCAGCACAGCTGCCCCTGCCTCAGCACAGCTGCCCTTGCCCCAGCACAGCTGCCCCAGCACTGCTGCCCCTGCCTCAGCGCAGCTGCCCCTGCCCCAGCACTGCTGCCCCTGCCCCGGCACAGCTGCCCCTGCCTCAGCACAGCTGCCACCACCGCAGAGCCCACCTGCCCCAGCACAGCTGCCCCAGCCCCAGCACTGCTGCCCCAGCCCCAGCACAGCTGTCCCTGCCCCAGCACAGCTGCCCCTGCCTCAGCACTGCTGCCCCAGCCCCAACACAGCTGCCCCAGCACTGCTGCCCCTGCCCCAGCACTGCTGCCCCTGCCCCAGCACAGCTGCCAACACCGCAGAGCCCACCTGCCCCAGCACAGCTGCCCCTGCCTCAGCACTGCTGCCCCTGCCCCAGCACAGCTGCCCCTGCCCCAGCACAGCTGCCCCAGCACTGCTGCCCCTGCCCCAGCACTGCTGCCCCTGCCTCAGCACAGCTGCCCCTACCCCAGCGCAGCTGCCCTAGCACAACCAACCTGCCCCAGCACAGAGCTGCCACCGCACGAGCCTGGACCTCTGAATGACCCCTGTGACTACTTCTCCACCTGTGCCGGATCCCTTCCCAGGTAAGCTGAATTCGGACTGTAAGACGGACCCCTATTTGACACATTATTTTTTTTCCCTATTTTCCTACTGAAAATTGGGGTGCGTCTTATGGCCCGGTGCGTCTTATAGTCCGAAAAATACGGTACATCCAGTGGCTACTGACATCTGATTTGAGTCGTATTCTGCTGTTTCTAGGCCAAATAGTCAGACCTCATGTCAATATCTCCCAGCCATGATTTGTCTTGTAATAATGATCACCGCAGCCCTAAAAGTAACAAGGTCACATATATATATTCATATACATTCATTTGCCTCCCGAATAAAAAAATTCCGGGACTGCGCACCTGAATACAAATATGTACGGGATCATTAATATCTTTTAGCCACTCTCCATTCAAAATATAAAGTATTAAGCAGCGCTGTGCCCTCTATTAATTATAATTTCGGCATACAATAAATATAAATTAAGTTACTCTGACTCTCCACCAATTCATTTGAAGGCTATGTGAACATGCTGCATTTTTGCTGCTTTTTTCTGCACTGATTTTTTTGTGGAACATATGCAACATTTTGCAGTATAAGCATAGTGAATTAAATTCCTGAAGTCTCATGCACATGTTGCATATTTTTTAATTGCAGATAGCATCCCCCCCACACACATTCATTAGAAGTCCTTGACAGCATCGTAAAGAATTAATGTCTGGGGGAAGACGTTATCAGGGTATTATAGTTAAAAGGGGGTGGAGGAGGATGCTATCACGTAATAATCAGGCTTCCAGTAATAATGTCCCCCATGCTGATCTCCTTCCTGGGGTAATAGCTCCCAACCTGTCCTCTTTCTTGGCATAATCTCTCTAATCCTGGTCCTCTTCCTGGGATATGTGCTTCATCCAGGTCACCTTTTTAGGGTAATGTCCCACATCCAGGTCTCCTTCCTAAGGTAGTGTGCACTATCCTGGGACGCTTTCTGGAATAATCTGCCCCAACCTGGTCTGAGGTTAATTGACCTATCCTGGCACACTTCCTGGGATAATATGCCCTATTATGAGCCCCAACCTGATTCCTTTCCTAGAATAATGTGCCACATCCTGGTCCCCAGCTGAATGTGAGTCCTCAGGCATACATTCAGCTGACATAGTCGCTGGTGTGGTGGGCCCCCCTCTACCTCCGAGCCCCAATGCAGCTGCAGCGGCGATATGTCCACCCCTGTTAGAGTCCACCATGGCCTGAAGCTGCAGAAATATATCTTTCTGATTATATTTTAGATTATATCCTCCTAGAACTCCATATAGGGCAGGACAGTATCAAACCCTCTTCAGTGTCTGGGTAATCTTCAGCTTTATCTGCTTGACAAGTTATCAAAAGGCTAAAACCACAAGGAGGAGTAGAACAAGAATGAGAAAAATAACCTTCCCAATAACTGCTGATTTATATACCAATTAGGGCCTTTAGAAAGGGCTTAATTAGCCTCAGGGGAAGACAAAGCAGAATGGTGCAACAGCCTTTTCTAGGATAGTGATCAGGCATGCTTATTCCTGTAGCCTTATGGCTCTACCCAACTAGCGCAATAGAGTGTCTACAGTGGTTTGCAAAAGTCTTCATCCGCCTTGGCTTTTTAACTATTTTGTTACATTATAACCTGTGTTTAAATATTTTTGTAATCCGATTTGTGTGTGATGCATCAGCCCTAAATAATCTAAGTTGGTGAAGTGAAGTGAGAAAAATATAGGCATAAATTTAATTTATGGGATCAAATAACTAAAAATTGGCATGTGCATATTTATTCATCCCTTTTGCTATGAAGCTCCTAAAGATTTATGGTGCTAGCAATTACCTGCAGATGTCACATACTTAGAAAAAGGAAGCCCACCTGTGTTGGAAAACCGTTGGGCCTTTTCCTGAGAGTGGGAAAACTTATCCACTACTTGGTCCCAAATCTGCTGCATTCTCTCTACCACAGAATCCACACTTGGACAGGCAGAAGCTTCCACCTGCCCCGAAGAAAATCAAGGATGAAGCCCAAAGGGCAAAAATGAGACCCAATCATCCTTATCAGCAGATATAAAACATCTCAAATAGGACTCCAAAGTCTGGATTGTTCTCTCAGTCTGCCCATTGGTCTGAGGATGAAATGCGGAGAAAGACAACTGAATTCCCAGTTTGGAACAGAAAGCTCTCCAAAATCTGGAATCAAACTGGACTCCTCTGTCCAACACAATGTTCTCAGGAATCCTGTGCAAACGAACTACTTGTTGTAAAAACAAGGGCACCAACTCAGAAGAAGATGGCAACTTTGGGAGTGGTACAAGATGGACCATCTTAGAAAATCTATCACAGATCACCCAAATAACAGTCATTCTCTGAGAGACAGGGAGATCAGAAATAAAATCCATATATTTACATATTTCCCATAAGGGTGGGGGCATTGCTCTAGAATCACTGCATTGAGAAACATGTGATGGTGTCTCCACAGTGTTGGATGTTGATCTCCATGAGTTCATTCATCCTCATTTTTTTCACAGTCTTCTACTAGGCATTGCTCCTACTGGCCAGTTTCCTACTCCACACTGATGAGGGGCAATACCCCGAAACAGCTGTCTGTGGGTGGATACCATGTTTTGGCATAGGTGGTTTCCTTCATTGGAGACTGCCCTTCCCGTGGTTGTTCCCTCCCGGGGAAACACCTGGCTGGTCATTGCTTGCGTTGAGAAACATGTGATGGTGTCTCCGCGGCTTGTGTTTTGCATATATTTACATATTTCCCATAAGGGTGGGGGCATTGCCCTAGAATCACTGCGTTGAGAAACATGTGATGGTGTCTCCGCAGTGTTGGATGTTGATCTCCATGAGTTCATTCATCCTCATTTTTCACAGTCTTTTACTAGGCATTGCTCCTACTGGCCAGTTTCCTACTCCACACTGATGAGGGGCAATACCCTGAAACAGCTGTCTGTGGGTGGATACCATGTTTTGGCATAGGTGGTTTCCTTCATTGGAGACTGCCCTTCCCGTGGTTGTTCCCTCCCGGGGAAACACCTGGCTGGTCATTGCTTGCATTGAGAAACATGTGATGGTGTCTCCGCGGCTTGTGTTTTGCATATAAAATCCATTGAGACATGGGTCCATGGCCTCCACAAAATTCCTGACATCATGAGATAAGGTGGGCCACCAAAAACATCGACTCACCAAATCTCTGGTACCAAAGATACCTGGATGACCAGCCAACGCGGAGCAATGAATTTCAGGCATTACTCTTCTCCACCACTGGTCAGGGACATCCAATTTCCCCATAGGGCATCGTTCAGGTTTATCCTCCTGAAATTCCTCCAGGGCACGTCTCAAATCGGGAGAGATGGCGGAAAGAACTACACCCTCACTTAGAATGGTAGTAGGCTCGGTCACAACAAGAGAATCTGCAAAGAAACTCCTAGAAAGGGAGTCCGCCTTAACATTCTTAGTGCCCGGAAGAAAGGAGGCCGCAAAATTATAACGCGTGAAAAACAAGGCCCACCTAGCCTGTCTAGGATTCAAGCGCTTGGCTGATTCAAGATAAATCAAATTCTTGTAATCGGTGAGGACCACAACTTGATGTCTAGCTCACTCCAACCAATGTCTCCACTTCTCAAATGCCCCCTTCATGGCCATCAATTCCCGATTCCCCACATCATAGTTACGTTCAGATGGAGAAAATTTTCGAGAAAAGAAGGCACGTGGATTCATCTTAGAGGTTACCAGATCTCTTTGAGACAAAATGGCTCCTGCACCAATCTCAGAAGCATCTATCTCCACCTGAAATGGGAGTGAAACATCAGGTGGCCGTAGAACCGGAGCAGAAGTGAATCTCTGCTTAAGTTCCTGAAATGCTGAACCCAATCATAAATGGCCTGTACCTTGGCCGGGTCCATTTCAATAGCAGACCGGGACAAAATGAATCCCAAAAACTAAATCTTCTGTACACCAAAAAGACATTTCGATCCCTTAACATACAGGGTATTTTCCCTCAAAATCCGTAACACAGTCCGGACATGTTCCACTTGAGAATCCCAATCACTGGAAAAAATCAAAATATCATTCAGATAAATGATCAAAAACATATCCAGAAGGTCCCGGAAAATATCGTTCATAAAAGATTGGAAGACGGAAGGGGCATTAGTGAGCCCAAAAGGCATCACCAGGTACTCAAAATGTCCCTCCGGAGTATTAAACGCCATCTTCCATTCATCCCCATGCTTGATGCGAATAAGATTATAGGCCCCCCTGACGTCAAGTTTGGTAAACCAACAAGCACTTTTAACTCTGGAAAATAAATCAGAAATCAGGGGTAATGGGTACTGATATTTAACAGTGATTTTGTTAAGGGAACGATAGTCAATACATGGCCTTAATGAGCAATCTTTTTTGGCCACAAAAAAAACCCAGCACCCAAAGGTGAAGAGGATGGTCTTATATGACCCTTCTCCAATGATTCCTTGATATAAGATCACATAGCATCATGTTCAGGTACCGATAAGTTGAAAAGCCGACCCTTGGGAAATTTACAACTGGGCATTAACTCAATTGCGCAGTCATAACTCCTATGAGGAGGCAAAGACGCGGACTTACTCTCACTAAATACATCAGAAAAATCAGCCAAATAGTCAGGAACATCTTGAGACTGGGGAGAGGTGGAGAAAACAGGAGATGTCATGATCCCAGTGCAGGTTTTTGAGCTGCACGTCAGGGGTTAATGTCTGGAGCTCAGTGCAGGTTTTGACCTGCACACCTGGGGTTAATGATTGTGGCCTCTTTTTTGTTCTGGGAGAGCTTCTTAAACCCCTGGGAAGCTCCAATCCCTGTCAGTTATACTTTTGTCTTTGGCCGAGTGTGGTGACCTCTTTGTGCCTGTGCCTGTTCGTCGTTATAGCTTGTTTATATGGTTCTGACCCGGTTCTGTTCCCCGTTGTGAGTTTGCCTGTTGATTCTGTACTTTGCTACCCTCCCTGTGTATGACTCATTGCCTGTGATCTGACTACTCTCTGCTAGCCCCTCTTGTACCTTGCAGCTATCTCTGTGTATGACTCATTGCCTGTGATCTGACTACTCTCTGCTCGCCCCTCTTGTACCTTGCAGCTATCTCTGTGTATGACTCATTGGCTACGTCCTGACTATCCTCCCTGTCTATGCCCCTTGGTAACTTTGTCTCGCAGTTACCCTGCTAGGAGTTCTCTTGCAGCTCCTAGCTCTCTGGAGCTTAGGCCACGCCCCTAGCAGTCACGTGCTTCAGGCCCTGCTGTTCTGAAGTACACACCTACTCGGCTGCTGCCCGCTCCACAGGTATCTTTGAGCACAGTTTGCTTTACTCAGGACACGCGCACTGGCTCAGTGAGCAAGTGCAGTGTGGTGTTCTTGACAGGAGTGTCACTAAGAACACATTGACAACCCCAACTCACCACAGACACAGATTTCCAATCCAAAACAGGATTATGGGTTTGCAACCAAGGAAAACCTAGTACAATAATATCATGTAAATTGTGCAACACCAAAAATTTACAATTCTCTTGATGGTCCAGGGCGACCCACATTATCACCTGGGTCCAAAACTGGGGTTTATTCTCCACCAAAGGGGTAGCATCAATCCCCCTCAAGGGAATAGGGGTCCGCAGGGGCACCATGGGGAAACCACAACGTTTGGCAAAGTCAAGATCCATCAGATTCAAAGCTGCTCCTGAATCAACAAAGGCCTTAGCAGAAAATGTAGAAAAGGAGCAGATCGAGGTAACCGCCAACAGGAACTTAGGTTGTATACTGCCCACCGCACATGCATGAGCAAAACGTTTTTCTCGTTTTAGGGCAGACAGAAATAGCATGAGAGGCGTCCCCACAAAAGAAGCATAACTTATTATGCCTTCTAAACTCTTACATTGCGCCCCAGAAAAAACCCTATCACATTGCATGGGATCAGAAGTTTGTTCAAAAGGCAGCACCGCCTATCGCGTACTTTTACGTTCACGTAAGCGTCAATCAATTTGAATGGCTAATGACATGGAGTCGTTAAGACCAGAGGGGACAGGAAATCCCACCATAACATCTTTTACGGTTTCTGCCAGATCTTTCCGAAAGAGAGCTGCTAGGGCATCATCATTCCATTTAGTAAGGACCGCCCACTTTCGGAACTTCTGGCAATATAACTCTGCAGCATCCTGACCCTGGTTCAATGCTAATAAGGTTTTCTCAGCTTGATCAATAGCATTAGGTTCATCATACAACAACCCCAGGGCCTGAAAAAATGCATCTACATTAGCCAGAATAGGATCTCCAGTTGTCAGAGAAAAAGCCCAATCCTGGGGATCACCACACAGCAGGGAGATGACAATTTTAACCTGCTGCACCGAGCTCCCTGATGAATTAGGTTTCAAAGCAAGAAATAGTTTACAGTTATTCTTAAAATTCAAAAATTTTGACCGATCCCCCGAAAACACATCAGGAGTAGGGATCTTTGGTTCTACAACGATGATTGAGCGAGATAGGCAGAAATACCCCGCACTTCAGCAGCGAGCGGCTCAACACGATCGGACAATTGCTTAGTCTCCATTAAGGAAAAAAAAATCCTCCTACGGCCCCAGGGAAAAAGAAGAAAAAATATATAAAAAATCTGTCACTTTTTTTTTTTTTACAATTCTTTCCTTCTTTTGCGTACCCTAAAGTCTACAGTTTGGGCTGGTGATTCTGTTATGAATGGGTCACCGAGGAGGATGGCAGGAACAGGTTAAGCCACCAGGAAACCAGAGAGGTTGGTAACTCAGCGGCTTGCAGACCCCTGATCCTAACAACACAACTAGCAGTAGCCATGGAGCGTTCCTATGATGCCCTAGACACCTCGGCACAGCCGGAGAACTAACTAAACCTAAAGCCAGAAAGGTGAAATCTAAACTGCCCCGGAGCAGATCCCCAAAGGGATAGACAGCCCCCAAACATATATTGTCAGTGAGACAAGATGAGACACAAACATAGGCAGAAAATAGACTGCGCAAATGATGGGGCCCAAACTGTCTAGATAGGACAGGACAGAAAAGATACTGTCTGCAATCATGCAAAAACCTTAAAAAATCCAACACATCTGATATGCAAAAAACCTGAGGCCACACGACCTCACCCCGCTAGATCAGCACTCTGGTGTGAACTGGATACTGGTGTGAAGCAACAGATACTAATATAACAGGGGACTGAACAAACTGGCACAAGCTGTAACATATGGAGCGGGGCCCAGCTCTGCCCCCAGCAGGGAGTACGCTGAACCCTCGCAACAAAGCAGAAAACAAAAAAAGGCACAACCAGATTAGATGCAAAGGATTAGCCTAAGAATCACTTAACTGAACCATGCAGATCAGACAGGAGACTGAAGAGCTCAAAATGCACAAGGAGGAAATCACCAGCAACCTCCAAGGGAAGCCTGCTCACTTATAAGCTCCCAGCCAGCAATCCCAGATTCCCAATCATCGTCGTCAGGTGGCAAACTTCCATCAGACGGCCAGCTCCACTACTCCCAATAACCACCAGAGGGAGCTCCAGCTCAGAAGTCCGACCAAGGGAATTCACAACAGGTAGAGTTGGAAGGGACATCCTGGGCCATCTGATCCAACCCTCTGCTCAAAGCAGGATTCACTAAATCATCCCAGAGAGGTGTCTGTCCAGCCTCTGCTTGAAGACTTCTATAGAAGGAGACCTCACCACCTCTTCTGGCAGCCTGTTCCACTCATTGATCACCCTAACTATTGTCCCTAGCTGCTCGGACTCCATTTTTCATCTGTGGATGGACTCAGGGATGGATAGAGTAGAAAACTGGGGAGAGGGAGCCTCCTGGCCTTCTCTGAGTGTCCTTACCGCCAAAACAGATCCAATCCTCCTGGGCAGATGGAGATGTCTGCAACTTGCCCACTTTAAGGAGCCTTCCCCCTAAAAGTTCATTCATGCGTCCCAAAACCCAATTTGAGCTTTTATGTAATAGCCCAGGCCCAATCAGACACACCTTAGCTAGAACCTACTCTATGTTGATGAACCCCTGAGGCCGGTGACCCCCTCCTTTCTTTGCACAGTGAAAGAGAGATTTAAATATTTCCTTTACGGAAGATCAGAGAATTCAAATTTTTACCCTTGCACACTGTGCTTCGATTAGCTCTAGATTCCAGGAGGCTGCATATAAGATTTTGTCCAGATAGTACAGAGTGCCCTCGAGGCTGCACACCATATTTACGGAAATTGACCCCAACTGCTGGAGGTGTGGAAGGGCAGAGGGCACAGATTTTTCATATTTTCTGGCAATGTGACGCATGGAAGCGATGGCCAGGGCACCACCACAATGCCGGGAGACTACGGTACACAAGATGAGTTGCAAGCAACAAAGGGTTAATTTATTTACAGGCAAGGAATGCAGTGTTTAGGAAAATGCAGACACAGAGGTATGCTATGGAAACACACTATTTACAAGGATAATATTCTTTAGCTGGGCCGTCAAACGGCACGGAGCACCAACTATAACAACTCAGTGTATTTATCCAACTGGCAAGACAGCACAGTAAAGTAATGTATGATGCTACACTAACTATAACCTATCAGGCCTTTGCTACCCAGGCCACACGGCTGCCATGCTCTATCTATTGCAGCCTATCTTAAACCCTAGCATGTGCACAGAAGAGGTTAAAACTCACAGTAGCATTGGTATCTCAGTCCAATCCTGGGCCCCCTGCAGCTTTGCACACTTTTTCCTGGAAGCGCTGTGCAATGTGGTCTTTACCTTGTGTGCAAGTCCAGTGATGCTCCTAGAAATGGTGGATTCCCTCCTCTGGATTCCTTTCTTGTCTTTTCTTCGTGTCTCCTCACGGCAACACAGGAAAGCCACCTAGTTATCCCCAGAATAGTTTACAAAGTCACAGTCTCAGACTAAACATTCTTTTCCTCACAGCTCATGGCAGGCACATCTGCTTCCTGCAGAAATCGTCGCTCTCAACTCACACACTAAAAAGCAGCCCCTCCCCTCTCCAGTGCTCGCAGAAGAAACCATAGAGTCTTTACTGCAGGGGAGAGAGAATGTCCCATTGCTCTAACCAAGGGGGTTTGCTGTCTCTTAAAGTGGCAGCTTGTCTCTATGGTCCATAGCAATGCCACCCCCTTACAGTATTGCAATCCATTTGGGCGGGGGTGTGGGAGATTATTTGTTGGTTCACAGGTTGTTTTGAAAAGTTGACTCCGGCTCTGATACTACTCCAACTTAATGAAATCCCTCTTCGGATCTATAAATCTTCTTTGTTGAAATTCTTGATCATGGCAACGAGGGCTTGCATCCTGGAGAGAACGGAAGAGTCCCGCTCCTCCCACCATAACTCAGTGGATCGCAAAAGTCAATGAAATTATGTATATGGAGGGCCTCACCTCATCCATATCTGACTCGTACCCAAAATTTTGGGCTACTTGGCTTGGGTGGATGGATTTTTGACACTCTAGAGAATAATGTCATCTAATGCTTGAGGCAAACCCCCTGAAAATAACTGAAAACAACAGGCTGATTGGTGGGCTTGGTCGGGTGGTTAACTCTTCCCTTACCCCCCATATTTTCTTCCCCTCCCTCCCCTTCCTCCCCTTCTCCTTCTTTCTCTCTTGCCTCCCTTACTTCTTTCCCCCTACTCTCTTTTTCTGCTTTAAATGCTCTCCCTCTGTTCTGTCTTTTCTCTATTATACTGTTTGTTAAAAGTTAAAAAATGGAAGACCCTCCGAATCGGGTCATTGACCTCTACTACTGGGCCCCCGGATGTTCGGGACTCGTGGACGATTGTCTTGGTCGGGAGATAAGTTGTATTGTTTGTATTCTTCCACTTGTCTGGTTTCAATTATTATGTTGACCTGGATTTCGTTGTAAGTCTTTAAATAAAGAATTATAAAAAAAGTTTTTTCTAATATCTAATCTGTGTCTCCTCCCATTCAGTTTCATCCCATTGCTTCTAGTCTTTCCTTGTGCAAATGAGAATAAAGATGATCCTTCTACAATGTGACAGCCCTTCAGATATTTGTATACAGCTAGTAATTCTCCAAGGCACAAAAAATTGCTCAGAGAATATTAACATGATCCCTTCCAAAACTAGCACAAAAACCAAAAGAGACAAATGAAGGAGTAGAATCAAAATTTAGATAAAAATATATTTTATGATAACAGATTAAAACTGCATACAGTATAACAATGCAAAATATACAAAAAGGATAACCAAGGAATGGGACACAAAGACACAATTAAGCTAGCAGGAGGTGTAACCCCCAAAAGGTAAGAGTATTCCCAGATATGCGGTTACTTGTATATAATCATAGCAAAATAAATATCAAAGAACCACATAGATATCTGGCCCAGTTACTACTGCCTAGCCCATATGATAAGGGATAAGAAAGTGCAAACAATTTACACATACCATGTCACCTATACACATATATATATAGATGGCAATAATTATCAAAAAATGCTAGGCACCATAGAAATATAGATATAATGGTATATCAATCCCTAATCATCATCAAAAACTATTATAAATACAAAGTGAACATTACCTGCAGTCATGATAAATGGGGAGATAACCACCTGTAATAACTCACCTCAATGCGCATTTCACCGCATCTGCAGTTTCGTCAGGAGGTCTTTTGCAAGCTAAACATTCCCAAATCCTGCAACCGTTCCTCATAGGACATGGTTTGCAGACCGGTCCCCATTCTGGTCGCTCTTCTCTGAACTTGCTCCAGTTTGTTGATGTCTTTTTTTTTTTAAATGTGGTGCCAAAAACTGGACACAGTATTCCAGATGAGATCTGACAAAAGAGGAGTAGAGGGCGATAATGACTCCACGTGATCTAGACTGTATGCTTCTGTTAATACATCCTAGAATTGCATTTGCCTTTTTTTGCTGCTGCATCACACTATTGACTCATGTTCAGTCTGTGATCTATTAGTATACCCAAGTCTTTTTCACATTTGCTGTTGATTAGTCCTATTCCTCCCATTCTGTATATGTTTTTTTTTTCATTTTTAGTACCCAGGTGTAGTACTTTGCATTTTTCCCTGTTAAAAACCATTCTGTTAGTTGCTGTCCTCAGCTCCAGTTTATTTATATCTTTTTGAATCCTCTCTCTCTTCTCTAGTATTAGCTATCCCTCCTAGCTTTGTGTCAGAGCAAATTTAATCAGTTTACCCTCAATTCCTTCATCTAAATCATTGATAAAGATGTTGAACAATACAGGGCCCAGGACACAGCCCTGTGGTACCCCACTTGAGACATTCTTCCAACTGTATGTGCAGCCATTTACGTCCGATCGTTAAGCCAGTTATGAATCCACCTAACAGTTGCCTTGTTCATTCCATACTTAGTCATTTTTAATAGGGATTGTGTGAGATACTTTGTCAATCTCTTTGCTGAAATCAAGATATACTATATCTACAGCATTTCCCTGATCCACCCAGTCAGAGATTCTGTCATAGAAGGAAAATAAGTTAGTCTGACATGACTTATTAAATATAAACCCATGCTGACTCTGTTTAATCACTTCATTCTTATCCAGGTACTTACATACATGTTGTTTAATAATTTGTTCAAAGATCTTTCCTGGTATACAAGTCAGACTCACCGGCCTATAGTTCCCTGGGTCCACCTTCTTGCCGTTTTTGAAGATAGAAACAACATTTGTTTAAAGCTCTCCTTATGAGTGTAGCAAGGCGACTTCCAAATACATATTTTCCAGTCTCTGTAAGGTGCACCCCATCTCTAGCAAGTAGTCCATCATATAGATAATTCACTCCGTGATCTAGAAATCCAAATCCTTGCTGATGGCACCATTGACATAGCCAGTTGTTCACCTGCAGAATCTTATTCCACCTCCTTGTCCCATGGCCATCCACTGGAAGGATGGATGAGAAAACCACCTGCGCTCCCAGTTCTTTCACTTTCTTACCTAAGTTTTCAAAGTCTCTGCAGATGGTTTCCAGGTCGTTTCTCGCGGTGTCATTTGTCCCCACATGTATTAGCAGGAATGGGTAGTCATCTGTAGGTCTGAAGAGTCCTGATATCCTGTCAGACACATCTTTAATTTTTGCACCTGGAAGACAGGACATTTCTCTTGAGGTTATATTCGGCCTGCAGATAGCAGCCGCTGTTCCTCTCAACAGGGAACCCACCATGACCACAACTCTCCGTTTCTTCTTCACAACATTCATGACATGAGTATGCCATTCGTATGCATTGCGTTTTATATATCAACTTTTACATACAGTAATTCTCTGTCATTTCAAGCATGTTTTCTAGCTAATAAAACAATCTTATAGACAGTGATAGATAGATATCAGTGACATATATAATCAGTGCTTTTCCATGTCTAGTTTTCTGTACTTGTATTTATCTAATAAATCAATTAATAAAAGAAAAAATGGTGTGGGGTCCCCCTTGTTTTTAACCAGATGAGGGAAAGCAAACAGCTGAGAGCTGGTCTTAATAGTCTGGGAAGGGGGCAATAAACATGGAGCTTCCCAGGCTAACAATATCAGCTCACAGCTGTCTACTTAGCCTTTACTAGTTATTAAAAAGAGGAGACTCCTCAAAAAATGACACTGGGTCCATCATTTTTAATAACTAGTAAAGGCTAAGTAGACAGTTGTGAACTGATATTAATAGCCTGGGAAGCTCCATGTTCATTGACCCCCCTCCCATTCTATTAAGACCAGTTCTCAGCTTTCTGCTTTCCCTCAGCTGGTTAATAAAAATAAGGGGGACCCCACACCATTTTTTTTCTTTTATTTATTTAATTATTAGATAGATACATGTACAATAAGCTACACATGCACTGCACTAATTATATATCTCAATGACATCTTTCTATCTATCTATTCAATGCATATATCTATTTATTCTATTCTGACAGATCACTCTGTGAATTTACTGTTCTCGGCTCATGAAATGTCTGGTGTCATATGAGATGGGTGAGTAAAAATCGCATAGTATATGCCTGATCCGTGTGCCATATGATTTTTTTCTTGCAACCATTGACTTGCATTGTCAAGTCTCGTTTGATATACGCAGCCACTCGCAGCACGCTGCAATTTTTTTCTCAGTCCGATTCAAGCTGAGAAAAAAATGACAGATGCGAACTTAATCTGTGAATAGCATTAGTCAAAGTACAATCTGATTTTTCATCGGATTGCAGTTGTCCTATTTATATGCAGATGAGTTTGAACCCTAATAGAAAGGTGCACCACTTCTGCATTTTTCACCCACTCCTGGTTTTGGCTTACAAATACTGTTGTGTTTGTGAGTTTTTCATGCTGTGTATTTTCAAAAAAATGGAAGTAACTTTTTTTACTTAATGGGTGCAGAAATGGGGAGGAAAATATGCAGCACCTTAAGCTAAATAAAAGCTCATAATGGGAACATAGCCTTGTTCTACGTTCCCATGAGGTGTATTTGGTACCTTTTTGATGTTGCAGATTTTCTGCAGCACTTCTGCGCCAATGAGCTAAATCAGATTACTTGCATTTTATTTTTCATTGTATTTTTGAGTGTGGTTTTTATTACATGAATTTTTATTGTGTTTATATGCAGAAACATTAAAAATCTGTCAGTAAAATACATATTTAAAGCAAGAGAAATTGACATGTTGCGGATTTTAAAAATGAACCGCATGTGGAAAAATAACACAGTGGTTATAAGATTTAGGCCTTCATTCACACGTCATTATTTTTGATCAGCATTTCATCAGTATTTGTATGCCAAAACCGGGAGTGTCTCCAAAATAAAAAAATGCACCAAACTCTCATCATAAAAAACTTACCCTAAAGCTATGTGCTTAAAGCTTATTTGTGCTAAATTTACATAGCAGAAATTGAGCAGAAACTCCACGTTTTGTAGTGTTTTGAAACT
This sequence comes from Dendrobates tinctorius, assembly GCF_039654945.1. Lineage (NCBI taxonomy): Eukaryota > Metazoa > Chordata > Amphibia > Anura > Dendrobatidae > Dendrobates > Dendrobates tinctorius. The sequence continues at coordinate 39,342,712 of NW_027361675.1, forward strand.
TGCAGGATGATTTGGAGAGTGTCCACTCAGTTTTTTCTCCAAAAACTTTTCAAAACAACTTCTTTATTAAGCCTTTATTTTTTATGTCTGTATTGATTGAAAATTTCTAAAATTCAGTAAAAGTTTGTTAGAAATAATCAAATAATAGTTTTTACTATTCCTGCTTTAAAGGGGAAGCTATTATAAAAAATGACCTATTGCTTAACCCCTTTACCCCCAAGGGTGGTTTGAACGTTAATGACGAGGCCAATTTTTACAATCAATGACCACTGTCCCTTTATGAGGCAATAACTCTGGAATGCTTCCATGGATCCTGGTGATTCTTACATTGTTTTCTCGTGACATATAGTACTTCATGTAAGTGGTAAAATTTGTTTCATATAACTTGAGTTTATTTGTGAAAAAATTTTCCAACTTTGAATTTTCATGCCCTTAAATCACAGAGATATGGCACACAAAATACTTAATAAGTAACATTTCCCACATGTTTACATCAGCACAATTCTGGAACCAATTTTTTTTTTGTTAGGGCTAAATGTTGACCAGCGATTTCTCATTTTTACAACACCATTTTTTTTAGGGACCACATCACATTTGAAATCACTTTGAAGGGTCTATATGATAGAAAATACCCAAAAGTGACACCATTCTAAAAATTGCACCCCACAAGGTGCTCAAAACCACATTCAAGAAGATAGGGCCGCCATCAGGGCATTACTGCCCTTACTGCTGTATAGGGCCCGGTGATTATAGGCAAAAAGGGGGGCCCACCTTCCTGGTCCCTACGCGGGCCCCCATCTCTTTTCTTCTCCTCATTGGGCCTGGGCCCCTGTACATTTTTTTCAAGTCTTCCGAACACCTGATGTGTGGTGTTTTAAAGATACCCCACAGTGTTGCTAATGTATCCAGCGAACAGAAAAGGGCACTGTACCTTTAATCTACGGTGGCCGGCCCGAGTGCATCATGGGACTTCTGACGTCACACGGTGACGCTGCTGCACTTCCTCTTTCCGGTCCGGAGCAAAGCAGCGTGCGTGCCACAGTGGAGCCCGGGGCGGACGGCGGCAGATGAACCGGACAAGCAGAGGCTGGTGAGCGAGCAGGGTGAGTGAGTCTCTCCGGCGGCGGTGAGAAGAGGCTCACTTTGGCTGCTGGCTGTGTCTGTACTGACTGGTAGCGCGCCGCTGCTGCATGTGGCTGATGAGGGAAAGCAAGGCGAGTGGTGACTGGGAGCCTGCATATGCACATCCAACAGGGCCCAGGGCTCCTGGGCTCTGTTGGATGCAGGCCCACAGACAGTCCCCTCTAGCCTCCCCCTGGGCCCTGTTAACCACAGTCCCTCCCCTCAGTCACCGCTAGCCTCCCACTGGCACAAGGGCAGGATTTGAGACAAAAGGGGCAGGATGGGAGACACAGGGCAGAATGGGAGATACGGGGCAGAATGGGAGACACTGGGCAGGATGGGAGACACAGGGGGCAGGATGGGAGACACGGAGCAGAATGGTAGACACGGGGCAGAATGGGATACACAAGGTGCAGGATCATTGAGCAGGATGGATACGATGGAGACAGATGGGGAGGCAGGATCATGGGACAGATGGGGCAGCATGGGAAGATCATATGGGGCAGAATGGATACTCATGAGGGCAGGATGAGAGAACTTATGGCTGGAGCCAGAAATGAGAAACAAGTGGCCAGGATGGGGGATATGATTAGCATAGGGGCTAATTAAGGGATATTATTACTGCAGTGATGCATTTATTTTATTTTCTAGATACGTTTTTAAATGGGGGCGGTCCTGTTACTGTGCAGAGCGACATTATGTCGCCTTTTTTTCTTCATCTGGTGTAGTGTAGAAGTTAGGAAAAAATTAATTAATGTGTTCTGTAAGTGGTGCTCTAGATAACTGTGTTATTTCCTGCAGAGATGAGCCCTGGCTGATAGACGTGATGGCGGTCTGTGCTGGATGAAAGATGAAAAGCAAAGATGAAGGACTTCACTTAGAGACATCACTGGTTAGTCAGTTTGTTATCTGTACACTGACACTATACACTTATATTATATACAGAGGTCCTGTGTAAAATGTCACTAGTGATCACTGTATTACCTGTGCACTGACACTATATACAGAGCTTCTGTGTATAACATCACCGGTGATCACTGTATTACCTGTACACTGACACTATATACAGAGCTCCTGTGTATAATGTCACCGGTGATCACTGTAATACCTGTACACAGACACTGCATACTAAGTACAGATCTCCTGTGTATAATGGAACTTATAGTGATAGTATTGTTTTTTTTTATAAATGTTCAGTATTATAGTATTCAGTCACTATGTGGTTGTAATATGTGGTCTGGTCTTGGTGTAGTAGTATTTGTCCCTTGTACAGTATGTGCTATTATTCTGTCACTGTGGTGGTAATATGTGGTCTGGTCATGGTGTGGCTGTATTTATTCCTTGTATGTGGTATTATTGGTCACCATGTTGTGGTAATACGTGGTCTGGACATAGTGCGGTGCTATTTGTCCCTTGTATGTGATATTATTCGGTCACTGTGGTGGTAATATGTGGTCTGGACATGGTGGAGTGGTATTTGTCCCTTTGGATTTGATATTATTGGTCATTTAAAAAATTGAAAAATATACCTAAATTGTATTGGATATTGTAACAAATGTTTAATACGTTAGAGTAGAGCTCGGCCAAAATAGTTTACCTTGTCGTGGTGGCAGATTTAAAAAATCTTTTGGCCAAAACGAGCTGCTGGCTATATGTGTGATTGGTGAGAAGTAGAGTTTTTCCAAGAGAGCGCGGAGGGGCTGTGGATAGAAGGGGTGGAGGCGGGGCTGGGGTGGAGCCTGGGTGGAATCTCAAGGGGGCCTCGAAAATTTTGCCAGTATGGGGCCCCAAAATTCCTAGTGGCAGCCCTGCAAGAAGTTTATTAACCCTTCAGGTGCTTCACAGGAATTTTTTGAATGTTTAAAAAAAAAAAAAAGAACATTTAACTTTTTTTCACAAAAAAATTACTTCAGGTCCAATTTGTCTTGAGTACGCTGATACCCTATATATGGGAGAAAACTACTGTATGGGCACATGTCGGGGTTCGGAATGGAAGTAGTGACGTTTTGGATTGCAGACTTTGATGGAATGGTCTATGGGCGTCATGTCTCGTTTGGAGAGCCCCTGATGTGCCTAAACAGTGGAAACCCCCACAAGTGACCCCATTTTGGAAACTAGACCCCCCAAGGAACTTATCTAGATGTGTGGTGAGAACTTTGAACCCCCAAGTGCTTCACAGAAGTTTATAGCGTAGAGCCATAAAAATAAAAAAATCATTTTTTTCCACAAAATGATATTTTCACCCCCAATTTTTTATTTTCCCAAGGGTAACAGGAGAAATTGGACCCTAAAAGTTGTTATGCAATTTGTCCTGAGTAGGCTGATACCCCATATGTGGGGGTAAACCACTGTTTGGGCACATGGCAGAGCTTGGAAGGGAAGGAGCACCGTTTGACTTTTTGAATGCAGAATTGGCTGGAATTGAGATCAGACACCATGTCGCGTTGGGGAGAGCCGCTGATGTGCCTAAACAGTGGAAACCCCCCAATTTTAACTCCATCTCTAACCCCAACACACCCCTAATGCTAATCCCAACCCTAACCACAAACCTAACCCTAGCATACCCCTAACCCTAATCCCAACCCTAACCCTAATCCTAACTTTAGCCCCAACCCTAACTTTAGCCCCAACCCTAACCCTAACTTTAGCCCCTACCCTAACACTAGCCCCAATCCTAACCCTAACTTTAGCCCCTACGCTAACCCTAATCCCAATCCTAACCCTAACTTTAGCCCCTACCCTAACCCTAGCCCCAATCCTAACCCTAACTTTAGCCCCTACCCTAACCTTAGCCCCAACCCTAACCTTAACTTTAGCCCCAACCCTAACTTTAGCCCCAACCCTAACCCTAATTTTAGCCCCAATCCTAACTTTAGCCCCAACCCTAATCCTAATGGGAAAATGGAAATAAAAACATTTTTTTATTCTATTTTTTTCCCTAACTAATGGGGTGATAAAGGGGGGGTTGAGTTACCATTTATAGCGGGTTTTATGTGTGCCAACTGTCACACGCTAAAAGATGCTTTTTATTGCAAAAAATAGTTTCTGCATCACCACATTTTGAGAGCTATCATTTTTCCATATTTTGGCCCACAGAGTCATGTGAGGTTTTATTTTTTGTGGGTCGAGTTGACGTTTTTATTGGTACCATTTTTGGGCACATTACTTTTTTTATCGCTTTTTATTCTGATTTTTGGGACGCAGAATGAACAAAAACCAGCAATTCATGAATTTCTTTTGGGGGGGATGTTTATACCATTCTGCGTGTGGTAAAATTGATAAAGCATTTTTATTCTTCAAGTCAGTACGATTACAGCATTACCTCATTTATATTTTTTTTTATGTTTTGGCGCTTTTATACAATAAAACCAATTTTATAGAAAAAAATAAAAAAAATTTTTGCATCACTTTATTCTGCGAGCTATAACGTTTTTTATTTTTTTGTTGATGACACTGTATGGTGGCTCGTTTTTTGCGGGACAAGATGACGTTTTCAGTGGTACCATATTTATTTATATCAGTCTTTTTGATCGCGTGGCATTCCACTTTTTGCTCGGCAGTATGATGATAAAGCATTGTTTTTTGCCTTTTTTTAAGGGGTTCACTAAAGGGGTTAACTAGTGGGACAGTTTTATAGGGCGGGTCGTTACGGACGCAGCGATACTAAATATGTGTACTTTTATTGTTTTTTATTTACATAAAGAAATTAATTTATTGGGGAATATTTTTTCTTTATTTAGGAATTTTTTAAAAATTATTTTTACACTTTTTTTTAAATGCTTTTTACATTGTCCCAGGGTGGTACTTTACTATGCAGTCATATCGCTATGCAGAGCACTGTGTCAGATCAGCGATCTGACAGGCAGTGTAGGAGGCTTCTCAGCACCTGCTATTAACAGGCACTGAGAAGCCACCTCCCTGCAGGACAAAGAAGGACCCCGTGGCCAGCTTGGATCCAGGGGCCTGCAGGGAGGAGGCCCTCGGAACAAGGCGATCACATCGCGTTGTTCTGAGGGTCTCAGGGAAGCACGCAGTCAGCCCCCTCCCTGCACAATGCTTCCCTATGCCACCGGAACACTGTGATCATGTTTGATCGCAGTGTGCCGGGGGTTAATGTGCCGGGAGTGGTCCGTGGCTGATTTTCACAGCTGACACCTGGCCGCGATCAGCCGCGCTCCCCCCGTGAGTGCCGCTGATTGATGATGATGTACTATTCCGTCCATGGGCATTAAGTCCCAGGGCACATGGACGGAATGGTACGTCATGTGGCAGAAAGGGGTTAAGTCAGACTTTTGTGTTTTTTTAATTGTAAATGTTTTATTTTCCCATGTCACAATCTGTATTAAAAATCAAAAATAGATATATTGCATTTTCACACTGGCTACTGGAGGTTTTTTTTTCCTATCTTACGTATTTAACCATCTGATGAGCATGTGCAAAGATTATTGTGAAGCAAGGGGCGGGCAGGCTCAACTGTGAAATCACCTATTGTGATTGGTGGATCCTGTGTTATCATATCATAGAATGGTAGAGTTGGAATTCACTAAATCATCCCAGACAGATTTCTGTCTAGCCTCTGTTTGAAGACTTCCATTGAAGGAGAACTCACCACATCTCGTGGCAGCCTGTTCCACTCATTGATCACCCTGTCGAAAAGTTTTTTCGAATATCTAATTTGTGTCTCCTCCCATTCAGTTTCATCCCATTTCTTCTAGGCTTTCCTTATGCAACTGAGAATAATGATGATCCCTCTATACTGTGGCAGCCTTTGAGATAATTGTAGACAGCTATTAAGTCTCCTCTCAGTCTTCTTTTTTGCAAGCTAAACATTCCCATATCCTGTAACCGTTACTCATAGGACATGATTTGCAGACCGGTCACCATTTTGGTCGTTCTTCTCTATACTTGCTCCAGTTTGTTGATGTCTTTTTTAAAATGTGGTGCCCCAAACTGGGCACAGTATTTCAGATGAGGTCTGACTAAAGAAGAGTAGAGACGGATAATGACTTAACGTGATCTAGACTGTATGCTTCTGTTAATACATCCCAGAATTGCATTTGCCTTTTTTGCTGCTGCATCACACTGTTGACTCATGTTCGGTCTGTGATCTATTAGTATACCCAAGTCTTTTTCACATGTGCTGTTGCTTAGCCCTATTCCTCCCATTCTGTATATGCTTTTTTCATTTTTATTGCCCAGATGTAGTACTTTGCATTTTTCCCTGTTAAAAACCATTCTGTTAGTTGCTGCCCACTGCTCCAGTTTATTTATATCTTTTTGAATCCTCTTTCTCTTCTTTAGCATTAGCAATCCCTCCTAGCTTTGTGTCATCAGCAAATGTAATCAGTTTACCCTCAATTCCTTCATATAAATTAGAGGTCTCAAACTGCATTCCTCAAGGGCCGCAAACAGGTCATGTTTACAAGATTTCTTTGTATTGCCCAGATGATTTAATTACCTGCAAAGATAATGATTCCAGCACCTTGTGCAATGCTAAGGAAATCCTGAAAACATGACCTGTTTGCGGTCCTTGAGGAATGCAGTTTGAGACCTCTGATCTAAATCATTGATAAAGTTATTGAACAATATAGGGCCGAGGACAGCGCCCTATGCTACCCCACTTGAGACATTCTTCCAACTGGATGTGCAGCCACTTACAACCACTCTTTGCGTCTGAACACTAAGCCAGTTATGAATCCACCTAACAGTTGCCTTGTTCATTCCATACTTTGTCATTGTTAATAAGGATTGTGTGAGATACTTTGACAAACTCTTTGCTGAAATCAAGATATACTATATCTACAGCATTTCACTGATCCACCCAGTTAGTGATTCTATCTTAGAAGGAAATTAAGTTAGTCTGACAAGACTTATTAGTTACAAAGCCATGCGGACTCTGGTTAATCACTTAATTTTTATCCAGGTACTTACATACATGTTGTTTAATAATTTGTGCAAAGATCTTTCCTGGTATACAAGTCAGACTCACCAACCTATAGTTCCCTGGGTCCACCTTCTTAAGACAGAAACAACATTTGCTCTTTTCCAGTCTTCTGGGACTTCTCCTGTTCTCCAAGAATTTTCAAAGATTATGGAGAATGGTTCAATAATTTCTTCTGCTATCTCCTTCAGTACTCTGGGGTGTAATTCATCTGGACCTGGAGACTTGAATTCATTTATGTTAGCTAAGTGTTTCCTGACCTTCTCTCTGCTTATGGATAGTGTGGATTCTTTTATTCCTTCAATGGCCCCATTAAGATCAGTTGATGTTACATTTCTTTTCTGAGAAAACACATGCAAAATGGGAATTGAAAAGTTCGGCCTTCTCAACATCCTTCTTACCATTTCATCATTTTCATCCTGTAAAAATCCTATAGCATCTTTGACTTTTCTTATACTTTTAGTATATCCCCAAAATCCTTTTTTATTGCTTTTGACGGCTCTTGCAAACCTTAATTCCTTGTCAGCTTTAGATAATCTGATTCATGCCCTGCAGGTTCTGTAGACTGCATTATAATCTTCTTTCGATATGCCTCCCTCTTTCCATTTGATAAACATGTATTTATTCCTTTTTAGCATGTGTTTAAGTTCTGTGTTCATCCATCCTGGTTTCTTTAATAATAATAATAATAATAATAATAATTTTTATTTATATAGCGCCAACATATTCCGCAGCACTTTACAATTAAGCGGGGACATGTACAGACAATAAATTCAATACAAGTTAAGACAATTCAAACAGTGACATTAGGAGTGAGGTCCCTGCTCGCAAGCTTACAATCTACAAGGAAATGGGGGGACACAGTAGGTGAGAAATGCTTGTTAATTCAGGTCTGGCAATTATAATAGGGATTTTCATATAAAGCTGCATGATCCGGTCATCAGCCCGTGTGTTTAAGTGCAATAGACAAGTGTCAAGTGCAGTTATCATGTGCATGAAGGGTGTGGAGACAGATGAATAGTAGGGTGCAGATTCAGAATAATATTTGGAAGGAGGGAACAGGGCAAAGTTACTTTGCTGAGTAGTTGATGTGGTAGGCTTGTTTGAAGAGATGGGTTTTCAAAGCGCGCTTGAATAGGTCAGGGCTAGGTATCAGTCTGATCGTCTGGGGAAGTGCATTCCAGAGAGCTGGAGCAGCACGAGAGAAGTCTTGGAGACGGAGGTGCGAGGTTCGGATTACGGGGGATGTTAGTCTTAGGTCATTTGTAGAACGGAGGGCACGTGTAGGGCGATAGACAGAGACGAGAGAGGAGACATAATGTGGTGCAGAACAGTGGAGAGCTTTGTGGGTGAGAGAGATGAGTTTATACTGGACCCTGTAGCGAATAGGTAGCCAGTGTAATGACTGGCACAAGATGGAGGCATCGGTGAAGCAGCTGGACAGAAATATGACCCTGGCTGCCGCATTCAAGATGGATTGGAGAGGAGAAAGTTTGGTAAGAGGGAGACCGATCAGAAGAGAGTTGCAGTAGTCCAGACGAGAATGAATAAGAGCGACAGTAAGAGTCTTAGCAGTTTCAAAGGTGAGAAAAGGTCGGATTCTGGAGATGTTTTTAAGATGCAGGTGACAAGAGCGACTGAGTGATCGGATGTACGGAGTAAAGGAAAGTTCAGTGTCGAATATGACCCCAAGACAGCGGGCATGCTGCTTGGGAGTTATGGTTGAACCCTCCAGGGTTATTTCGATGTTAGGTAGAGTGAGGTTAGTAGAGGGGAGAAACACAAGAAGTTCAGTTTTAGAGAGATTTAGTTTCAGATAGAGGGAGGACATGATGCTAGAGACAGCAGACAGACAATCCTTGGTATTTTGAATTAGGGTAGGGGTGATGTCAGGGGAAGAAGTGTATAATTGGGTGTCATCAGCATAGAGATGATACTGGAACCCAAATCTGCTGATTGTTTGTCCAATAGGGGCAGTGTATAAAGAGAAGAGGAGGGGGCCTAGGACTGAGCCCTGCGGGACCCCGATAGTAAGGGGACGAGAAGAGGAAGAGGAGCCGGAAAAAGATACAGTGAAGGAGCGGTCAGAGAGGTAGGAGGAGAACCAGGAGACGGCTGTGTCCTTGAGGCCTATAGAGCGGAGCATAGTGAGGAGGAGCTGGTGATCCACAGTGTCAAATGCGGCAGAGAGATCCAGGAGAATCAGCAGGGAGCAATGACCTTTCGATTTAGCTGTTATTAAATCATTAGAGACTTTAGTGAGGGCAGTTTCAGTAGAGTGTAAAGAGCGGAAACCAGATTGTAAGGGGTCGAGAAGAGAGTTATCCGAGAGATAGCGGATTAGATGGGAGTGGACCAGGCGTTCCAGGAGTTTAGAGATGAAGGGAAGGTTAGAGACAGGTCTGTAGTTAGCAGTGCAGTTCTGGTCCAGGGATGGCTTTTTAAGTAAAGGGGTTATGATGGCATGTTTAAATGAGGAGGGAAATATACCTGAAGAAAGAGAGAGGTTAAATATTTTAGTCAGGTGAGTGGTGACCACTGGTGAGAGAGACTGCAGGAGCTGTGAAGGAATAGGGTCACTGTTGCAGGTTGTAGGCCGAGCAGAAGCGAGAAGCTTGGAAACTTCTTCTTCTGAAACAGGCTCAAAGATGTCTAGTGAGCTTGAGGTGCGGCAGGGAAGGGGATCCAGGCACTGAGGAGATAGGGCTGAGATATCCTGATGGATGTGGTTGATTTTTTCTAGGAAATAAGTGGCCAGATCCTCACCGCTGAGGTTGGTGATGGGGGCCTGTACTTTAGGTTTCAGGAGGGAGTTTAAGGTTTCAAAAAGTCGTCTTGGGTTGTTGGATAGTGAGGTGATGAGGGTGGTGAAGTAGGATTGTTTGGCCAGATGAAGGGCAGAGTTATAGGTTTTGAGCATGAACTTATAGTGGATGAAGTCTTCTGCTAAGAGAGATTTTCTCCACTGCCGCTCTGCACACCTCGAGCAGCGCTGAAGAAAGCGTGTTTGCGTTGTGTGCCAGGGCTGCCGTTGTCTGTGTCGGGTCTTTCTGCGTATAGAAGGTGCTGCTTCATCTAGGGCATTCTTCAGTGTATTATTGAAGTGTGACAATGCTATGTCTGGACAGGAGAGGGTGGAGATGGGGGCTAAAGATGTGTGGAGATTGTCCCTAAGCTGTTGGGTATTAATGGTACGTGTATTCCGATAAGTGTGGTAAGTGGGGGTGTCCCGGGTGAGGAGACAATTCTTGACAGAGAAGGAAAGAAGGTTGTGGTCCGAGAGCGGGAGAGGCGAGTTAGTAAAGTCGTGCAGCGAGCCGGGACGGGAGAAAACCAGGTCCAGAGTATTCCCGTCCTCATGTGTAGGAGAATTAGTAAACTGTGAGAGGCCGAATGAAGAAGTTAGAGAAAGAAGATGAGAGGCAGACTGGGAGAGCGGATCATTGATGGGGATGTTAAAGTCTCCCATGATGAGGGTGGGGATGTCACAGGATAGAAAGTGAGTAAGCCAGGTGGTGAAGTTCTTTAAATGCTTCCTATTCTTCCCTCTTTTCAGAATTGTTAAAGATTGTGCTTTGAGAATCTAATTTTTCAAAATTTCCCATCCTTCCTGGACATTTTTGTCCTTAAGGATATCCAGCCATTGGATCCCTCCGATTCTCTTTCTGAGTCCCTTAAAATCTGCCTTTCTCAAATCTAACCTTGAAGTCTGAGTCTTCACAGGTCTTCCCATTCTAGTTATCTAAAATTCTAAAATAGCATGGTCGCTACCTCCTAAGGTCCCAGCCACTCTTACTTCCTCAACCATTTCCTCTGCTTGGAAGCTGCTGATGTGCTGATCATTATAAACTATATCACAGAGTTTGTCCGCTAAAGGGATGGCACTAGTGAGCTCGGCCATACGTGGTGAGGCTTTGAAGTGTCATCTCCAAGCAAAAGGAGAATTGTTGTGAGTTCATTTTCCCCTTCACCATTGAGGTCTGATGAACTCCCTCTTCTGGTAAAGGAAGGTAGTGAGGCTATTTGCAAAGCACCTGAGCAGAATGATGATGACTGGGTGACTGGGATTGCTGACTGGATATAAGGCAGCCGACGCCCTTCTGCCTTGCGGGTGATTACTCTGAGGGATTCTTGGAGACCAGTCTGATTCCTGCTCCTCAAAAGCTAAGTTTTCTGCTCTACTTTTTGCATTTGTGTTTTGGTTTTGTTTTGCCTTGTTTTTCTGGATTTCTGCCTTTCCCTGCTGGGTGAGCTGAATTCCTTTTTGCTCTGTCTTCAGATAATACCTGAGTACTGATATAGTCTTTTTGAAGCCTAGCGTTTTCAGGGCTTTTTTCCCTATCAGTCTGTTGGCTCTTGTTTTTGAGAGGGTTTTGGCGGATTGCAGACAGCAGCTTTTCTACTCTGTCCTATTTAGTTAGCTTTGGCCCCATCATTTGCTCAGCCTATCTTTCTATCTGTGTGAGTGTTTTTTCATCTTGCTTCACCGTCATTATATGTTGGGGGCTGCCTATTGCTTTGGGGTCTGCTCTGGGGCAGTTTAGATTTCCCTTTCTGTCTTTAGGCTATGTAGTTCTCCGGCTGTGATCGAGGGGTCTAGGGCACCGTAGGAACCCCCCACAGCTACTGCTAGTTGTTGTTGTTAGGTTCAGGGGTGTGCAATCCGACAGCTGCCAACTTCTCTGGTTTTCTGGACTTAGCTAGTATTTCTGTTTTTGCCTCCTACGGTGACTCATTCATAACAGAGAATGAAGTCGGATTTGAGCATGCATGCTGAGACTGCTGTCACTCACCGAGATGTAACCCCGCGCCCACCAGTGAGATGCCCTGCTATGTTCATCCTATTCCAGTCACTAGATCAAAAGTAGCACAGCCAGAATCAAAACAGAAGGCTATATCACCACAGAGAGATGAGCTTACAGGAACAGATCAAGTAATAAAAGTGTATTAGAAAAGTGCTAGCTATGAAGATTTAGGACAAATGAAAGGTGTTAAAGTAGTAGTAGTGGAAACCCTCTTTAAATGTTAAGTGGGAAATTAAAGGGGGCTTTCCAACTAACAAAAGTTAACTTTAATCAATAGATCTTGGAATAATTATAACTTCCACAATTGGATGTGTTTAAATAAAACTGTCACAACACAACTGTCGATTGACCTAGAACCAGGGGCTCCTTTCCTGGCTCTAACATTAGGGGGCGCACTAGATTTCCCTGTTTCCCGGGATACTTTAGATGGAGATGACGTCGGGACCTCTGACCCTTGCCTTATCTCCTAAGTTAGCCCTTCGTCCGCCCCCTTCACCCCCCAGGCAAGCGGGGGTGCTACTGTGAACTGCAGTACACCCACCCAACAAACGGCAACAAAGATAAGAGTAAACTGAAAACTTCACACACACAAAATATTCACTCATATATAACAGAGGATCCACCAGGGTGCGCAGAAAGGGGAAGAAAGCAAAACAGGGAAGGATAAGGAATTACAAAGCGTACAAACCAGACAACAATCGCTTCTAACTTCTCCTGCAATCCTTCTTCCTTCTCATACCAACTTCTCTGCCTCCCATTGTCATGAAGCAAGTGCTAACTCTGACAAGGACTAGGTTATAGAGCCCAGATTTTATAGGGTAAAGGAGTGGCTAACCGAGCACAGCTGAACACAGGAATTTCCAACATGGCTGATTAACCAATGGTCGGCTTGAATAAATAAACACATTTACTAAACCGGAGAAGTGCTTCTTCTCAGTGGCATAGTAGGATCAATGGTCCTCTGACTCCGGTCTTCTGGCTGCGCTCCACTGCGGTAACCCCATGACAAAACCGTTCCTGTGCTGAGATAATCTTATAAATGTGCCCCTGCTGTGTACTGTGTAATGGCTGTGTCTGACCGTGCTGGGACATGGTCTAATCATACCACATCTCCTGGATAGCACAGCATGGGATCACAGTTGATTCTTCTTGTGGTAAAATATTTCTCTGCCTGTTTTTAAACAATGTTTTACTTCAAAGAAGAAAAATCATTTGTGATCCCTCCCCCCCGGCCATGAGATGTGGTATGATCAGACCGTTCCAGCATGGCCAGACACAACCATTACACAATACACAGCAGGGGCTCATTTATAAGATTATCTCAGCGCAGGATCATTTTATTTAAACACTTCCAATTGTGGAAATTATTATTATTCCAAGATCTATTGATTAAAATGACCTTTTGATTGTGGGAAACCCCTTTAACCCCGAAGGTGGTCTGCACATTAATGACCAGGCCAATTTTTACAATTCGGACCACTGTCTATTTATGAGGTAATAACTCTGGAACGCTTCCATGGATCCCAGCGATTCTGGGATTATTTTTTCATGACATATTGTACTTAATGATAATGGTACAATTTATTCGATATGACTTGCATTTATTTGTGAAAAAAAAGAAAATTTGCCGAAAATGTAAAAAATTTTGCAATTTTCAGATTTTTAATTTAATTTTCATGGCCTTAAATCATAGAGATATGTGACATAAATTAGTTAATAACATTCCCCGCATGTACTTTACATCAGCACAATTTTGGAACCAAAGTTTTTTTTTGTTAGGAAGTTAGAAGGGTTAAAAGTTGACCAGCAATTTCTAATTTTTCCAACATAATTTACAAAACCATTTTTTAGGAACCACCTCACATTTGAAGTGACTTTGAGGCTATGTGCCCACGTATGCAGAAAATTTCTGCTTCAAAACCGGTCACCTTCCCAGAAAACGCACGTTTTATTTCCACGCGTTTTTGCATGTTTTCCTCGCGCGTTGTATGCTTAAAAACCGCGCGTTTTTGATGCGTTTTTTTCCGCGCGTTTTCTGACTCATAGAAAATAGCAAAAACACGGACTTTTCCGCAAAATTAATGAGCATTCTGCGTTTTTGGCCGCTAAGCGTTTTTTGAGCGGAAAAAAACGCATCAATGCGCACAAAAAGTGCGGAATTCATTTAAAATGAATGGGATGCTGCTTTTATGTGTTTTTGAAGCATTTTGACCGGGACAAACGCTTAAAAAACGCTTACTTGGGCACACAGCCTGAGGGGTGTATATGATAGAACATACTCAAAAGTGACACCATTCAAAAAACTGCACCCCTCACAGTGCTCAAAACCACATTCAAGAAGTTTATTAACCCTTTAGGTGCTTCACAGGAATTTTTAAATGTGTAAAAAAAAAATGAACATTTAACTTTTTTTCACAAAAAAATTTAATTCACATCCCAATTTTTTTTATCTTGGTAAGGGTAACAGGAAAAGTGGACCCAAAAATATGTTGTGTAATTTCTCCTGAGCATGCTGACACCCAATATGAGGGATAAAACCACTGTTTGTGCACACGGCAGAGCATGGAAGAGAAGGAGCACCATTTGAGTTTTTGAATGCAAAATTTGCTGGAACAATTGGCGGATGCCTATCGCATTTGGAGAGCCCCTGATGTGCCTAAACAGTGAAAATCTCCCACAAGTGACACCATTTTGGAAAACTAGACCCCTCAGGGAACTGATCTAGATGAGTTGAGCCGTAAAAATAAAAATCATATTTTCCTCACAAATATGTTTTTAGCCCCAAATATTGCATTTTTATAAGAGTAACAGGAGAAATTGCACCATACAGTTTGTTGTGCAATATCTCCTGTGTACGCCAATATCCAATATGAGGGCGGTAACTACTGTTTGGGCTCGGAAGGGAGGGAGCATCATTTGACTTTTTGAATGTAAAATTTCCTGGAATCATAAGCGGAAGTCATGTCCCATTTGGAGAGCCCCTGATGTGCCTAAAGAGTGGAAACCCACCACAAGTGACCACTTTTTGGAAACTAGACCCCTAATGTATTTAGATGTGTGGTGAGAACCTTGAACCCCCAGGTGCTTCACAGAAGTTTATAACGTTGAGCCATGAAAATAAAAAAAATCACATTTTCCCCCAAAAAATGTTATTTTGGCCCCAAATTTTGAATTTTCATAAAGGTAACAGGAAAAATTGCACCATACAATTTGTTGTGCAATTTCTCCTGAGTACGTCGATATCCTATATGTGGGAGAATACTGCTTTTGAGGCTCAGTGCAAAGATCAAAAGGGAGGAGGCGCCATATTAGGGCAGAGACACACTGGCGAATTTTTCGTCCGAGAATCGGATCGTAAAACTTGCCCTGGCCGGCACCTCTCCTGACCTGAGCATGACAGCGTGATGGATTACTCTGCAGCTGTTAAGTTCAGGTCAGGAGAGGTGCCGGCCAGGGCAAGTTTTACGATCAGATTCTTGGACGAAAAATTTGCCAGAGTGTCTCTGCCCTTAGAATTCAGATTTTACTAGAATGGTCTGGGGGTGCCATGTCACAATGGCAGAGCCCCTGAGTTGCCAGAACAACAGAAGCCCCCTATATGTGAACTCATTTTACAAGCTACACTACCAATTTAATTCAACTAGTGGTGCAGTGATCATATTGACACACATGTGTTTCACAGCATTTTATACCACTGAGCGGTGAAGAAAGAATAAATTAAATTTTTCCCACTAAAATGTTGTTTTAGCCCCATTTTTCAAAGGGCTAATAGGAAACTTTTTTTAACAAGAAACTGAGGTCCATTTTTTCCTGAGTGCGCCAATACCCTACATATAATTGGGAAATATTTTTCAGGCAAGGAGCGCCAGATTTTACTGCTATGGTTTGCAGGTGCCATGACCCACTGGCAGAGCCCATGAGGTGCCAGAACTGCAGAACCCCACATAAGTGACCCCATTTTACAAACTACACCTCTAAATAAATTCATCTAGGGGTACGTCATACAGTATAATGGGCCCTATATAGTGTTGCATACAGTATAATGAGCCCCATATAGCACTCCATACAGTATAATGGATCCTATATAGTGCTACATAAAGCATAATGCGCCCCATATAGCACTCCATACATACAAAATAAATACTCACCTCTCTTTCCCCCGCTGCTCCGGTCTCAGCTGACCCTCACCTCAGCACTGCTCGGCACAGAAGGTCCGCTGTAGTTATGTTATTGTGACCTCTGCGTTGAGACGTCACAGAGCTCAGATGCAGAGGGGAAAAGATGGGAGAGGAAGTGTCAGCTGACACTCACACTAATGATTAGCAGTTTTCTGTGTACACTGTACATAGGCAGAAATCTACCAGTCAGTGGTGTAGTAGGTTATACACAGCTCATGAATATGGAGGACTCGATAGCAGTAGGTTTACTAGTCCTTTTGTGATAATCTCCTGCTGATAAAAGGTTTTTTTAGTCAAAATTCCAGCAATTATTACAGCCCAGTAAGTGAAACATTGCTGGAATCAGGGTCTCTGTCTCTACATCATGCTGCTCTCAGACTAGGTGGCAAAAACTTGGTGACAGATTCCCTTTAAGCTGCTTCCTGAAAGAAGGGGAAGCTATTTTGGAATAATCTAAATATGTATGGTGCATTGTCATCCCCATACTTCAGTTTACAGTGTTCATTTTGCACACTCACTTTGCTCTATGATGTTTGCAGAAAGACAAGATTTATTGAAAGTTGTTTCCTTTTCCATCCATCATTCCATCTCCAAGATTTGTAATCAAATCAATTGGTTCCATTCACTAACGGATTTGGTGCCGGAGAAAGGAGTTTTTTTTTAGAAGTGGTAAATTCGGCAGTTACTACACGATGGCACATCAAGCCGTTTACTCTCCAAGCTCAAAAAGTGAAATGCTCAAAGGGAAAATGTCATCTGAAGAAGCAAGCTAGGGAAAAGGAGCACAGCTTCTGTAACGATGGGCACAGTCATCCCTGTCTGTGGGCTCTAGAGGATAACACAGCCTGAGATCGCTGCCTCCTGCTGGACACATGTGCTCCTTACAGGCATTTGGAACACGTGTCGCACACGGTTATATTTACTTTCTCACCGCTTGTTTTGTCAATGTAGTTGGGAATATTCATCCCTTAAAGGGAGTCTGTCACCCTCAAAACTGAAATTAAATCTCTGTACGAAGGACTCCTGCAGCGTCAGTGTGCGCTCTCTGTAGACATTATGGTGTCAGGGTGTGGACGGTCCTGTCCTTGCCCTTGAAGACAGTGTTGAATTACCGTGTTTTATTGTGCCATTTGAAGTGTGTACTGTGTCATGCGGTTTTTAGTAATGTAATTACTGCTGCTGCTGTGTAACCCTGAGGGCAGACAGAGAGGTTGCATGTGCTCTCGGCTCCAGCAGTGTCAGTGTGCACTCTCATCTCCCTCTCCTGTCAGTATCAGATGCTTGCTGCTGTGTGACCTCCTGTGCAGAGAGCGGCCGCTGCAGACAGGAGAAGATTATCAGAATCTCCTTAGACAAGGACATTGCGTGTGCTATATGTGCCTGCAGTGTCAGTGTGCACTCTCATCTCCCTCTCCTGTCAGTATCAGATGCCTGCTGCTGTGTGACCTCCTGTGCAGAGAGCGGCCGCTGCAGACAGGAGAATATGAGAATCTCCTTAGACAAGGACATTGCGTGTGTTATCTGTGCCTGCAGTGTCAGTGTGCACTCTCATCTCCCTCTCCTGTCAGTATCAGACGCCTGCTGCTGTGTGACCTCCTGTGCAGAGAGCAGCCGCTGCAGACAGGAGAAAATGATCAGAATCTCCTTAGACAAGGACATTGCTTGTGTTATCTGTGCCTGCAGTGTCAGTGTGCACTCTCATCTCCCTCTCCTGTCAGTATCAGACGCCTGCTGCTGTGTGACCTCCTGTGCAGAGAGCGGCCGCTGCAGACAGGAGAAGATGATCAGAATCTCCTTAGACAAGGACATTGCGTGTGTTATCTGTGCCTGCAGTGTCAGTGTGCACTCTCATCTTCCTCTCCTGTCAGTATCAGACGCTTGCTGCTGTGTGACCTCGTGTGCAGAGAGAGGCCGCTGCAGACAGGAGATGATGAGAACCTACTTAGACAAGGACATTGCGTGCGCTATCTGTGCCTGCAGTGTCAGTGTGCACTCTCATCTCCCTCTCCTGTCAGTATCAGATGCCTGCTGCTGTGTGACCTCCTGTGCAGAGAGTGGCCGCTGCAGACAGGAGAAGATGATCAGAATCTCCTTAGACAAGGACATTGCGTGTGTTATCTGTGCCTGCAGTGTCAGTGTGCACTCTCATCTCCCTCTCCTGTCAGTATCAGACGCCTGCTGCTGTGTGACCTCGTGTGCAGAGAGCGGCCACTGCAGACAGGAGAAGAAGAGAATCTCCTTAGACAAGGACATTGCATGTGCTATCTGTGCCTGCAGTGTCAGTGTGCACTCTCATCTCCCTCTCCTGTCAGTATCAGATGCCTGCTGCTGTGTGACCTCCTGTGCAGAGAGCGGCCGCTGCAGACAGGAGAAGATGATCAGAATCTCCTTAGACAAGGACATTGCGTGTGCTATCTGTGCCTGCAGTGTCAGTGTGCACTCTCATCTCCCTCTCCTGTCAGTATCAGATGCCTGCTGCTGTGTGACCTCCTGTGCAGAGAGCGGCCGCTGCAGACAGGAGAAGATGAGAATCTCCTTAGACAAGGACATTGCGTGTGTTATCTGTGCCTGCAGTGTCAGTGTGCACTCTCATCTCCCTCTCCTGTCAGTATCAGATGCCTGCTGCTGTGTGACCTCCTGTGCAGAGAGCAGCCGCTGCAGACAGGAGAAGATGATCAGAATCTCCTTAGACAAGGACATTGCGTGTGTAATCTGTGCCTGCAGTGTCAGTGTGCACTCTCATCTCCCTCTCCTGTCAGTATCAGACGCCTGCTGCTGTGTGACCTCCTGTGCAGAGAGCGGCCGCTGCAGACAGGAGAAGATGATCAGAATCTCCTTAGACAAGGACATTGCGTGTGTTATCTGTGCCTGCAGTGTCAGTGTGCACTCTCATCTTCCTCTCCTGTCAGTATCAGACGCTTGCTGCTGTGTGACCTCGTGTGCAGAGAGCGGCCGCTGCAGACAGGAGATGATGAGAACCTCCTTAGACAAGGACATTGCGTGCGCTATCTGTGCCTGCAGTGTCAGTGTGCACTCTCATCTCCCTCTCCTGTCAGTATCAGACGCCTGCTGCTGTGTGACCTCCTGTGCAGAGAGCGGCCCCTGCAGACAGGAGAAGATGAGAACCTCCTTAGACAAGGACATTGCATGCGCTATCTGTGCCTGCAGCGTCAGTGTGCACTCTCATCTCCCTCTCCTGTCAGTATCAGACGCTGCTGTGTGACCTCCTGTGCAGAGAGTGGCCACTGTAGACAGGAGAAGATGAGAACCTCCTTAGACAAGGACATTGCGTGCGCTATCTGTGCCTGCAGTGTCAGTGTGCACTCTCATCTCCCTCTCCTGTCAGTATCAGACGCCTGCTGCTGTGTGACCTCCTGTGCAGAGAGCGGCCACTGCAGACAGGAGAAGATGAGAACCTCCTTAGACAAGGACATTGCGTGTGTTATCTGTGCCTGCAGTGTCAGTGTGCACTCTCATCTCCCTCTCCTGTCAGTATCAGACGCTTGCTGCTGTGTGCCCTCGTGTGCAGAGAGCGGCCGCTGCAGACAGGAGAAGATGAGAACCTCCTTAGACAAGGACATTGCGTGCGCTATCTGTGCCTGCAGTGTCAGAGTGCACTCTCATCTCCCTCTCCTGTCAGTATCAGACGCTGCTGTGTGACCTCGTGTGCAGAGAGCGGCCGCTGCAGACAGGAGAAGATGATCAGAATCTCCCTAGACAAGGACATTGCGTGCGCTATCTGTGCCTGCAGTGTCAGTGTGCACTCTCATCTCCCTCTCCTGTCAGTATCAGACGCTGCTGTGTGACCTCCTGTGCAGAGAGCGGCCACTGCAGACAGGAGAAGATGAGAACCTCCTTAGACAAGGACATTGCGTGTGTTATCTGTGCCTGCAGTGTCAGTGTGCACTCTCATCTCCCTCTCCTGTCAGTATCAGACGCTGCTGTGTGACCTCCTGTGCAGAGAGCGGCCACTGCAGACAGGAGAAGATGAGAACCTACTTAGACAAGGACATTGCGTGCGCTATCTGTGCCTGCAGTGTCAGTGTGCACTCTCATCTCCCTCTCCTGTCAGTATCAGACGCTGCTGTGTGACCTCCTGTGCAGAGAGCGGCCACTGCAGACAGGAGATGAGAACCTCCTTAGACAAGGACATTGCGTGCGCTATCTGTGCCTGCAGTGTCAGTGTGCAGTCTCATCTCCCTCTCCTGTCAGTATCAGACGCTGCTGTGTGACCTCCTGTGCAGAGAGCGGCCGCTGCAGACAGGAGAAGATGAGAACCTACTTAGACAAGGACATTGCGTGCGCTATCTGTGCCTGCAGTGTCAGTGTGCACTCTCATCTTCCTCTCCTGTCAGTACCAGACGCTTGCTGTTGTGTGCCCTCGTGTGCAGAGAGCGGCCGCTGCAGACAGGAGAAGATGAGAACCTCCTTAGACAAGGACATTGCGTGCACTATCTGTGCCTGCAGTGTCAGAGTGCACTCTCATCTCCCTCTCCTGTCAGTATCAGACGCCTGCTGCTGTGTGACCTCCTGTGCAGAGAGCGGCCACTGCAGACAGGAGAAGATGAGAACCTCCTTAGACAAGGACATTGCGTGTGTTATCTGTGCCTGCAGTGTAAGTGTGCACTCTCATCTCCCTCTCCTGTCAGTATCAGACGCTTGCTGCTGTGTGCCCTCGTGTGCAGAGAGCGGCCGCTGCAGACAGGAGAAGATGAGAACCTCCTTAGACAAGGACATTGTGTGCGCTATCTGTGCCTGCAGTGTCAGTGTGCACTCTCATCTCCCTCTCCTGTCAGTATCAGACGCTGCTGTGTGACCTCGTGTGCAGAGAGCGGCCGCTGCAGACAGGAGAAGATGATCAGAATCTCCTTAGACAAGGACATTGCGTGCGCTATCTGTGCCTGCAGTGTCAGTGTGCACTCTCATCTCCCTCTCCTGTCAGTATCAGACGCTGCTGTGTGACCTCCTGTGCAGAGAGCGGCCACTGCAGACAGGAGAAGATGAGAACCTACTTAGACAAGGACATTGCATGCGCTATCTGTGCCTGCAGTGTCAGTGTGCACTCTCATCTCCCTCTCCTGTCAGTATCAGACGCTGCTGTGTGACCTCCTGTGCAGAGAGCGGCCACTGCAGACAGGAGAAGATGAGAACCTACTTAGACAAGGACATTGCGTGCGCTATCTGTGCCTGCAGTGTCAGTGTGCACTCTCATCTCCCTCTCCTGTCAGTATCAGACGCTGCTGTGTGACCTCCTGTGCAGAGAGCGGCCACTGCAGACAGGAGAAGATGAGAACCTACTTAGACAAGGACATTGCGTGCGCTATCTGTGCCTGCAGTGTCAGTGTGCACTCTCATCTCCCTCTCCTGTCAGTATCAGACGCTGCTGTGTGACCTCCTGTGCAGAGAGCGGCCACTGCAGACAGGAGAAGATGAGAACCTCCTTAGACAAGGACATTGCGTGCGCTATCTGTGCCTGCAGTGTCAGTGTGCACTCTCATCTCCCTCTCCTGTCAGTATCAGACGCTGCTGTGTGACCTCCTGTGCAGAGAGCGGCCGCTGCAGACAGGAGAAGATGAGAACCTACTTGGACAAGGACATTGCGTGCGCTATCTGTGCCTGCAGTGTCAGTGTGCACTCTCATCTCCCTCTCCTGTCAGTATCAGACGCTGCTGTGTGACCTCCTGTGCAGAGAGCGGCCACTGCAGACAGGAGAAGATGAGAACCTCCTTAGACAAGGACATTGCGTGCGCTATCTGTGCCTGCAGTGTCAGTGTGCACTCTCATCTCCCTCTCCTGTCAGTATCAGATGCCTGCTGCTGTGTGACCTCCTGTGCAGAGAGCGGCCGCTGCAGACAGGAGAAGATGATCAGAATCTCCTTAGACAAGGACATTGCGTGTGTTATCTGTGCCTGCAGTGTCAGTGTGCACTCTCATCTCCCTCTCCTGTCAGTATCAGACGCCTGCTGCTGTGTGACCTCGTGTGCAGAGAGCGGCCACTGCAGACAGGAGAAGATGAGAATCTCCTTAGACAAGGACATTGCGTGTGCTATCTGTGCCTGCAGTGTCAGTGTGCACTCTCATCTCCCTCTCCTGTCAGTATCAGATGCCTGCTGCTGTGTGACCTCCTGTGCAAAGAGCGGCCGCTGCAGACAGGAGATGATGAGAATCTCCTTAGACAAGGACATTGCGTGTGTTATCTGTGCCTGCAGTGTCAGTGTGCACTCTCATCTCCCTCTCCTGTCAGTATCAGACACCTGCTGCTGTGTGACCTCCTGTGCAGAGAGCGGCCGCTGCAGACAGGAGATGATGAGAACCTCCTTAGACAAGGACATTGCGTGCGCTATCTGTGCCTGCAGTGTCAGTGTGCACTCTCATCTCCCTCTCCTGTCAGTATCAGATGCCTGCTGCTGTGTGACCTCCTGTGCAGAGAGCGGCCACTGCAGACAGGAGAAGATGAGAACCTCCTTAGACAAGGACATTGCGTGCGCTATCTGTGCCTGCAGTGTCAGTGTGCACTCTCATCTCCCTCTCCTGTCAGTATCATATGCTGCTGTGTGACCTCCTGTGCAGAGAGTGGCCGCTGCAGACAGGAGAT
Source organism: Dendrobates tinctorius (assembly GCF_039654945.1). Lineage (NCBI taxonomy): Eukaryota > Metazoa > Chordata > Amphibia > Anura > Dendrobatidae > Dendrobates > Dendrobates tinctorius. The sequence continues at coordinate 39,365,353 of NW_027361675.1, forward strand.
GATGAGAACCTCCTTAGACAAGGACATTGCGTGCGCTATCTGTGCCTGCAGTGTCAGTGTGCACTCTCATCTCCCTCTCCTGTCAGTATCAGACGCTGCTGTGTGACTTCCTGTGCAGAGAGCGGCCACTGCAGACAGGAGAAGATGAGAACCTCCTTAGACAAGGACATTGCGTGCGCTATCTGTGCCTGCAGTGTCAGTGTGCACTCTCATCTCCCTCTCCTATCAGTATCAGACGCTGCTGTGTGACCTCCTGTGCAGAGAGCGGCCGCTGCAGACAGGAGAAGATGAGAACCTCCTTAGACAAGGACATTGCGTGCGCTATCTGTGCCTGCAGTGTCAGTGTGCACTCTCATCTCCCTCTCCTGTCAGTATCAGACGCTGCTGTGTGACCTCCTGTGCAGAGAGCGGCCGCTGCAGACAGGAGATGATGAGAATCTCCTTAGACAAGGACATTGCATGCGCTATCTGTGCCTGCAGTGTCAGTGTGCACTCTCATCTCCCTCTCCTGTCAGTATCAGACGCTGCTGTGTGCCCTCCTGTGCAGAGAGCGGCCGCTGCAGACAGGAGAAGATGAGAACCTACTTAGACAAGGACATTGTGTGCGCTATCTCTGCCTGCAGTGTCAGTGTGCACTCTCATCTCCCTCTCCTGTCAGTATCAGACGCTGCTGTGTGCCCTCCTGTGCAGAGAGCGGCCGCTGCAGACAGGAGATGATGAGAACCTCCTTAGACAAGGACATTGCGTGCGCTATCTGTGCCTGCAGTGTCAGTGTGCACTCTCATCTCCCTCTCCTGTCAGTATCAGATGCCTGCTGCTGTGTGACCTCCTGTGCAGAGAGCGGCCACTGCAGACAGGAGACGATGAGAACCTCCTTAGACAAGGACATTGCGTGTGCTATCTGTGCCTGCAGTGTCAGTGTGCACTCTCATCTCCCTCTCCTGTCAGTATCAGACGCTGCTGTGTGACCTCGTGTGCAGAGAGCGGCCGCTGCAGACAGGAGAAGATGAGAACCTACTTAGACAAGGACATTGCGTGCGCTATCTGTGCCTGCAGTGTCAGTGTGCACTCTCATCTCCCTCTCCTGTCAGTATCAGATGCTGCTGTGTGCCCTCCTGTGCAGAGAGCGGCCGCTGCAGACAGGAGATGATGAGAACCTCCTTAGACAAGGACATTGCGTGCGCTATCTGTGCCTGCAGTGTCAGTGTGCACTCTCATCTCCCTCTCCTGTCAGTATCAGATGCCTGCTGCTGTGTGACCTCCTGTGCAGAGAGCGGCCACTGCAGACAGGAGAAGATGAGAACCTCCTTAGACAAGGACATTGCGTGTGCTATCTGTGCCTGCAGTGTCAGTGTGCACTCTCATCTCCCTCTCCTGTCAGTATCAGACGCTGCTGTGTGACCTCGTGTGCAGAGAGCGGCCGCTGCAGACAGGAGAAGATGAGAACCTCCATAGACAAGGACATTGCGTGTGCTATCTGTGCCTGCAGTGTCAGTGTGCACTCTCATCTCCCTCTCCTGTCAGTATCAGACGCTGCTGTGTGCCCTCCTGTGCAGAGAGCGGCCACTGCAGACAGGAGAAGATGAGAACCTACTTAGACAAGGACATTGCGTGCGCTATCTGTGCCTGCAGTGTCAGTGTGCACTCTCATCTCCCTCTCCTGTCAGTATCAGACGCTGCTGTGTGACCTCCTGTGCAGAGAGCGGCCACTGCAGACAGGAGAAGATGAGAACCTCCTTAGACAAGGACATTGCGTGCGCTATCTGTGCCTGCAGTGTCAGTGTGCACTCTCATCTCCTTCTCCTGTCAGTATCAGACGCTGCTGTGTGACCTCCTGTGCAGAGAGCGGCCGCTGCAGACAGGAGAAGATGAGAACCTCCTTAGACAAGGACATTGCGTGCGCTATCTGTGCCTGCAGTGTCAGTGTGCACTCTCATCTCCCTCTCCTGTCAGTATCAGACGCTGCTGTGTGACCTCCTGTGCAGAGAGCGGCCACTGCAGACAGGAGAAGATGAGAACCTACTTAGACAAGGACATTGCGTGCGCTATCTGTGCCTGCAGTGTCAGTGTGCACTCTCATCTCCCTCTCCTGTCAGTATCAGACGCTGCTGTGTGACCTCCTGTGCAGAGAGCGGCCACTGCAGACAGGAGAAGATGAGAACCTACTTAGACAAGGACATTGCGTGCGCTATCTGTGCCTGCAGTGTCAGTGTGCACTCTCATCTCCCTCTCCTGTCAGTATCAGACGCTGCTGTGTGACCTCCTGTGCAGAGAGCGGCCACTGCAGACAGGAGAAGATGAGAACCTCCTTAGACAAGGACATTGCGTGCGCTATCTGTGCCTGCAGTGTCAGTGTGCACTCTCATCTCCCTCTCCTGTCAGTATCAGACGCTGCTGTGTGACCTCCTGTGCAGAGAGCGGCCGCTGCAGACAGGAGAAGATGAGAACCTACTTGGACAAGGACATTGCGTGCGCTATCTGTGCCTGCAGTGTCAGTGTGCACTCTCATCTCCCTCTCCTGTCAGTATCAGACGCTGCTGTGTGACCTCCTGTGCAGAGAGCGGCCACTGCAGACAGGAGAAGATGAGAACCTCCTTAGACAAGGACATTGCGTGCGCTATCTGTGCCTGCAGTGTCAGTGTGCACTCTCATCTCCCTCTCCTGTCAGTATCAGATGCCTGCTGCTGTGTGACCTCCTGTGCAGAGAGCGGCCGCTGCAGACAGGAGAAGATGATCAGAATCTCCTTAGACAAGGACATTGCGTGTGTTATCTGTGCCTGCAGTGTCAGTGTGCACTCTCATCTCCCTCTCCTGTCAGTATCAGACGCCTGCTGCTGTGTGACCTCGTGTGCAGAGAGCGGCCACTGCAGACAGGAGAAGATGAGAATCTCCTTAGACAAGGACATTGCGTGTGCTATCTGTGCCTGCAGTGTCAGTGTGCACTCTCATCTCCCTCTCCTGTCAGTATCAGATGCCTGCTGCTGTGTGACCTCCTGTGCAAAGAGCGGCCGCTGCAGACAGGAGATGATGAGAATCTCCTTAGACAAGGACATTGCGTGTGTTATCTGTGCCTGCAGTGTCAGTGTGCACTCTCATCTCCCTCTCCTGTCAGTATCAGACACCTGCTGCTGTGTGACCTCCTGTGCAGAGAGCGGCCGCTGCAGACAGGAGATGATGAGAACCTCCTTAGACAAGGACATTGCGTGCGCTATCTGTGCCTGCAGTGTCAGTGTGCACTCTCATCTCCCTCTCCTGTCAGTATCAGATGCCTGCTGCTGTGTGACCTCCTGTGCAGAGAGCGGCCACTGCAGACAGGAGAAGATGAGAACCTCCTTAGACAAGGACATTGCGTGCGCTATCTGTGCCTGCAGTGTCAGTGTGCACTCTCATCTCCCTCTCCTGTCAGTATCATATGCTGCTGTGTGACCTCCTGTGCAGAGAGTGGCCGCTGCAGACAGGAGATGATGAGAACCTCCTTAGACAAGGACATTGCGTGCGCTATCTGTGCCTGCAGTGTCAGTGTGCACTCTCATCTCCCTCTCCTGTCAGTATCAGACGCTGCTGTGTGACCTCCTGTGCAGAGAGCGGCCACTGCAGACAGGAGAAGATGAGAACCTCCTTAGACAAGGACATTGCGTGCGCTATCTGTGCCTGCAGTGTCAGTGTGCACTCTCATCTCCCTCTCCTATCAGTATCAGACGCTGCTGTGTGACCTCCTGTGCAGAGAGCGGCCGCTGCAGACAGGAGAAGATGAGAACCTCCTTAGACAAGGACATTGCGTGCGCTATCTGTGCCTGCAGTGTCAGTGTGCACTCTCATCTCCCTCTCCTGTCAGTATCAGACGCTGCTGTGTGACCTCCTGTGCAGAGAGCGGCCGCTGCAGACAGGAGATGATGAGAATCTCCTTAGACAAGGACATTGCATGCGCTATCTGTGCCTGCAGTGTCAGTGTGCACTCTCATCTCCCTCTCCTGTCAGTATCAGACGCTGCTGTGTGCCCTCCTGTGCAGAGAGCGGCCGCTGCAGACAGGAGAAGATGAGAACCTACTTAGACAAGGACATTGTGTGCGCTATCTCTGCCTGCAGTGTCAGTGTGCACTCTCATCTCCCTCTCCTGTCAGTATCAGACGCTGCTGTGTGCCCTCCTGTGCAGAGAGCGGCCGCTGCAGACAGGAGATGATGAGAACCTCCTTAGACAAGGACATTGCGTGCGCTATCTGTGCCTGCAGTGTCAGTGTGCACTCTCATCTCCCTCTCCTGTCAGTATCAGATGCCTGCTGCTGTGTGACCTCCTGTGCAGAGAGCGGCCACTGCAGACAGGAGACGATGAGAACCTCCTTAGACAAGGACATTGCGTGTGCTATCTGTGCCTGCAGTGTCAGTGTGCACTCTCATCTCCCTCTCCTGTCAGTATCAGACGCTGCTGTGTGACCTCGTGTGCAGAGAGCGGCCGCTGCAGACAGGAGAAGATGAGAACCTACTTAGACAAGGACATTGCGTGCGCTATCTGTGCCTGCAGTGTCAGTGTGCACTCTCATCTCCCTCTCCTGTCAGTATCAGATGCTGCTGTGTGCCCTCCTGTGCAGAGAGCGGCCGCTGCAGACAGGAGATGATGAGAACCTCCTTAGACAAGGACATTGCGTGCGCTATCTGTGCCTGCAGTGTCAGTGTGCACTCTCATCTCCCTCTCCTGTCAGTATCAGATGCCTGCTGCTGTGTGACCTCCTGTGCAGAGAGCGGCCACTGCAGACAGGAGAAGATGAGAACCTCCTTAGACAAGGACATTGCGTGTGCTATCTGTGCCTGCAGTGTCAGTGTGCACTCTCATCTCCCTCTCCTGTCAGTATCAGACGCTGCTGTGTGACCTCGTGTGCAGAGAGCGGCCGCTGCAGACAGGAGAAGATGAGAACCTCCATAGACAAGGACATTGCGTGTGCTATCTGTGCCTGCAGTGTCAGTGTGCACTCTCATCTCCCTCTCCTGTCAGTATCAGACGCTGCTGTGTGCCCTCCTGTGCAGAGAGCGGCCACTGCAGACAGGAGAAGATGAGAACCTACTTAGACAAGGACATTGCGTGCGCTATCTGTGCCTGCAGTGTCAGTGTGCACTCTCATCTCCCTCTCCTGTCAGTATCAGACGCTGCTGTGTGACCTCCTGTGCAGAGAGCGGCCACTGCAGACAGGAGAAGATGAGAACCTCCTTAGACAAGGACATTGCGTGCGCTATCTGTGCCTGCAGTGTCAGTGTGCACTCTCATCTCCTTCTCCTGTCAGTATCAGACGCTGCTGTGTGACCTCCTGTGCAGAGAGCGGCCGCTGCAGACAGGAGAAGATGAGAACCTCCTTAGACAAGGACATTGCGTGCGCTATCTGTGCCTGCAGTGTCAGTGTGCACTCTCATCTCCCTCTCCTGTCAGTATCAGACGCTGCTGTGTGACCTCCTGTGCAGAGAGCGGCCACTGCAGACAGGAGAAGATGAGAACCTACTTAGACAAGGACATTGCGTGCGCTATCTGTGCCTGCAGTGTCAGTGTGCACTCTCATCTCCCTCTCCTGTCAGTATCAGACGCTGCTGTGTGACCTCCTGTGCAGAGAGCGGCCACTGCAGACAGGAGAAGATGAGAACCTACTTAGACAAGGACATTGCGTGCGCTATCTGTGCCTGCAGTGTCAGTGTGCACTCTCATCTCCCTCTCCTGTCAGTATCAGACGCTGCTGTGTGACCTCCTGTGCAGAGAGCGGCCACTGCAGACAGGAGAAGATGAGAACCTCCTTAGACAAGGACATTGCGTGCGCTATCTGTGCCTGCAGTGTCAGTGTGCACTCTCATCTCCCTCTCCTGTCAGTATCAGACGCTGCTGTGTGACCTCCTGTGCAGAGAGCGGCCGCTGCAGACAGGAGAAGATGAGAACCTACTTGGACAAGGACATTGCGTGCGCTATCTGTGCCTGCAGTGTCAGTGTGCACTCTCATCTCCCTCTCCTGTCAGTATCAGACGCTGCTGTGTGACCTCCTGTGCAGAGAGCGGCCACTGCAGACAGGAGAAGATGAGAACCTCCTTAGACAAGGACATTGCGTGCGCTATCTGTGCCTGCAGTGTCAGTGTGCACTCTCATCTCCCTCTCCTGTCAGTATCAGATGCCTGCTGCTGTGTGACCTCCTGTGCAGAGAGCGGCCGCTGCAGACAGGAGAAGATGATCAGAATCTCCTTAGACAAGGACATTGCGTGTGTTATCTGTGCCTGCAGTGTCAGTGTGCACTCTCATCTCCCTCTCCTGTCAGTATCAGACGCCTGCTGCTGTGTGACCTCGTGTGCAGAGAGCGGCCACTGCAGACAGGAGAAGATGAGAATCTCCTTAGACAAGGACATTGCGTGTGCTATCTGTGCCTGCAGTGTCAGTGTGCACTCTCATCTCCCTCTCCTGTCAGTATCAGATGCCTGCTGCTGTGTGACCTCCTGTGCAAAGAGCGGCCGCTGCAGACAGGAGATGATGAGAATCTCCTTAGACAAGGACATTGCGTGTGTTATCTGTGCCTGCAGTGTCAGTGTGCACTCTCATCTCCCTCTCCTGTCAGTATCAGACACCTGCTGCTGTGTGACCTCCTGTGCAGAGAGCGGCCGCTGCAGACAGGAGATGATGAGAACCTCCTTAGACAAGGACATTGCGTGCGCTATCTGTGCCTGCAGTGTCAGTGTGCACTCTCATCTCCCTCTCCTGTCAGTATCAGATGCCTGCTGCTGTGTGACCTCCTGTGCAGAGAGCGGCCACTGCAGACAGGAGAAGATGAGAACCTCCTTAGACAAGGACATTGCGTGCGCTATCTGTGCCTGCAGTGTCAGTGTGCACTCTCATCTCCCTCTCCTGTCAGTATCATATGCTGCTGTGTGACCTCCTGTGCAGAGAGTGGCCGCTGCAGACAGGAGATGATGAGAACCTCCTTAGACAAGGACATTGCGTGCGCTATCTGTGCCTGCAGTGTCAGTGTGCACTCTCATCTCCCTCTCCTGTCAGTATCAGACGCTGCTGTGTGACCTCCTGTGCAGAGAGCGGCCACTGCAGACAGGAGAAGATGAGAACCTCCTTAGACAAGGACATTGCGTGCGCTATCTGTGCCTGCAGTGTCAGTGTGCACTCTCATCTCCCTCTCCTATCAGTATCAGACGCTGCTGTGTGACCTCCTGTGCAGAGAGCGGCCGCTGCAGACAGGAGAAGATGAGAACCTCCTTAGACAAGGACATTGCGTGCGCTATCTGTGCCTGCAGTGTCAGTGTGCACTCTCATCTCCCTCTCCTGTCAGTATCAGACGCTGCTGTGTGACCTCCTGTGCAGAGAGCGGCCGCTGCAGACAGGAGATGATGAGAATCTCCTTAGACAAGGACATTGCATGCGCTATCTGTGCCTGCAGTGTCAGTGTGCACTCTCATCTCCCTCTCCTGTCAGTATCAGACGCTGCTGTGTGCCCTCCTGTGCAGAGAGCGGCCGCTGCAGACAGGAGAAGATGAGAACCTACTTAGACAAGGACATTGTGTGCGCTATCTCTGCCTGCAGTGTCAGTGTGCACTCTCATCTCCCTCTCCTGTCAGTATCAGACGCTGCTGTGTGCCCTCCTGTGCAGAGAGCGGCCGCTGCAGACAGGAGATGATGAGAACCTCCTTAGACAAGGACATTGCGTGCGCTATCTGTGCCTGCAGTGTCAGTGTGCACTCTCATCTCCCTCTCCTGTCAGTATCAGATGCCTGCTGCTGTGTGACCTCCTGTGCAGAGAGCGGCCACTGCAGACAGGAGACGATGAGAACCTCCTTAGACAAGGACATTGCGTGTGCTATCTGTGCCTGCAGTGTCAGTGTGCACTCTCATCTCCCTCTCCTGTCAGTATCAGACGCTGCTGTGTGACCTCGTGTGCAGAGAGCGGCCGCTGCAGACAGGAGAAGATGAGAACCTACTTAGACAAGGACATTGCGTGCGCTATCTGTGCCTGCAGTGTCAGTGTGCACTCTCATCTCCCTCTCCTGTCAGTATCAGATGCTGCTGTGTGCCCTCCTGTGCAGAGAGCGGCCGCTGCAGACAGGAGATGATGAGAACCTCCTTAGACAAGGACATTGCGTGCGCTATCTGTGCCTGCAGTGTCAGTGTGCACTCTCATCTCCCTCTCCTGTCAGTATCAGATGCCTGCTGCTGTGTGACCTCCTGTGCAGAGAGCGGCCACTGCAGACAGGAGAAGATGAGAACCTCCTTAGACAAGGACATTGCGTGTGCTATCTGTGCCTGCAGTGTCAGTGTGCACTCTCATCTCCCTCTCCTGTCAGTATCAGACGCTGCTGTGTGACCTCGTGTGCAGAGAGCGGCCGCTGCAGACAGGAGAAGATGAGAACCTCCATAGACAAGGACATTGCGTGTGCTATCTGTGCCTGCAGTGTCAGTGTGCACTCTCATCTCCCTCTCCTGTCAGTATCAGACGCTGCTGTGTGCCCTCCTGTGCAGAGAGCGGCCACTGCAGACAGGAGAAGATGAGAACCTACTTAGACAAGGACATTGCGTGCGCTATCTGTGCCTGCAGTGTCAGTGTGCACTCTCATCTCCCTCTCCTGTCAGTATCAGACGCTGCTGTGTGACCTCCTGTGCAGAGAGCGGCCACTGCAGACAGGAGAAGATGAGAACCTCCTTAGACAAGGACATTGCGTGCGCTATCTGTGCCTGCAGTGTCAGTGTGCACTCTCATCTCCTTCTCCTGTCAGTATCAGACGCTGCTGTGTGACCTCCTGTGCAGAGAGCGGCCGCTGCAGACAGGAGAAGATGAGAACCTCCTTAGACAAGGACATTGCGTGCGCTATCTGTGCCTGCAGTGTCAGTGTGCACTCTCATCTCCCTCTCCTGTCAGTATCAGACGCTGCTGTGTGACCTCCTGTGCAGAGAGCGGCCACTGCAGACAGGAGAAGATGAGAACCTCCTTAGACAAGGACATTGCGTGCGCTATCTGTGCCTGCAGTGTCAGTGTGCACTCTCATCTACCTCTCCTGTCAGTATCAGACGCTGCTGTGTGACCTCCTGTGCAGAGAGCGGCCACTGCAGACAGGAGAAGATGAGAACCTCCTTAGACAAGGACATTGCGTGCGCTATCTGTGCCTGCAGTGTCAGTGTGCACTCTCATCTCCCTCTCCTGTCAGTATCAGACGCCTGCTGCTGTGTGACCTCCTGTGCAGAGAGCGGCCGCTGCAGACAGGAGAAGATGAGAACCTCCTTAGACAAGGACATTGCGTGTGCTATCTGTGCCTGCAGTGTCAGTGTGCGCTCTCATCTCCCTCTCCTGTCAGTATCAGATGCCTGCTGCTGTGTGACCTCCTGTGCAGAGAGCGGCCGCTGCAGACGGGAGAAGATGAGAATCTCCTTAGACAAGGACATTGCGTGCGCTATCTGTGCCTGCAGTGTCAGTGTGCACTCTCATCTCCCTCTACTGTCAGTATCAGACGCTGCTATGTGACCTCGTGTGCAGAGAGCGGCCGCTGCAGACAGGAGAAGATGAGAACCTCCTTAGACAAGGACATTGCGTGCGCTATCTGTGCCTGCAGTGTCAGTGTGCACTCTCATCTCCCTCTCCTGTCAGTATCAGACGCTGCTGTGTGACCTCCTGTGCAGAGAGCGGCCACTTCAGACAGGAGAAGATGAGAACCTCCTTAGACAAGGACATTGCGTGCGCTATCTGTGCCTGCAGTGTCAGTGTGCACTCTCATCTCCCTCTCCTGTCAGTATCAGACGCCTGCTGCTGTGTGACCTCCTGTGCAGAGAGCGGCCGCTGCAGACAGGAGAAGATGAGAACCTCCTTAGACAAGGACATTGCGTGTGCTATCTGTGCCTGCAGTGTCAGTGTGCGCTCTCATCTCCCTCTCCTGTCAGTATCAGATGCCTGCTGCTGTGTGACCTCCTGTGCAGAGAGCGGCCGCTGCAGACGGGAGAAGATGAGAATCTCCTTAGACAAGGACATTGCGTGTGCTATCTGTGCCTGCAGTGTCAGTGTGCACTCTCATCTCCCTCTCCTGTCAGTATCAGACGCTGCTGTGTGACCTCCTGTGCAGAGAGCGGCCACTGCAGACGGGAGAAGATGAGAATCTCCTTAGACAAGGACATTGCGTGCGCTATCTGTGCCTGCAGTGTCAGTGTGCACTCTCATCTCCCTCTCCTGTCAGTATCAGACGCTGCTGTGTGACCTCCTGTGCAGAGAGCGGCCGCTGCAGACAGGAGAAGATGAGAACCTCCTTAGACAAGGACATTGCGTGCGCTATCTGTGCCTGCAGTGTCAGTGTGCACTCTCATCTCCCTCTCCTGTCAGTATCAGACGCTGCTGTGTGACCTCCTGTGCAGAGAGCGGCCGCTGCAGACAGGAGAAGATGAGAACCTCCTTAGACAAGTACATTGCGTGTGCTATCTGTGCCTGCAGTGTCAGTGTGCACTCTCATCTCCCTCTCCTGTCAGTATCAGACGCTGCTGTGTGACCTCCTGTGCAGAGAGCGGCCGCTGCAGACAGGAGAAGATGAGAACCTACTTAGACAAGGACATTGCGTGCGCTATCTGTGCCTGCAGTGTCAGTGTGCACTCTCATCTCCCTCTCCTGTCAGTATCAGACGCTGCTGTGTGACCTCCTGTGCAGAGAGCGGCCGCTGCAGACAGGAGAAGATGAGAACCTCCTTAGACAAAGACATTGCGTGTGTTATCTGTGCCTGCAGTGTCAGAGTGCACTCTCATCTCCCTCTCCTGTCAGTATCAGACGCTGCTGTGTGACCTCCTGTGCAGAGAGCGGCCGCTGCAGACAGGAGAAGATGAGAACCTACTTAGACAAGGACATTGCATGCGCTATCTGTGCCTGCAGTGTCAGAGTGCACTCTCATCTCCCTTTCCTGTATCAGACGCTTGCTGCTATGTGACCTCGTGTGCAGAGAGCGGCCGCTGCAGACAGGAGAAGATGAGAACCTCCTTAGACAACGACATTGCGTGCGCTATCTGTGCTTGCAGTGTCAGTGTGCACTCTCATCTCCCTCTCCTGTCAGTATCAGACGCTGCTGTGTGACCTCCTGTGCAGAGAGCGGCCACTGCAGACAGGAGAAGATGAGAACCTCCTTAGACAAGGACATTGCGTGCGCTATCTGTGCCTGCAGTGTCAGTGTGCACTCTCATCTCCCTCTCCTGTCAGTATCAGACGCCTGCTGCTGTGTGACCTCCTGTGCAGAGAGCGGCCGCTGCAGACAGGAGAAGATGAGAACCTCCTTAGACAAGGACATTGCGTGTGCTATCTGTGCCTGCAGTGTCAGTGTGCGCTCTCATCTCCCTCTCCTGTCAGTATCAGATGCCTGCTGCTGTGTGACCTCCTGTGCAGAGAGCGGCCGCTGCAGACGGGAGAAGATGAGAATCTCCTTAGACAAGGACATTGCGTGCGCTATCTGTGCCTGCAGTGTCAGTGTGCACTCTCATCTCCCTCTCCTGTCAGTATCAGACGCTGCTGTGTGACCTCCTGTGCAGAGAGCGCCCACTGCAGACAGGAGAAGATGAGAACCTCCTTAGACAAGGACATTGCGTGCGCTATCTGTGCCTGCAGTGTCAGTGTGCGCTCTCATCTCCCTCTCCTGTCAGTATCAGATGCCTGCTGCTGTGTGACCTCCTGTGCAGAGAGCGGCCGCTGCAGACGGGAGAAGATGAGAATCTCCTTAGACAAGGACATTGCGTGTGCTATCTGTGCCTGCAGTGTCAGTGTGCACTCTCATCTCCCTCTCCTGTCAGTATCAGACGCTGCTGTGTGACCTCCTGTGCAGAGAGCGGCCACTGCAGACGGGAGAAGATGAGAACCTCCTTAGACAAGGACATTGCATGTGCTATCTGTGCCTGCAGTGTCAGTGTGCACTCTCATCTCCCTCTCCTGTCAGTATCAGACGCTGCTGTGTGACCTCCTGTGCAGAGAGCGGCCACTGCAGACAGGAGAAGATGAGAACCTCCTTAGACAAGGACATTGCGTGCACTATCTGTGCCTGCAGTGTCAGTGTGCACTCTCATCTCCCTCTCCTGTCAGTATCAGACGCTGCTGTGTGACCTCCTGTGCAGAGAGCGGCCACTGCAGACAGGAGAAGATGAGAACCTCCTTAGACAAGGACATTGCGTGCGCTATCTGTGCCTGCAGTGTCAGTGTGCACTCTCATCTCCCTCTCCTGTCAGTATCAGACGCTGCTGTGTGACCTCCTGTGCAGAGAGCGGCCACTGCAGACAGGAGAAGATGAGAACCTCCTTAGACAAAGACATTGCGTGTGTTATCTGTGCCTGCAGTGTCAGAGTGCACTCTCATCTCCCTTTCCTGTATCAGACGCTTGCTGCTATGTGACCTCGTGTGCAGAGAGCGGCCGCTGCAGACAGGAGAAGATGAGAACCTCCTTAGACAAGGACATTGCGTGCGCTATCTGTGCCTGCAGTGTCAGTGTGCACTCTCATCTCCCTCTCCTGTCAGTATCAGACGCTGCTGTGTGACCTCCTGTGCAGAGAGCGGCCACTGCAGACAGGAGAAGATGAGAACCTCCTTAGACAAGGACATTGCGTGCGCTATCTGTGCCTGCAGTGTCAGTGTGCACTCTCATCTCCCTCTCCTGTCAGTATCAGACGCCTGCTGCTGTGTGACCTCCTGTGCAGAGAGCGGCCGCTGCAGACAGGAGAAGATGAGAACCTCCTTAGACAAGGACATTGCGTGTGCTGTCTGTGCCTGCAGTGTCAGTGTGCGCTCTCATCTCCCTCTCCTGTCAGTATCAGATGCCTGCTGCTGTGTGACCTCCTGTGCAGAGAGCGGCCGCTGCAGACAGGAGAAGATGAGAACCTCCTTAGACAAGGACATTGCGTGCGCTATCTGTGCCTGCAGTGTCAGTGTGCACTCTCATCTCCCTCTCCTGTCAGTATCAGACGCTGCTGTGTGACCTCCTGTGCAGAGAGCGGCCGCTGCAGACAGGAGAAGATGAGAACCTCCTTAGACAAGGACATTGCGTGCGCTATCTGTGCCTGCAGTGTCAGTGTGCACTCTCATCTCCCTCTCCTGTCAGTATCAGACGCTGCTGTGTGACCTCCTGTGCAGAGAGCGGCCGCTGCAGACAGGAGAAGATGAGAACCTACTTAGACAAGGACATTGCGTGCGCTATCTGTGCCTGCAGTGTCAGTGTGCACTCTCATCTCCCTCTCCTGTCAGTATCAGACGCTGCTGTGTGACCTCCTGTGCAGAGAGCGGCCGCTGCAGACAGAAGATGAGAACCTCCTTAGACAAGGACATTGCGTGCGCTATCTGTGCCTGCAGTGTCAGTGTGCACTCTCATCTCCCTCTCCTGTCAGTATCAGACGCTGCTGTGTGACCTCCTGTGCAGAGAGCGGCCACTGCAGACAGGAGAAGATGAGAATCTCCTTAGACAAGGACATTGCGTGTGCTATCTGTGCCTGCAGTGTCAGTGTGCACTCTCATCTCCCTCTCCTGTCAGTATCAGACGCTGCTGTGTGACCTCCTGTGCAGAGAGCGGCCGCTGCAGACAGGAGAAGATGAGAATCTCCTTAGACAAGGACATTGCGTGCGCTATCTGTGCCTGCAGTGTCAGTGTGCACTCTCATCTCCCTCTCCTGTCAGTATCAGACGCTGCTGTGTGACCTCCTGTGCAGAGAGCGGCCACTGCAGACAGGAGAAGATGAGAACCTCCTTAGACAAGGACATTGCGTGCGCTATCTGTGCCTGCAGTGTCAGTGTGCACTCTCATCTCCCTCTCCTGTCAGTATCAGACGCTGCTGTGTGACCTCCTGTGCAGAGAGCGGCCGCTGCAGACAGGAGAAGATGAGAACCTCCTTAGACAAGGACATTGCGTGCGCTATCTGTGCCTGCAGTGTCAGTGTGCACTCTCATCTCCCTCTCCTGTCAGTATCAGACGCTGCTGTGTGACCTCCTGTGCAGAGAGCGGCCGCTGCAGACAGGAGAAGATGAGAACCTCCTTAGACAAGGACATTGCGTGCGCTATCTGTGCCTGCAGTGTCAGTGTGCACTCTCATCTCCCTCTCCTGTCAGTATCAGACGCTGCTGTGTGACCTCCTGTGCAGAGAGCGGCCGCTGCAGACAGGAGAAGATGAGAACCTACTTAGACAAGGACATTGCGTGCGCTATCTGTGCCTGCAGTGTCAGTGTGCACTCTCATCTCCCTCTCCTGTCAGTATCAGACGCTGCTGTGTGACCTCCTGTGCAGAGAGCGGCCGCTGCAGACAGAAGATGAGAACCTCCTTAGACAAGGACATTGCGTGCGCTATCTGTGCCTGCAGTGTCAGTGTGCACTCTCATCTCCCTCTCCTGTCAGTATCAGACGCTGCTGTGTGACCTCCTGTGCAGAGAGCGGCCACTGCAGACAGGAGAAGATGAGAATCTCCTTAGACAAGGACATTGCGTGTGCTATCTGTGCCTGCAGTGTCAGTGTGCACTCTCATCTCCCTCTCCTGTCAGTATCAGACGCTGCTGTGTGACCTCCTGTGCAGAGAGCGGCCGCTGCAGACAGGAGAAGATGAGAATCTCCTTAGACAAGGACATTGCGTGTGCTATCTGTGCCTGCAGTGTCAGTGTGCACTCTCATCTCCCTCTCCTGTCAGTATCAGACGCTGCTGTGTGACCTCCTGTGCAGAGAGCGGCCACTGCAGACAGGAGAAGATGAGAACCTCCTTAGACAAGGACATTGCGTGCGCTATCTGTGCCTGCAGTGTCAGTGTGCACTCTCATCTCCCTCTCCTGTCAGTATCAGACGCTGCTGTGTGACCTCCTGTGCAGAGAGCGGCCGCTGCAGACAGAAGATGAGAACCTCCTTAGACAAGGACATTGCGTGCGCTATCTGTGCCTGCAGTGTCAGTGTGCACTCTCATCTCCCTCTCCTGTCAGTATCAGACGCTGCTGTGTGACCTCCTGTGCAGAGAGCGGCCGCTGCAGACAGGAGAAGATGAGAACCTCCTTAGACAAGGACATTGCGTGCGCTATCTGTGCCTGCAGTGTCAGTGTGCACTCTCATCTCCCTCTCCTGTCAGTATCAGACGCTGCTGTGTGACCTCCTGTGCAGAGAGCGGCCGCTGCAGACAGGAGAAGATGAGAACCTCCTTAGACAAGGACATTGCGTGCGCTATCTGTGCCTGCAGTGTCAGTGTGCACTCTCATCTCCCTCTCCTGTCAGTATCAGACGCTGCTGTGTGACCTCCTGTGCAGAGAGCGGCCGCTGCAGACAGGAGAAGATGAGAACCTCCTTAGACAAGGACATTGCGTGCGCTATCTGTGCCTGCAGTGTCAGTGTGCACTCTCATCTCCCTCTCCTGTCAGTATCAGACGCTGCTGTGTGACCTCCTGTGCAGAGAGCGGCCGCTGCAGACAGGAGAAGATGAGAACCTACTTAGACAAGGACATTGCGTGCGCTATCTGTGCCTGCAGTGTCAGTGTGCACTCTCATCTCCCTCTCCTGTCAGTATCAGACGCTGCTGTGTGACCTCCTGTGCAGAGAGCGGCCGCTGCAGACAGAAGATGAGAACCTCCTTAGACAAGGACATTGCGTGCGCTATCTGTGCCTGCAGTGTCAGTGTGCACTCTCATCTCCCTCTCCTGTCAGTATCAGACGCTGCTGTGTGACCTCCTGTGCAGAGAGCGGCCACTGCAGACAGGAGAAGATGAGAATCTCCTTAGACAAGGACATTGCGTGTGCTATCTGTGCCTGCAGTGTCAGTGTGCACTCTCATCTCCCTCTCCTGTCAGTATCAGACGCTGCTGTGTGACCTCCTGTGCAGAGAGCGGCCGCTGCAGACAGGAGAAGATGAGAATCTCCTTAGACAAGGACATTGCGTGTGCTATCTGTGCCTGCAGTGTCAGTGTGCACTCTCATCTCCCTCTCCTGTCAGTATCAGACGCTGCTGTGTGACCTCCTGTGCAGAGAGCGGCCACTGCAGACAGGAGAAGATGAGAACCTCCTTAGACAAGGACATTGCGTGCGCTATCTGTGCCTGCAGTGTCAGTGTGCACTCTCATCTCCCTCTCCTGTCAGTATCAGACGCTGCTGTGTGACCTCCTGTGCAGAGAGCGGCCGCTGCAGACAGGAGAAGATGAGAACCTCCTTAGACAAGGACATTGCGTGCGCTATCTGTGCCTGCAGTGTCAGTGTGCACTCTCATCTCCCTCTCCTGTCAGTATCAGACGCTGCTGTGTGACATCCTGTGCAGAGAGCGGCCGCTGCAGACAGGAGAAGATGAGAACCTCCTTAGACAAGGACATTGCGTGCGCTATCTGTGCCTGCAGTGTCAGTGTGCACTCTCATCTCCCTCTCCTGTCAGTATCAGACGCTGCTGTGTGACCTCCTGTGCAGAGAGCGGCCGCTGCAGACAGGAGAAGATGAGAACCTCCTTAGACAAGGACATTGCGTGCGCTATCTGTGCCTGCAGTGTCAGTGTGCACTCTCATCTCCCTCTCCTGTCAGTATCAGACGCTGCTGTGTGACCTCCTGTGCAGAGAGCGGCCGCTGCAGACAGGAGAAGATGAGAACCTCCTTAGACAAGGACATTGCGTGCGCTATCTGTGCCTGCAGTGTCAGTGTGCACTCTCATCTCCCTCTCCTGTCAGTATCAGACGCTGCTGTGTGACCTCCTGTGCAGAGAGCGGCCACTGCAGACAGGAGAAGATGAGAACCTCCTTAGACAAGGACATTGCGTGCGCTATTTGTGCCTGCAGTGTCAGTGTGCACTCTCATCTCCCTCTCCTGTCAGTATCAGACGCCTGCTGCTGTGTGACCTCCTGTGCAGAGAGCGGCCGCTGCAGACAGGAGAAGATGAGAACCTCCTTAGACAAGGACATTGCGTGTGCTGTCTGTGCCTGCAGTGTCAGTGTGCGCTCTCATCTCCCTCTCCTGTCAGTATCAGATGCCTGCTGCTGTGTGACCTCCTGTGCAGAGAGCGGCCGCTGCAGACGGGAGAAGATGAGAATCTCCTTAGACAAGGACATTGCGTGCGCTATCTGTGCCTGCAGTGTCAGTGTGCACTCTCATCTCCCTCTCCTGTCAGTATCAGACGCTGCTATGTGACCTCGTGTGCAGAGAGCGGCCACTGCAGACAGGAGAAGATGAGAACCTCCTTAGACAAGGACATTGCGTGCGCTATCTGTGCCTGCAGTGTCAGTGTGCGCTCTCATCTCCCTCTCCTGTCAGTATCAGATGCCTGCTGCTGTGTGACCTCCTGTGCAGAGAGCGGCCGCTGCAGACGGGAGAAGATGAGAATCTCCTTAGACAAGGACATTGCGTGTGCTATCTGTGCCTGCAGTGTCAGTGTGCACTCTCATCTCCCTCTCCTGTCAGTATCAGACGCTGCTGTGTGACCTCCTGTGCAGAGAGCGGCCACTGCAGACAGGAGAAGATGAGAATCTCCGTAGACAAGGACATTGCGTGCGCTATCTGTGCCTGCAGTGTCAGTGTGCGCTCTCATCTCCCTCTCCTGTCAGTATCAGATGCCTGCTGCTGTGTGACCTCCTGTGCAGAGAGCGGCCGCTGCAGACGGGAGAAGATGAGAATCTCCTTAGACAAGGACATTGCGTGTGCTATCTGTGCCTGCAGTGTCAGTGTGCACTCTCATCTCCCTCTCCTGTCAGTATCAGACGCTGCTGTGTGACCTCCTGTGCAGAGAGCGGCCACTGCAGACAGGAGAAGATGAGAATCTCCGTAGACAAGGACATTGCGTGCGCTATCTGTGCCTGCAGTGTCAGTGTGCACTCTCATCTCCCTCTCCTGTCAGTATCAGACGCTGCTGTGTGACCTCCTGTGCAGAGAGCGGCCGCTGCAGACAGGAGAAGATGAGAACCTCCTTAGACAAGGACATTGCGTGCGCTATCTGTGCCTGCAGTGTCAGTGTGCACTCTCATCTCCCTCTCCTGTCAGTATCAGACGCTGCTGTGTGACCTCCTGTGCAGAGAGCGGCCGCTGCAGACAGGAGAAGATGAGAACCTACTTAGACAAGGACATTGCGTGCGCTATCTGTGCCTGCAGTGTCAGTGTGCACTCTCATCTCCCTCTCCTGTCAGTATCAGACGCTGCTGTGTGACCTCCTGTGCAGAGAGCGGCCGCTGCAGACAGGAGAAGATGAGAACCTCCTTAGACAAGGACATTGCGTGCGCTATCTGTGCCTGCAGTGTCAGTGTGCACTCTCATCTCCCTCTCCTGTCAGTATCAGACGCTGCTGTGTGACCTCCTGTGCAGAGAGCGGCCGCTGCAGACGGGAGAAGATGAGAATCTCCTTAGACAAGGACATTGCGTGCGCTATCTGTGCCTGCAGTGTCAGTGTGCACTCTCATCTCCCTCTCCTGTCAGTATCAGACGCTGCTGTGTGACCTCCTGTGCAGAGAGCGGCCGCTGCAGACAGGAGAAGATGAGAACCTACTTAGACAAGGACATTGCGTGCGCTATCTGTGCCTGCAGTGTCAGTGTGCACTCTCATCTCCCTCTCCTGTCAGTATCAGACGCTGCTGTGTGACCTCCTGTGCAGAGAGCGGCCGCTGCAGACAGGAGAAGATGAGAACCTCCTTAGACAAGGACATTGCGTGCGCTATCTGTGCCTGCAGTGTCAGTGTGCACTCTCATCTCCCTCTCCTGTCAGTATCAGACGCTGCTGTGTGACCTCCTGTGCAGAGAGCGGCCACTGCAGACAGGAGAAGATGAGAACCTCCTTAGACAAGGACATTGCGTGCGCTATCTGTGCCTGCAGTGTCAGTGTGCGCTCTCATCTCCCTCTCCTGTCAGTATCAGATGCCTGCTGCTGTGTGACCTCCTGTGCAGAGAGCGGCCGCTGCAGACGGGAGAAGATGAGAATCTCCTTAGACAAGGACATTGCGTGTGCTATCTGTGCCTGCAGTGTCAGTGTGCACTCTCATCTCCCTCTCCTGTCAGTATCAGACGCTGCTGTGTGACCTCCTGTGCAGAGAGCGGCCACTGCAGACAGGAGAAGATGAGAATCTCCGTAGACAAGGACATTGCGTGCGCTATCTGTGCCTGCAGTGTCAGTGTGCACTCTCATCTCCCTCTCCTGTCAGTATCAGACGCTGCTGTGTGACCTCCTGTGCAGAGAGCGGCCGCTGCAGACAGGAGAAGATGAGAACCTCCTTAGACAAGGACATTGCGTGCGCTATCTGTGCCTGCAGTGTCAGTGTGCACTCTCATCTCCCTCTCCTGTCAGTATCAGACGCTGCTGTGTGACCTCCTGTGCAGAGAGCGGCCGCTGCAGACAGGAGAAGATGAGAACCTACTTAGACAAGGACATTGCGTGCGCTATCTGTGCCTGCAGTGTCAGTGTGCACTCTCATCTCCCTCTCCTGTCAGTATCAGACGCTGCTGTGTGACCTCCTGTGCAGAGAGCGGCCGCTGCAGACAGGAGAAGATGAGAACCTCCTTAGACAAGGACATTGCGTGCGCTATCTGTGCCTGCAGTGTCAGTGTGCACTCTCATCTCCCTCTCCTGTCAGTATCAGACGCTGCTGTGTGACCTCCTGTGCAGAGAGCGGCCGCTGCAGACAGGAGAAGATGAGAACCTCCTTAGACAAGGACATTGCGTGCGCTATCTGTGCCTGCAGTGTCAGTGTGCACTCTCATCTCCCTCTCCTGTCAGTATCAGACGCTGCTGTGTGACCTCCTGTGCAGAGAGCGGCCGCTGCAGACAGGAGAAGATGAGAACCTACTTAGACAAGGACATTGCGTGCGCTATCTGTGCCTGCAGTGTCAGTGTGCACTCTCATCTCCCTCTCCTGTCAGTATCAGACGCTGCTGTGTGACCTCCTGTGCAGAGAGCGGCCGCTGCAGACAGAAGATGAGAACCTCCTTAGACAAGGACATTGCGTGCGCTATCTGTGCCTGCAGTGTCAGTGTGCACTCTCATCTCCCTCTCCTGTCAGTATCAGACGCTGCTGTGTGACCTCCTGTGCAGAGAGCGGCCACTGCAGACAGGAGAAGATGAGAATCTCCTTAGACAAGGACATTGCGTGTGCTATCTGTGCCTGCAGTGTCAGTGTGCACTCTCATCTCCCTCTCCTGTCAGTATCAGACGCTGCTGTGTGACCTCCTGTGCAGAGAGCGGCCGCTGCAGACAGGAGAAGATGAGAATCTCCTTAGACAAGGACATTGCGTGTGCTATCTGTGCCTGCAGTGTCAGTGTGCACTCTCATCTCCCTCTCCTGTCAGTATCAGACGCTGCTGTGTGACCTCCTGTGCAGAGAGCGGCCACTGCAGACAGGAGAAGATGAGAACCTCCTTAGACAAGGACATTGCGTGCGCTATCTGTGCCTGCAGTGTCAGTGTGCACTCTCATCTCCCTCTCCTGTCAGTATCAGACGCTGCTGTGTGACCTCCTGTGCAGAGAGCGGCCGCTGCAGACAGAAGATGAGAACCTCCTTAGACAAGGACATTGCGTGCGCTATCTGTGCCTGCAGTGTCAGTGTGCACTCTCATCTCCCTCTCCTGTCAGTATCAGACGCTGCTGTGTGACCTCCTGTGCAGAGAGCGGCCGCTGCAGACAGGAGAAGATGAGAACCTCCTTAGACAAGGACATTGCGTGCGCTATCTGTGCCTGCAGTGTCAGTGTGCACTCTCATCTCCCTCTCCTGTCAGTATCAGACGCTGCTGTGTGACCTCCTGTGCAGAGAGCGGCCGCTGCAGACAGGAGAAGATGAGAACCTCCTTAGACAAGGACATTGCGTGCGCTATCTGTGCCTGCAGTGTCAGTGTGCACTCTCATCTCCCTCTCCTGTCAGTATCAGACGCTGCTGTGTGACCTCCTGTGCAGAGAGCGGCCGCTGCAGACAGGAGAAGATGAGAACCTCCTTAGACAAGGACATTGCGTGCGCTATCTGTGCCTGCAGTGTCAGTGTGCACTCTCATCTCCCTCTCCTGTCAGTATCAGACGCTGCTGTGTGACCTCCTGTGCAGAGAGCGGCCGCTGCAGACAGGAGAAGATGAGAACCTACTTAGACAAGGACATTGCGTGCGCTATCTGTGCCTGCAGTGTCAGTGTGCACTCTCATCTCCCTCTCCTGTCAGTATCAGACGCTGCTGTGTGACCTCCTGTGCAGAGAGCGGCCGCTGCAGACAGAAGATGAGAACCTCCTTAGACAAGGACATTGCGTGCGCTATCTGTGCCTGCAGTGTCAGTGTGCACTCTCATCTCCCTCTCCTGTCAGTATCAGACGCTGCTGTGTGACCTCCTGTGCAGAGAGCGGCCACTGCAGACAGGAGAAGATGAGAATCTCCTTAGACAAGGACATTGCGTGTGCTATCTGTGCCTGCAGTGTCAGTGTGCACTCTCATCTCCCTCTCCTGTCAGTATCAGACGCTGCTGTGTGACCTCCTGTGCAGAGAGCGGCCGCTGCAGACAGGAGAAGATGAGAATCTCCTTAGACAAGGACATTGCGTGTGCTATCTGTGCCTGCAGTGTCAGTGTGCACTCTCATCTCCCTCTCCTGTCAGTATCAGACGCTGCTGTGTGACCTCCTGTGCAGAGAGCGGCCACTGCAGACAGGAGAAGATGAGAACCTCCTTAGACAAGGACATTGCGTGCGCTATCTGTGCCTGCAGTGTCAGTGTGCACTCTCATCTCCCTCTCCTGTCAGTATCAGACGCTGCTGTGTGACCTCCTGTGCAGAGAGCGGCCGCTGCAGACAGGAGAAGATGAGAACCTCCTTAGACAAGGACATTGCGTGCGCTATCTGTGCCTGCAGTGTCAGTGTGCACTCTCATCTCCCTCTCCTGTCAGTATCAGACGCTGCTGTGTGACCTCCTGTGCAGAGAGCGGCCGCTGCAGACAGGAGAAGATGAGAACCTCCTTAGACAAGGACATTGCGTGCGCTATCTGTGCCTGCAGTGTCAGTGTGCACTCTCATCTCCCTCTCCTGTCAGTATCAGACGCTGCTGTGTGACCTCCTGTGCAGAGAGCGGCCGCTGCAGACAGGAGAAGATGAGAACCTCCTTAGACAAGGACATTGCGTGCGCTATCTGTGCCTGCAGTGTCAGTGTGCACTCTCATCTCCCTCTCCTGTCAGTATCAGACGCTGCTGTGTGACCTCCTGTGCAGAGAGCGGCCGCTGCAGACAGGAGAAGATGAGAACCTCCTTAGACAAGGACATTGCGTGCGCTATCTGTGCCTGCAGTGTCAGTGTGCACTCTCATCTCCCTCTCCTGTCAGTATCAGACGCTGCTGTGTGACCTCCTGTGCAGAGAGCGGCCACTGCAGACAGGAGAAGATGAGAACCTCCTTAGACAAGGACATTGCGTGCGCTATTTGTGCCTGCAGTGTCAGTGTGCACTCTCATCTCCCTCTCCTGTCAGTATCAGACGCCTGCTGCTGTGTGACCTCCTGTGCAGAGAGCGGCCGCTGCAGACAGGAGAAGATGAGAACCTCCTTAGACAAGGACATTGCGTGTGCTGTCTGTGCCTGCAGTGTCAGTGTGCGCTCTCATCTCCCTCTCCTGTCAGTATCAGATGCCTGCTGCTGTGTGACCTCCTGTGCAGAGAGCGGCCGCTGCAGACGGGAGAAGATGAGAATCTCCTTAGACAAGGACATTGCGTGCGCTATCTGTGCCTGCAGTGTCAGTGTGCACTCTCATCTCCCTCTCCTGTCAGTATCAGACGCTGCTATGTGACCTCGTGTGCAGAGAGCGGCCACTGCAGACAGGAGAAGATGAGAACCTCCTTAGACAAGGACATTGCGTGCGCTATCTGTGCCTGCAGTGTCAGTGTGCGCTCTCATCTCCCTCTCCTGTCAGTATCAGATGCCTGCTGCTGTGTGACCTCCTGTGCAGAGAGCGGCCGCTGCAGACGGGAGAAGATGAGAATCTCCTTAGACAAGGACATTGCGTGTGCTATCTGTGCCTGCAGTGTCAGTGTGCACTCTCATCTCCCTCTCCTGTCAGTATCAGACGCTGCTGTGTGACCTCCTGTGCAGAGAGCGGCCACTGCAGACAGGAGAAGATGAGAATCTCCGTAGACAAGGACATTGCGTGCGCTATCTGTGCCTGCAGTGTCAGTGTGCACTCTCATCTCCCTCTCCTGTCAGTATCAGACGCTGCTGTGTGACCTCCTGTGCAGAGAGCGGCCGCTGCAGACAGGAGAAGATGAGAACCTCCTTAGACAAGGACATTGCGTGCGCTATCTGTGCCTGCAGTGTCAGTGTGCACTCTCATCTCCCTCTCCTGTCAGTATCAGACGCTGCTGTGTGACCTCCTGTGCAGAGAGCGGCCGCTGCAGACAGGAGAAGATGAGAACCTACTTAGACAAGGACATTGCGTGCGCTATCTGTGCCTGCAGTGTCAGTGTGCACTCTCATCTCCCTCTCCTGTCAGTATCAGACGCTGCTGTGTGACCTCCTGTGCAGAGAGCGGCCGCTGCAGACAGGAGAAGATGAGAACCTCCTTAGACAAGGACATTGCGTGCGCTATCTGTGCCTGCAGTGTCAGTGTGCACTCTCATCTCCCTCTCCTGTCAGTATCAGACGCTGCTGTGTGACCTCCTGTGCAGAGAGCGGCCGCTGCAGACAGGAGAAGATGAGAACCTCCTTAGACAAGGACATTGCGTGCGCTATCTGTGCCTGCAGTGTCAGTGTGCACTCTCATCTCCCTCTCCTGTCAGTATCAGACGCTGCTGTGTGACCTCCTGTGCAGAGAGCGGCCGCTGCAGACAGGAGAAGATGAGAACGTACTTAGACAAGGACATTGCGTGCGCTATCTGTGCCTGCAGTGTCAGTGTGCACTCTCATCTCCCTCTCCTGTCAGTATCAGACGCTGCTGTGTGACCTCCTGTGCAGAGAGCGGCCGCTGCAGACAGAAGATGAGAACCTCCTTAGACAAGGACATTGCGTGCGCTATCTGTGCCTGCAGTGTCAGTGTGCACTCTCATCTCCCTCTCCTGTCAGTATCAGACGCTGCTGTGTGACCTCCTGTGCAGAGAGCGGCCACTGCAGACAGGAGAAGATGAGAATCTCCTTAGACAAGGACATTGCGTGTGCTATCTGTGCCTGCAGTGTCAGTGTGCACTCTCATCTCCCTCTCCTGTCAGTATCAGACGCTGCTGTGTGACCTCCTGTGCAGAGAGCGGCCGCTGCAGACAGGAGAAGATGAGAATCTCCTTAGACAAGGACATTGCGTGTGCTATCTGTGCCTGCAGTGTCAGTGTGCACTCTCATCTCCCTCTCCTGTCAGTATCAGACGCTGCTGTGTGACCTCCTGTGCAGAGAGCGGCCACTGCAGACAGGAGAAGATGAGAACCTCCTTAGACAAGGACATTGCGTGCGCTATCTGTGCCTGCAGTGTCAGTGTGCACTCTCATCTCCCTCTCCTGTCAGTATCAGACGCTGCTGTGTGACCTCCTGTGCAGAGAGCGGCCGCTGCAGACAGAAGATGAGAACCTCCTTAGACAAGGACATTGCGTGCGCTATCTGTGCCTGCAGTGTCAGTGTGCACTCTCATCTCCCTCTCCTGTCAGTATCAGACGCTGCTGTGTGACCTCCTGTGCAGAGAGCGGCCGCTGCAGACAGGAGAAGATGAGAACCTCCTTAGACAAGGACATTGCGTGCGCTATCTGTGCCTGCAGTGTCAGTGTGCACTCTCATCTCCCTCTCCTGTCAGTATCAGACGCTGCTGTGTGACCTCCTGTGCAGAGAGCGGCCGCTGCAGACAGGAGAAGATGAGAACCTCCTTAGACAAGGACATTGCGTGCGCTATCTGTGCCTGCAGTGTCAGTGTGCACTCTCATCTCCCTCTCCTGTCAGTATCAGACGCTGCTGTGTGACCTCCTGTGCAGAGAGCGGCCGCTGCAGACAGGAGAAGATGAGAACCTCCTTAGACAAGGACATTGCGTGCGCTATCTGTGCCTGCAGTGTCAGTGTGCACTCTCATCTCCCTCTCCTGTCAGTATCAGACGCTGCTGTGTGACCTCCTGTGCAGAGAGCGGCCACTGCAGACAGGAGAAGATGAGAACCTACTTAGACAAGGACATTGCGTGTGCTATCTGTGCCTGCAGTGTCAGTGTGCACTCTCATCTCCCTCTCCTGTCAGTATCAGACGCTGCTGTGTGACCTCCTGTGCAGAGAGCGGCCGCTGCAGACAGGAGAAGATGAGAACCTCCTTAGACAAGGACATTGCGTGCGCTATCTGTGCCTGCAGTGTCAGTGTGCACTCTCATCTCCCTCTCCTGTCAGTATCAGACGCTGCTGTGTGACCTCCTGTGCAGAGAGCGGCCGCTGCAGACAGAAGATGAGAACCTCCTTAGACAAGGACATTGCGTGCGCTATCTGTGCCTGCAGTGTCAGTGTGCACTCTCATCTCCCTCTCCTGTCAGTATCAGACGCTGCTGTGTGACCTCCTGTGCAGAGAGCGGCCACTGCAGACAGGAGAAGATGAGAATCTCCTTAGACAAGGACATTGCGTGTGCTATCTGTGCCTGCAGTGTCAGTGTGCGCTCTCATCTCCCTCTCCTGTCAGTATCAGACGCTGCTGTGTGACCTCCTGTGCAGAGAGCGGCCACTGCAGACAGGAGAAGATGAGAATCTCCTTAGACAAGGACATTGCGTGCGCTATCTGTGCCTGCAGTGTCAGTGTGCGCTCTCATCTCCCTCTCCTGTCAGTATCAGACGCTGCTGTGTGACCTCCTGTGCAGAGAGCGGCCACTGCAGACAGGAGAAGATGAGAATCTCCTTAGACAAGGACATTGCGTGCGCTATCTGTGCCTGCAGTGTCAGTGTGCACTCTCATCTCCCTCTCCTGTCAGTATCAGACGCTGCTGTGTGACCTCCTGTGCAGAGAGCGGCCGCTGCAGACAGGAGAAGATGAGAACCTACTTAGACAAGGACATTGCGTGTGCTATCTGTGCCTGCAGTGTCAGTGTGCGCTCTCATCTCCCTCTCCTGTCAGTATCAGACGCTGCTGTGTGACCTCCTGTGCAGAGAGCGGCCGCTGCAGACAGGAGATGATGAGAACCTCCTTAGACAAGGACATTGCGTGTGCTATCTGTGCCTGCAGTGTCAGTGTGCGCTCTCATCTCCCTCTCCTGTCAGTATCAGACGCTGCTATGTGACCTCCTGTGTAGAGAGCGGCCGCTGCAGACAGAAGATGAGAACCTCCTTAGACAAGGACATTGCGTGCGCTATCTGTGCCTGCAGTGTCAGTGTGCACTCTCATCTCCTTCTCCTGTCAGTATCAGACGCTGCTGTGTGACCTCCTGTGCAGAGAGCGGCCACTGCAGACAGGAGAAGATGAGAATCTCCTTAGACAAGGACATTGCGTGCGCTATCTGTGCCTGCAGTGTCAGTGTGCACTCTCATCTCCCTCTCCTGTCAGTATCAGACGCTGCTGTGTGACCTCCTGTGCAGAGAGCGGCCGCTGCAGACAGGAGAAGATGAGAACCTACTTAGACAAGGACATTGCGTGTGCTATCTGTGCCTGCAGTGTCAGTGTGCGCTCTCATCTCCCTCTCCTGTCAGTATCAGACGCTGCTGTGTGACCTCCTGTGCAGAGAGCGGCCGCTGCAGACAGGAGATGATGAGAACCTCCTTAGACAAGGACATTGCGTGCGCTATCTGTGCCTGCAGTGTCAGTGTGCGCTCTCATCTCCCTCTCCTGTCAGTATCAGACGCTGCTATGTGACCTCCTGTGCAGAGAGCGGCCGCTGCAGACAGGAGATGATGAGAACCTCCTTAGACAAGGACATTGCGTGCGCTATCTGTGCCTGCAGTGTCAGTGTGCACTCTCATCTCCCTCTCCTGTCAGTATCAGACGCTGCTGTGTGACCTCCTGTGCAGAGAGCGGCCGCTGCAGACAGAAGATGAGAACCTCCTTAGACAAGGACATTGCGTGCGCTATCTGTGCCTGCAGTGTCAGTGTGCGCTCTCATCTCCCTCTCCTGTCAGTATCAGACGCTGCTATGTGACCTCCTGTGCAGAGAGCGGCCGCTGCAGACAGAAGATGAGAACCTCCTTAGACAAGGACATTGCGTGCGCTATCTGTGCCTGCAGTGTCAGTGTGCACTCTCATCTCCCTCTCCTGTCAGTATCAGACGCTGCTGTGTGACCTCCTGTGCAGAGAGCGGCCGCTGCAGACAGAAGATGAGAACCTCCTTAGACAAGGACATTGCGTGCGCTATCTGTGCCTGCAGTGTCAGTGTGCACTCTCATCTCCCTCTCCTGTCAGTATCAGACGCTGCTGTGTGACCTCCTGTGCAGAGAGCGGCCACTGCAGACAGGAGAAGATGAGAACCTCCTTAGACAAGGACATTGTGTGCGCTATCTGTGCCTGCAGTGTCAGTGTGCACTCTCATCTCCCTCTCCTGTCAGTATCAGACGCTGCTGTGTGACCTCCTGTGCAGAGAGCGGCCGCTGCAGACGGGAGAAGATGAGAACCTCCTTAGACAAGGACATTGTGTGCGCTATCTGTGCCTGCAGTGTCAGTGTGCAGGCGGAGCTCAGGATTCAATACAGGCATCAATCATCATAACGGGAAGGGTGTCGGATGGTATTTGAGGACAAACATCACTTGTCCCTCAGCCACACGGAGCCCCTCACGTATGGAATAATACTTGTATGTGTTATGTATGCCCCTCCTCACATGGAATAAATGGCGCAATAATAATAATAATAATAATAATACTAATAATAATAATAATAATAAGACGGCTTTTCCATAAGTAATATCTGTGCCACGAGTAGGATTTTATAGGACCATACATGAATGTAGGAATGGTTTATTTCACGTCTGAGGGTGGCAGACCCCTTACTGCTCCCCCCATTCATCGTCATACCAATCTGTCATGTCTGACACAATCCTCCTTCACCCGCACACGTTTGTAGGAAACTTGCAGAACTCCAAGTCCATGCTGCAGAAAGCGCTCTGCCCCAAAGCTGCAGTGTGTGAACACACACCGAGGGTGACGCGGCTCCAGCTCCGCACTGGCCTGTGCCATGACGAGTCACAGGACGATCCCTTGCTCTATGTAAATTGCCCCGCACCATTTATAATTCGGGCAGTGTGACGCCCCCCAGTGGCAGTGATTAATCACACAGGTGCTGGCCCTGTGTCAGGAAAGCAGCGCATCTGTAGGACCCCGCGGAGCCGCAGTCAAGGCTGGTTAGGCCACGCCCACTTGCCAGCCTCTTACTCCGGGGTGGGCGGAGACTCGGCTTAGATTGCTGAGGACGCACACAGAGGCAGCAGGTGCGGCTGGAGCGGGGCTGAGGTGACGGCTCCAGGTAAGAGCGGGGTTAACCCCTTCACGCCCCTGGAGGGAGATAGAACTGCACAGCCGGATTTCCATGACAGCGGCGTCGCCTTTAACCAGCGCAATGTGCTAAGCGTAGCGGCGCTCATTCCCTGGCGGGCGCTGCGGTGCGGGGAACCCTTGCGCTGCCGGAGGGCATGTGCAGCCTTGTCTCGTTCTCCAGTAGAAAACATTAACCTCCCAGTTCCCGGCGCAATGTGTGGAGCTGTCCGCGGTGCTGGAGAGAATCTGGTGTCCTTGTGTCTCCCGTTCACATTGGGGTCTGACATGGCATCGGAGCTTGTGTTTGGGGTCTGCAGCTGGCCCATGCTTGGGGATGAGCCCGGCACCCCCCTGTAGCGGAGCTGATGGCCACCCTGTCTCCACATGTGCACACAGCCAGTGTTACCTGTCTACAGTGTGACTGGCTCACCTGGGTCCCCTAATGGGATGTGCCCGCCTGCACATACACTTTACTCCATGTTCTGCCAGTGAGTGGGGTTTATACAGAAAAATACCCTCAGCAGCAAACTGGGCAAATGTAACCTCCCAGATTGTGCCCTCTGGGCTGTGCCAAGCCCCCAGCATGGTTGGCCCAGGTTCCTGTGCGGATCTGTGTGGCCAGTATGATCAGGTCTGGTTCTCCGGATCGGCCATTATGTTCCCCCCGCCTTGTGATGTAGTGGATAATTAATGTGGCATTTTATTACCTCCAGTCCCCTCTGCAGTGCTGTCATCTGGTGCGGCATGGAGTGCAGAAGCCTGCCATCTGCATGCATGCCCCATTCAGCCATCCGTCACATGTGCCTGGGCCGCTCCAGGGGTTGCTATGCACATGCCCCAATGGCTGGAAGCTGGTTTCTACTTCGAATGAATATTCAATGAAGATCATAAAACAGTGTTGTTTGTATTTTAAAGGGATCCTGTCACGTGAAAAATAATATTGATCCACTCGCAGGATGATCTAGAGGAGGAGGAGCGGATCAGAATGATATATAGATTTTCTGGGGAAAAAATTTCAGTAAAACTTGCATTTTATTTATTGAAATACTTTTGTCTGAGTCCAGTGGGCGGTCCTATTCAGTGATTGGTTATCCTTCCTGAGGACTGCCCACTGGACTCTTACAAAAAAACACCAAATATTTCAATGAATAAAAGACAAGTTATACTGACTCTTCTCCCAAAAACCCTATCTCTCATTCTGATGAGCGTCCTCTATATTCTGTACAGTCTACAGATTGGACTGCATCCACAATGTGACAGGTTCCCTTTAAATCACATAAGTGACTTTATATAGCTTTAATCGATATCACTGCTGTCAGACTCATCAGTCAGCCCTTTGCATCTATATCTTTGCATACCAGGTGTATACATGATCAGATGGCTCTGAGTGGTGTATTAAATATCCCAAATAATTAGAGAATTTAGCTTTATCTGAGCTGTAAATAGCATTTACCTGGTGATTTCATGTCGCCAGAGCCCATGTATTTATTACTTGTGTCTATGTCCCTATGATGTCCGTTTTGTATACGTTCTGGGCTTTTTTTCTAGTTCGTGCGCTATCCGATGTCTTTATTGGATGAAAGTTCTGTGTACAAAGCCGGTGATTCACATGCTGGGGAGATGCTGACTCACAGGTAGGAGAAGTAGTATCCATTAGGAAGACAATGGAGGTTTATGGAAGAAAGCATTGTGTCCTAGAATGCGGATGACATGAAGTATCGCAGTGAGGACACGGGAAAGCGAAAGGTTTCTGCAGCCGCAGACTGCAGAGATGAAAAGCTGCATGCAGAACCAACTCCTGGCCCCATTTTCAGGGAAAATAAAATGTATGTAAATGGCTGGAATAGAAATGATCAGCATAGTGGAAGAAAGTCCTCGGTCACCTCTCATCATAATTCATGATCAAAGCAGAAGTCTTTCCTGACATGTTGCTCTATAGATCATAGCACTCTGAACCAGGATCAATGAATGATTCCCCTCCCGTCCCTGTATTTAAAAGACCGAGTCTCCAGGGGGCCATTGTTCTTCTGCTGCAGCTTGGATACTATAAATGTGTAATATTGTTATGTATTGATCTGGCAAGGATTGTCACTTTCTAGTTTCTCTGAAGGTCAGTGAAAGGGTGACTGGTAGCAGGCAAAATATTCCACTTCTGCTCATTTAAAAGAACCTTGACTATTTTAGGGCAGCAAAATTCGGTATATGAGTGACATAACTTCAGGCTATGGCCCCACATGGCAAAGGTCACTGCTCAATTGTTTTGTTTTGAGCTATATTAGGCTTAATTTTCTTAGCCTGTTCCTAAAGCTGATTTTTGTTTAACAGTACTTGTTATAAAGTTACTATTTTAGCATAATTCATAATGCGCTATGTATTTCAGTGCAATATACAGTGCTGTGCAAAAGTTTTAGGCAGGTTAGGGATAAAAAAAAAATTTAACACAAGATGCTTTAAAGAAGCCAGCCTATGAATATTTATTTTTAAAGGAAATGTGTGCAGGTTTGGACTGGTCCACAGGAGAACAGGGGAATCCTCTGGTGGGCTCCAGTGCAAGAGTGGACCACCACTCTCTTACATGAGCAGTACTTTGCACAACGTAGTTATATATTACTTCAATCACTATGTACAGAAAAAGGCGGCATCTTGTTTATTTAACAATCTGCCCAGTTCATTGTTATATAAATTTGTGATTGGGGATAATGTCACGCTTGCATGTAGCTGAAAAGTGGGGTTCTGGAGTTGGTTATTGGTGGGCCCTTGGCACCCCAGTCCGACACTGAATATGTGTATGGGGTGTATTGTGAATCTATTAATATCCTCACCTGCCATCTCCTCCAGGATCCCAAGCCCTCCTGGTCCTCTTCTCAGTGATATCACCCTCCTGCAGACTGGGCCAGGTCACACTGCACCCCGCGTTACACACAAGTGGCTTTTACAACATAAGCCTATGAAGCTTCAGAACGAGTCTCCATAGACTTAGTGTAAACGACACTTCCAACTCACGCATAGAACATAGAATGAGCTAGATAGTCTGAAGAGTGGTAACGTCATTGAGAAGAGGAGCAGAGCGGCCCTGGATCCCAGAAAAAAACCTGAGTATATTTATACACTGAGAGTACACACTATACACACATTTAGTGAAAAAAACATTCATGGGAGTGGTTCTTTAATAGATAGAAGTGTTAAAAATGAACTATTATCAATGAACAAAAGAGAAATGTAAATCAAATTAATGTTTGTTGTGACCACCCTCTGCCTTCAAAACAGCATCAGTTCTTTTAAGTACAATTGCATAATATCAGGGACTTTGTAGGATTATAGTCAGGTGTATGTGAGTAGCCAATTATATCAAACAGGTGGTTATGGTCATTAGCGAAACTCTGCTATCAAGGTGAGGTTGTGGAAGACAGTTTTTGTCACTAGTCTTACACCATAGCAAGACTAAGCACAGCATAAGACATAAGGCAGGTAGCTATACTGCTTCCTAAAACTGGGTAAGGAACATCCAAACTCTCCTACAAATGCGAAATACTGTTTCATTTCACAAGTCATATACAATAGGAAGGCTGAGCACAGCAACAAGATACAAGGCAGTTACACTGCATCAGCAAGGTCTTTCCCAGGCAAAGATTAAAAGCAGAGTGGCGTTTTTGTAAAGAAGCACCAAGATTAGGACAATGTTGTGGACCATAAATGCAGTGATTGGGCAAATAAAACTTATTGTAGCAAATGAAAGGCATGCATATCATTATATCATTCTTGCTTCCTTACGAAAATTAGAAAATGTCCAGCAGTGCCATCAGCTCAGAACTGACGGGAACCAGTGGGACCAAACAACACCCATCTACTGTGTATAGAAGTTAGGATAGAAGTGGTCTTCATAGGAGAATCACAGTCCGAGAATCATAAGTGTGACTCAAACAAGGCCCAGCAACTCAACTATGCACAAGAGCTTTGGATCTGGGGTACACAAAAATAGCAGCAAGTGCTCCAAACTGATATTTGGCTGTAACAGTAGGCAGTTTATTCACTGACAGCTGGTAAGCGGTACAATAATGTGTGTCTGCAGCCAACATTGACGCATGATCCAGGTTCTGTGCAAGTTTGGGACTGCATTTCAGCCAAGGGAGTTGGGGATTTTTTCAGAAATTATAGTTTTCTCAAGCTGAGAAATACAGGCAGTAATAACATCAGGTGTCTGATTTGCTCGAAATGTATTTTGCAGCAGGACAACACACCAAGCAACATCATCAGGTCTGTCTGCGATGACATGAAGGGATAAAATTATTTTTGCAAGCCTACATTCACAGATCTGTGGTTGGTTGTCCAAAATGTTTGGAACAACCTCCATTCCTAATTCCTTCTAAAACTCTGCACAAGTGTACTTAGAAGAATAGATACGCTGATGCTGTTTTGAAGGCAAAGGGAAGTCGCATTAAATATTGATTCGATTTCCATTTCTCGTTCTTTTCTCTTTGCATTTATTAATTGATAAACATAAGCTATTATCACTTGTGTTTTTTAAAATATTGCTACTTTACTGCATTTTTTCCACAAGTAAAATTTTTCACAATACTGTTTGTCTCTATAAATACATGATGTTAAACACTATATTCATTTTTGTATTTGCCCACAAGTATATACGTACTATGGAGTAGGGACATAGCTATGCATGCAGTGGCCAGGTCATACACAGGATTGACACAAAGGCCAGTTTCAGGGGGGGTCTGTAAAATCTAGATCGCTCTCACATTGCAATACGCAGCCCAACCACTGGGTGTCCTGACCTGAGATAAGTGACTATATCTCAGATCAAGATAGCTCAAGCCAGGAAACCTGGTGGTCAGTCAGGGTATTGCAAGTGTGGTCCATGTTTGATGGAAATGTGAAACTGGCCTTTGTACTGAATCAGTGCTACAGGTGAAGTAAATCCAAGGTACCTCTGCCACAGAGGCAAGTCATTAAGATGCTTCAAATATTAAGAGACTCGGCACTCAAATTAAGTGATCAGATATTTTAATGTTGTCCACACTAGTAGTAAGCAAAACGTTTCGGTCTTACATCAGACCTTCATCAGTTACAGAATAAAGTAAGGTTATTAGGTCAGGTGGACCAATAATCTTGGTTGAAGATCACTAGATCATTAAATATTTCGTGTCATGAAAAAGTAGGGCAAGGGTTGTCAGACCTGTGCACATATAGGGTTAAGTGCGCCGTGCCTCAGTGGCATATGCGGACGCAGTGTCCACTACTACTTATGTAGTTTCAGTAAATCAACCATTAGCACTTATATGTTTTCCTTTTACAAAAAATCCTTTGTCACATTCCCCAATGTACCTCTCATGCTGTCACAAATGCCCTACCAATCATCCTCGGACTTTTTTTTCCACTCCCCGTGCCACATCACCAGTGCTGTACACAGCATTGGCAGGGGCACATGAGACCTTGGCGTCAATGGAAATGATTTAGAAAGTTGCTTGTAGTGCGACTGGGGACACCTTTAAGACATGAGCTGGTGGGGCTCTTATTAGGTAAGGCTAGTTTCACACTAGCGCTTTTGAGCGTAGCGACGGCCTGCGCACGGCCGCCGCTAAGCCCCGCCCCTGCCGCGCCTCCGCCGGTAGCTCCGCCTACCGGCGCATGACGCTGCATGCGTCCCCTATCTTTATCACTGGGGGTGCAGGCCGTGCGCAGTATGCGTTTGGCGACGCATGCGTCCTTTTGACGGTGCGCCGACCTGCGCCAAACGCAACCTGCTGCAGTTTGGTTGCGCTGGCGCACCGTCAAAAAGGCACTTGCGCCGCCAAATGCATACTGCGCACGGCCTGCGCCCCCAGTGATAAAGATAGGGGACGCATGCAGCGTCATGCGCCGGTAGGCGGAGCTACTGGCGGAGGCGCGGCAGGGGACGGGGCTTAGCGGCGGCCGTGCGCAGGCCGTCACTGCGCTCAAAAGCGCTAGTGTGAAACTAGCCTAACTGCAAACAGGTATAGTCCAGCTCACCTTACTTGAGGCTTTCAAGTAAGCCGGGTTCACACTTTCGAGTGTGATGAGAAACTCGCATGAGTCTCTCGCATCACACTCACAAGCGTGACCCCGGCCTTATTCTCAACGCCACTCCTGCCCCTTGTGGCCAAAGACTGCATAACAAATAGACAATTTTCCAGATTTCCTACACTAAAATAAAGTCTGTAATCATCCATGATTAAGGACTCTTTTAGTCTGAAAAGTGTAGGAACAACATCATGCTTGGATTTATTGTGAGTGGCAATTTTTATGATACGGAATAAAAGTTTTTGAAATATTTTAATCAAGAATGGTCTGGAATATCTTCTATTTGTTATGCTCCTTTTAGATCAAGCTTTTTTTTTTTTTTAAGTGCCTTAATTCATTTAGTTTTTTAATGGACAATAGAGTGCCCTGCATGGATGTACGTGAAGTCTCATCATAGCGAATAAAAGTGGTACTGACTGTAATAGGTACACAGATGGACAGACAGATACAGGGCGCGTGTCCCCCATACCGCACATATGGGTGACGCTTTTTTTTTTTTTTTTTCATTTAATTGAAGTGCTGCCTCTGTGTTTTACTTTTTTTCAATAGACAGACACATATGCTTGTTAGAAGAATTTGGTTGGAAATAAACATACCGTACATAAATGGATAGCAGCCTTTTATAGAAAATTCTTCTCTCTTCTGACTGTCCCTGGACTGAGGTTATAATATGTAGTACCACAAGGCTATGCAGCTAGGCCTAGAACTAATGTAACATTTGGTCGAGAAGTTAATGTTAGCCATATCTTCATATTATTTTCCTTACTTTATATTTTAGATATGCAGAAGATGCGCCCATTTTCCATTGTGCTGCTGATATTTATTTGTATGCACAGAGCCGTCCTTTTACTTGCTGGGATCTGGTGCTGGTATACAAAGGCAGCTCTCAGCGAGAGCGAGTACAGCTGTACATGCTATCTCTATAAGCGTTTATGGCGTCACCGCATTCACTAAGCTTCAGAAGAAAACTTTTGTTACGTGCAATGCAGGTGCACACCATTGTCTCTTGTGTTGCCCTTCTGGGTGAATAATTAACCCAAGCTAGGTCATCATCAAGTGTAATGTTTTTTTATCCTATCTCTCGCGTCAGATGCCATACGCAAGTGTGATTCCGGACTTAGAAGTGCACACGGGCTCTCCTAGAAGGGCGCACGGGCTGTCCTAGAAGTGCGCACGGGCTCTGTTAGAAGTGCGCACGGGCTCTGTTAGAAGTGCGCACGGGCTCTGTTAGAAGTGCGCACGGGCTCTGTTAGAAGTGCGCACGGGCTCTGTTAGAAGTGCGCACGGGCTCTGTTAGAAGTGCGCACGGGCTCTGTTAGAAGTGCGCACGGGCTCTGTTAGAAGTGCGCACGGGCTCTGTTAGAAGTGCGCACGGGCTCTGTTAGAAGTGCGCACGGGCTCTGTTAGAAGTGCGCATGGGCTCTGTTAGAAGTGCGCACGGGCTCTCCTAGAAGTGCATAGGGCCTACCATTTTATTCAGAGGTATTTTTCAGTTTTCCTGTCACATTCTGTGTAATTCCCATAAAAAATAAAAAAGGTATGGTTCTTCAGACTCCATATATAGTGAGGTCTCTAGTGAAGAATATCATTGCGTGGCGGAGCTACAGTAAAGGAGCCATTCAGGGACTG
This sequence comes from Dendrobates tinctorius, assembly GCF_039654945.1. Classification (NCBI taxonomy): domain Eukaryota; kingdom Metazoa; phylum Chordata; class Amphibia; order Anura; family Dendrobatidae; genus Dendrobates; species Dendrobates tinctorius. The sequence continues at coordinate 39,401,311 of NW_027361675.1, forward strand.
TCAATTCCCATACAGGCTTCATGCACACATTTCTGCATATGTGTATTAGGCCTAAGGCTTGTTTGAGATGGAGCCACATTTTATGATTCTCAGTACCCATGGATCCTGTAAAACAAACTTAGATTGCCATAGAATACTACAGTGATCCAATTTTCATTTACTAGAAGCACTGTAAGCCTGTATCCATATTTTCTTATTTTCCCATGGTTGGGTAGTCACATGTGTACAAGACTAATGTTAAAACAGAGGAGCCAGGTAAGTGAAGTCTTAAAGCCCTGTTTGGGTAAGTAATAAATATTCTGACCTAAAGTGAAGACTACTTACAGTACACATTCAAGTAGTCCCACCAAAAATGTGGTATTCATTTCAATTAGCACAAAAGAGTACTACAACGTAAAAAAAGTCAGAAAACTGGAGTAAAGAGCTATCTATCCCGTACGGTGCTTCTGTAGGGAACCATATTAAAGAGAATCTGTTATCTGAGACAAGCAAAATATAGGGACAGAGATGCTGATTCCAGCTGTATGTAGTTTTGATAAGCTCTTTACAACCCTGAAAACAACATTGACTCTACAGATTTATGGGGACACTGTGCATAGGCAGAAAGCTACAAATCAGTAGTGGGGACAGAGCTATACAAAGCTCATAAATATTGACTACGTGGCAGCAGGTTTATTAGCCCTTCAGAGGTAATCTGTTGATAAAGCTGTGAATTTATCAAAAGTCTAGCAAGCAGCTCAATAAGTGATCCAGCACTGGAATCAGGATATATGACCCTACATTATTTTGCTATTTTGAGATGGGACATCAAAAACCTGGAGTTAGAGTATCTTTAAGGTGGTGTTTTGCTCTAGAATCCATAATATACCTTCTCTTATATATACCTTCCATGTGATAAAAAAAACCCCTAGTTCTCAAATTTCATACTGCAAGTACAGAATGGTACATAGAAATCTAATGATGCCATATTATGCACACAACTTGGAGCTTGATCAGATCAATAATACTGCTGCATGCATGAACCCCAAGATATTTGATTGACTTGTTAGTAGCAGGGTCAATCTCCCTGATGTCTCGCTCAAGTTCATGTTTAATGGATGCCCTGGGTGAACCTTTAGTCGGATATATTTTTCAGGTGTAGATCAAAGACCTTTATCTGTCAACATGCCGTGCGTGTTATAGGATAGACATGTCTTCACTTTGAAAAAACGTTTCCTAAGGATAGAGTCACACAAGCTAGAGAATCGGGCCGATTATGCAAACGGGCGATTCCATACCGAGAAGGAATATTTTCAAAATTTTCAAATATTTTGGAAATAGTTAAAAAATTTTGTAAGTTGTTACTTCATTACACATGGCATAAGGTGGCAACACTGTTTCTTTCAAATGCCATATATTTCCAAGATGTCAGAGGGTTGCATGTGAACACCTACTGTTCTTACTGGAATCATACAGTAACAGGCTATATTGGTAAGTGGATTAACTAGCAACATGTATAACTTCAGTTCAGTAAATATAAAAGAAGTACTGTTAGGAAACCGAAATACTATAATATCTTTGGTTCTGTAAGATTATTGTTTACCAGAAATTTTGCACATATCCATTGTTGACATTTTCTCAGTAACATAAGTTACCAAAAAGATAAAAAGTTTTTGTAGGATTGAGAACTAAGCATAAATTAAGCTGTAACTTGCAGAATTCTTATATTGCATAATGTATTAACTATTCACTAAGTTTCATGTTGCTGCTAAAAGTTTCACAGTTTCTGTATGAGGTAAACTTACTATAACTTAAGTTACCATCAGCTTTGTAACGTAAGTTACTTCAGCTTTTCAATGTAAGTTACCTGCCATTCAATTTCAGAGCTGCAAACGAGCTGAAGAATGTAGAGGTCCTAGACATAAGCAATACTGAGATTGGTTACAGAAATTTGGCTCTGGATTTAAAGCAGTTGGTAAGCAATGCAAAGCCTGTTGAAGGAATTTCCAATTTTCATGCCATAGGGTATTTTGCAGGCAAATTTATTGGCTTTAGAACCACTAAAAACATGGTTTATTACAATGCTAATAACTGCAAGTACCCTGATATTGAATACAAAGTTGATGACTGGGTTGAAGTAATGTATGATGGCAGAAAGTATCGTGGAGTGGTTACTGAGGTTGCACGCAATGAGATGAAAGTGAAAACCATGGAACTCTATGGCAAGAATAAAAATGTCAGGTTGAACAATAAGAAATGTTTACTAGTTGCCTGCTCCTGGCCCAAAGGGTATTGATCAGTGCGGACTAAAAGAATCACACCACACAGTCGGATGTAACCTCTATGATCAATCTATGGCACAGCTCCGAGAGAGAGAGCTTTATTGATTCAAACATAGGTTCATATATCCCCTGTGAGGGGGCTCGGTTAACTCTAAAATGGGAGTGTTCGGATGTATTCCATTGGTTAGTGGGTAGGGCAGTGACCTAGTCCGTGGGCGGATCCATGAGGTCATCAGAGTGTGCATCATCGTGGGTGGATCCATGGAGAACATGGTGTGTGAAAACAGGAAATTCCAGATACATGAGCACAAGGTGTGTGGTGAAAAACAGGAAATGGCAGCCATCTTTAGTGTCACACTTTGATCTGAAAAAGCTCATGTAAGGTGAGATAATACACTTTTTGGGTAGTTCCTCTCAATCTCTTATGTCTTGAGATTAATTAAGTATTTGATCTTAAGGCTCTCCTCAACAAAAATACCTGGAAATGGCCATCTAAAGATGATGAAATTTATTATGATGTCTGTCAAATTTTAAGAAAGGTTGATCCTCCCCTGAAAATGGGTTCTAGTGATATTTGGGAATTTTTTGATTAGCCAGGAAGTGAAATGAGCAGTGAGCACGAATTTACATCCTTGTTGAAGTTCTTCATTAGCTGTGTCTGAATTCATTGGACTGGACCACATATGTAGGCCTAGATTAAAATTTTGTCTACATTATGTAATTGATCAACGGTCGTATTTTGTAATCAAAATTTCCACTCTGCAAAAATGTTGACAACTGAAGTATGAATATTGATTGATTACATTTTTACACTAAATTTTAGTCTACATATGTAGTTCACACCAATGTATTCACATGCAGCCTATGTTTTGTCTAAATAAAGTCAGTTTGCCTTCTCAAATATGAACACTGACAAAGATGAACACATTTTTTGTTTTGTACCGATGTACAATGCAAAATAAAATTGTGGTACCGTGTTAGCCAGAAAAATAGATGTAAATACTTGTGTCACCCAAAAAAATTTGAGAAAAGTATTCAAGGTGTGATACCTTTATTGGCTAACCAGAGAAATTATATTTGCAAGCAAGCTTTCAGGGCTCAAAAGGCCCCTTCATCAGGCTGGATTTCACTTGTAATTAGCCTGATGAAGGGGCCTTTTGAGCCCTGAAAGCTTGCTTGCAAATATAATTTCTCTGGTTAGCCAATAAAGGTATCACACCTTGAATACTTTTCTCAATTTTTTTTGGGGACATAAGTATTTACATCTTTGTTTTGTAACGTAAATTACTATATTGTGTTGTAATGCAAGTTACCTACATTTATTGTAATAAAAACTGTTGCATTTAACTTGAGAGGTTAAAATAAATTTGATAAAGTTGCTTGGACTATGGTGTTTTAATACCATAAAAATAGTGCTTCTCCCCTGTTTACCAGAACAGAAAATTTGGCAGTCTCATGATATGGACAATTGCCTTTCCTTTTTGTGTAACATAAGTTACCAAGTAATAACACTGTATTTTGTATTTAATTTGTATTGTTGAAAAATCAAACTGTGTTGAAATCTATTGAGAATAGTTTAATGTACAATATACATTCAATTCAATAAAGCATAAGACAATTTCTGTTGAAAATTGGCATAAATTGAATCTCACCCAAATAATAGAATATATATATATATATATATATATATATATATATATATATATATAATAAAGCAATAGGTGAAAAATAGAACATAACCTTTAATCCGTTAATTAAAAAACTACTGACGTGTGTCACCCAATGAGAAAATAAAACGCATACAAATGCTCATCTAACAGGTGGGCCCCAAACAAAGGAAAAAGGAACCCCACCTAGATGTAGTAAGGATATAGATGGTCACCTAATAATCTAATACATAGAAAAAAACATCTAAAAAGGTACAGCAATAGAGACCTATTCCACTCATAAATGCCATAACCTAATTGCACATATATATACACATCAAAAAATTGCCAAAAGGGTCTCTCAGGACCGCATAATAGACAGTCAGGTGAGATAGTAATGTATAAAAGGAACAATCTCACCAGATAAAGTAATGGGTCGGGAGTCCCAGAAAGTCTTCTGTTCAGTCCAACTGGAGGATAGATTAGGGGGAGACAATGCCCTGCCACATCCCTAAGGGGCTAACAATCAGCTAATCCCCAGACTCCCGCCCTAACAAGGGCAGTCCATAACTAACCCTAAACTTGTAAAGTGCCATAGTGCTATTAACGAGAGGAAACAATTCCTTCCACTCCCTATGCTGTAGGCAGGCAGTGGAGGGAAAAGGGCATATTTATAGATAATCTCATGTGAGATCGCACATAGTTGATAACACCTGTCGCCGCACTTAATTACCTCATATGTCACAAGTGCTTTTCCACATACACAGACCACTTGTTACCGGCCTCCCCAACAAACGCCATTAATCATGCCACTTCCGGTCGTGAAACGCACGCCAGAGGGAAAACATCAGAGGCGTAACTCTGCCTCCAACACCGCCGGTGCACCCTCATGCAGCGGCTGACTTCCGGTCCGCAGGGAATACCAGGAGGCTGGCGCACCGTGCGCTTCCATCATGTACTTCTATCAGAGGCTTAACTCCGCCTCCCACAACGCCGGCGCACAATGTGCACCCTGGAAACGCGGCCGACTTCCGGTCCGCGGGGAATACCAGCGGTGGCAATTACAGTGTGCAGGCCTACACACTTCCGGTCCGCAGAGAAAAACCACTTCACTTCCGGTGACATCAATCCGATGTATGAACGATCAGATTAATTTTGGATGTTTTAGTTGAATTCTTCTCTGATCTCATCACCCACAGTATTTTACTAACTATCATGCTATAATCTCTTTCTTTGTCACCTCATGTCAGGATTTGTGTATATATATGTAAGAATCTATTTTTGTCGCCTCTTAAAGTATGTCTCAATATGTCTTAATCAAAGAGCACCCTTTCATACCAGAAGTGGTGTGTAAGAATAATTGGCATTCCCCCAAGTGATTGTGTTTGTATCATATGGAGGGATTGTTTGCGGTCATCTGTCAAGCAGCATCTAATTAGCGTTGTGATGCGCCTCATATAAAAATTTCTACCGCCCGATTAATGTTGTCTAGAAAGCGGCGCAATTATAATGCGTTAGGGCGGAATTATACCCCTGTGATTGCTGTACTTTATGGTCACTTGGACCGGATGAGGACTGTATTTGACCGCTTCATACATCGGATTGATGTCACCGGAAGTGAAGTGGTTTTTCTCTGCGGACCGGAAGTGTGTACGGCGTGCACACTGTAATTTCCACCGCTGAAGGTGGGGCAGTACTGTTCAGCACGTTGCGCCCACCCCCTGGTATTCCCCGCGGACCGGAAGTCGGCCACGTTTCCAGGGTGCACATTGTGCGCCGGCGTTGTGGGAGGCAGAGCTAAGCCTCTGATAGAAGTACATGGTGGAAGCGCATGGTGCAACAGCCTCCTGGTATTCCCTGCGGACCGGAAGTCAGCCGCTGCATGAGGGTGCACCGGCGGTGTTGGAGGCGGAGTTACGCCTCTGATGTTTTCCCTCTGGCGTGTGTTCCACGACCGGAAGTGGCGTGGTTAATGGCGTTTGTTGGGGAGGCCGGTAACAAGTGGTCTGTGTATGTGGAAAAGCACTTGTGACATATGAGGTAATTAAGTGCGGCAACAGGTGTTATCAACTATGTGCGATCTCACATGAGATTATCTATAAATATGCCCTTTTCCCTCCACTGCCTGCGGACAGCATAGGGAGTGGAAGGTTTCCTCTCGTTAATAGCACTATGGCACTTTACAAGTTTAGGGTTAGTTGTGGACTGCCCTTGTTAGGGCGGGAGTCTGGGGATTAGCTGATTGTTAGCCCCTTAGGGATGTGGCAGGGCATTGTCTCCCCCCTAATCTATCCTCCGGTTGGACTGAACAGAGGACTTTCTGGGACTCCCGACCCATTACTTTATCTGGTGAGATTGTTCCTTTTATACATTACTATCTCACCTGACTGTCTATTATGCGGTCCTGAGAGACCCTTTTGGCAATTTTTTGATGTGTGTATATATATATATGTGCAATTAGGTTATGGCATTTATGAGTGGAATATGTCTCTATTGCTGTACCTTTTAGATGTTTTTGTCTACCTCTGCAATAGATTATTAGGTGACCATCTATATCCTTACTACATCTAGGTGGGGTTCCTTTGTTTGGGGCCCACCTGTTAGATGAGCATTTGTATGCGTTTTATTTTCACATTGGGTGACACACGTCAGTAGTTTTTTAATTAACGGATTAAAGGTTATGTTTTATTTTTCACCTATTGCTTTATTATATACAATATACATTCACTCATTTTTGTGCCTGCCTTCAAAGAATAGTCTGTAGCCATTATTAACTCAGTTGTTGGATTGTGAATGTAAAGTAAGTTACCATAGAATCGCCCAAACCACACTCTGATCAGAGTGTGATATGATTCTCTCAGATGAGGAGAAGATGGAGAAGATAAAATCTCCTTCTCCTCCATTCTGTCAGTCTGTGGAAATCGGACTGCACTCAGATGTCATCCGAGTGCGGTCTGATGTTTTCCACGGACTCATTGACTTGTATGACTGAGTGGTATCTGAATATCAGATCAAACTCAACCATGCTGCGATATTTTTTTTTCTCCCCCCAGACAGGCTCTATCCAAGGGAAAAATCAGACATTGTGAATGATCTCTTTCTATATTATTACTAAATGTTAGAGCTGTAAATTTATCATTTGTAGACAGCACCCTAGCATAACATTGGTTTGAGTGCGATACGAAGTTTTGTCGGATCGTGCTCGGTCCAATAATATGGTTTTCTCCACGAGCCCTTAATATTTCCAAGGCTGGCACAAGGCATCTGCACTACTGACTTAGAAAGTTGTATCCCATCCAGGCTATACCTCTTCCCTGTCTTTATAAGGCAATGTTCAGACTAATACAGTGCTCTCCAGCGAATCAAAATCTCTGCAAAACTGTATTCCTATAGGAACCCCGCCGTAGTGCTTGGCGGAAAGCCCGGTATTAGGCTGAGTTCACACGTTGCATTTTTTTCGCGTTTCCGTGGCGGTTTTAACCACGCGATTTTGCCGCGAAAACGCGAAAAATAAGCATTCCATGCATTCCTATGGGATTCTGCAATGCTGTGCTAATGCTGCGGTTTTTACCGTGGCGGAATCGCTTCGCGGTAAAAAACGCAGCATGCTCATTAATTTGAGGAATCGCGGTGATCCGCACCCATAGGAATGCATTGTTCTGCTTACTTTCCGCATGTGGCTGTGCACACCATGCGAAAAGTAAGCAGAACAATTGCGGATGGTACCCACGGTCTGGAGGAGAGGAGGCTGTCCTCCGGGCTTTGGGTACCATATCCCTGTAAAAAATAGAATTTAAAATATAAAATATTGTTATTCTTACCTTCCGGCGTCCCGCGCAACCTTCCCGCCTCTCTCCACGCTCTCGTTCCCAGTAATCCTTTGCGAAAATGCCCGCGATGGCGTCCGTTCTCGCGGGATCGCGAAGTCTCACGGTCATTCGCGCGACATCATCGCGAATCACCGTGAGACGTCGCGATCCCGCGAGAACGTACGTCATCGCGGGCATTTTCACAAAGGATTACTGGGAACGGATGCGCGGGACGTCGGAAGGTAAGAATAACACCATTTTTTATTTTTTTTTTACATTTTATCTTTTACTACTGATGCTGCATAGGCGGCCTCAGTAGTAAAAAGTTGGTCACACTTGTCAAACACTGTTTGACGAGTGTGACCAACCTGTCAATCAGTTCTCCAAGCGATGCTCCAGATCGCTTGGAAAACGCTAGCATTTTGCAAGCTAATTACGCTTGCAAAATGCTAGTTTTTCCGCGGGAAAATCGCGGGAATTTAAAATGCGATTTTCCCGCGGAATGGAATTCCGGAATTCTCGCGGTAATTTCCGCGAGAGTTCCAATACGTGTGAACTTAGCCTTAATGTGAACCTAGCCTTACATAGATACGATTGCAACTTTGTATCAAAGTACTTAACTTCTGCAAATCACTTTCTCTATAAACAGCAAAGGAACTACCAGAAAGAAGACCTTGGCAAATGCCCAAACTGCCAGTTTGCAATGTCTGAATCTATAAAACACACCAACCAACCAATCAAAGGACCTCTTAACCATAAAAAACCAGACAGGGTGTATTTATTAAATTATATTTTATTTATACAGGTGGTTACATTAAAACCAATTAAAACCAAAAAGAGTGCACGTATAGGAACAATTTCCACAAAATTGTAAAATGATAAGACCCAATTTATATATATATCAGATATGCATACCCCACATGTTGTAGAATAACAATTTGAAAAGGATTGTAAAAAAGGTGCAAAAATTACATAAAAATCATTATAATACATAAAGAATGATTATCAAAAAAAGTGCAATGTGCAAAATTGTCACACAGTGAATCATATACAAGAAAAAAAATTTTTTAGAAAAGAAAAAACACATGAACACATATGCTTTTAAACATCAATTGTGTGTATCCACAAAGCTTCCATATATCCAGAGTAAAGTGCAGAGTGCCTGTGCAATAGAACCATATGTGAAGCAACCAGTGCCACCTTTTCATTAGAAAATTACAACTCTAACAACTCTGACCCCCTGATGAAGGAAGGATTCCGAAACGCGCGTCGGGGAGCGTGTGATAGGGACATGGTGACCCTTATAGGTAAAGGATCTGTCCATGGCATACCTCTGTATATGTAAAGAGTTGTAATTTTCTAATGAAAAGGAGGCACTGGTTGCTTCACATATTGTGCATGGTTCTATTGCACAGGCACTCTACACTTTACTCTGGATATATGGAAGCTTTGTGAATACACACAATTGATGTTTAAAAGCATATGTGTTCATGTGTTTTTTCTTTTCTAAAAAAATTTTTTTCTTGTATATGATTCACTGTGTGACAATTTTGCACATTGCACATTGCACTTTTTTTGTTAATCATTCTTTATGTATTATAATGATTTTTATGTAATTTTTGCACCTTTTTTACAATCCTTTTCAAATTGTTATTCTACAACATGTGGGGTATGCATATCTGATATATATATAAATTGGGTCTTATCATTTTACAATTTTGTGGAAATTGTTCCTATACGTGCACTCTTTTTGGTTTTAATTGGTTTTAATGTAACCACCTGTATAAATAAAATAAAATATAATTTAATAAATACACCCTGTCTGGTTTTTTATGGTTAAGAGGTCCTTTGATTGGTTGGTTGGTGTGTTTTATCCTTAATAGTGTGCAATCACTAATTTCACTAACACTGGTGGTATATATTTTTATTATTATTATTATTATGGTTACTAAGAATTGATTGGTTTATTATATATAGTCCAGTGCTGGTGTGTTTTTTCTAATGTCTGAATCTATATACAATGGTCGGCCCTGCATTTTGTGCAGGCAGCCTTATTTCTCTAACTAGAACACATAGAATTTGAGTGTGGCATAGGAAAATATTATTTTTTTTCGCGCAGTTTTTAAACTGTCAATCAGAGAATGTGAAAAAGGAAAGGGACCTGAATGATCTCGTCAATGATCTGAAGCCATTCACCAGGGTCTGTCAATGAAAGTAAGAGGCGTTGTAAATTCTCTTCTCAATGGCGCCGTAGTCAAAAGGAACATAGGCTGTGACAGCAAAGAAAAATGCTGGCATATGGATAAATGTTCTCCCAGAAGCCCATTAACAAAGCGATTCAAATGATAGGTTTTCTGCCCAAATTGTGTGATGATATCATATTAAGTGTATGTGAAGGTTTAATAATTAGTTCTAAGCTGCTGCTTGAATGGAAATAAATTACTGATGACCTGTGTCGTGCTGCGGGCTTGACAGTCGGCAGTATTGCAGATCCTTTGAAGCCAATACCATTATATGAAACAGCCAGACTCCTGAATAACTTTAGAGAGTTGACCTGTAAAAGTGGATAAGTGGGCTAAAATACATTGGTTCAACAGGTAACAAGTGTATTATAGGAATAATGCCACGTGCACATACCAAGTGTGCGTACAGCATCCAATAAAACCATATTTCTTTTGCTATGGTTGTTGTATGGACATAGATCTTGTCCCAAACTCTTCTAGGAGTATTATTTTCTGGATATAAACATGAATCTGTCCTATCGCCGTATGTTTTGGGTTCCTTCTTATTTTTTTCTTCCGTGCTGCAAGAACTGACTATGGCATGCCTGTTTTCCTCTTTTTATAATACCTACTCAATTTATTTCTATCGGGATTTTCATTGATTTTAGAATGAAGGCGCAGTAGTTTATTGCTGCTGCGCCTCCTGCACACCTCGTGGCCTAGAGCAGGTAAAAAGCCAGACATCCCTCCTTTAGGGGCACTGAGTGATGGATACATGCTCTGAATTATCCCATTTTGAGATTGTGAGATCGGCTGTAGAACGTTTGTGAACAACAATTTTCAAGTCTTTATCCTGTATTATCTCCATCCATCTTCCCATTAACTCTTACCAGCTTTCCTGTCCCTGCTGAAGAAAAGCAAGCACCCCCGCATGTTTGAAGTAAGGCACCTCCACCACTTGTTAGACGGTAGTGATGGTGTTTTCCACCACACATAGCATTTGGCATTTAGCCTAAAAGGTTCTACTTTGGTCTCATGTGACCAGATCACCTTCTTCCACATGCTAGCTGTGTCCCTCTTCATGGGTTTTTTCAAACTGCTGCTATTCCATAAAGGCCAGATTTGTGGAATACACTATTAATAGTCATCCTGTGGACAGATTCTCCCACCTGAGCTGTGGATCTCTACAGCTCCTCCAGAGTAACCATGGTCATATTGGCTGCTTCTCTAGTGCTGTCCTTGCATGTCCTTAGGTGGATGTACATGTCTTGGTAGGTTTGCGGTTGTACAAAACTCCTATTTTTGGATGATAGATTGAACAATGCTACATGAGATGTTCAGTGCTTGAGCTATTTTTTTTATAATCTAACCTTGCTTTACTCTTCTCCACAACTTTATCCCTGACCTGTCTGGTCTGTTCCTTGGTTTTCATAATGCTGTCCGGTCCCTAATGTTCTCATACAAACCTCCGAAGCTTTCACAGTACAGCTGTAGTTATACCAATAATAAATTACACACAGGTGGACTCAATTTATTAATTATGGGCCTCCTCGAGGGGCAAAAAGGGGCTGAATACAAATGCACCTCTCAATTTTCAGATTTATATACCTAAATTAATTAGAAAGTCATGTAGCATTTCCTTTCCACATTACAAATACTTGCTACTTAGTATTAATGTATCACATAAAATTAAAAAAGTAGATTTAAGTTTTTGTGTGTAGCGTGAAAAAATGTTGAAAAATTCAAGGTTGTGTGAATACTTTTTCAAGGGAGTGTAAATGTGTAAAAATGCTGATATTTTGTCTTCTTCCTTTTACGCCACACCCTCTTATAGCTCCTGTTCTTCTTTTACCTCTTCCTATTCTAACTCTTCCTCTTCTTCCATTTCTCCCTCTTCTTTCTCTGAATTATGTACTATGCTTGTTTCTTGTACCATATGTAAGGAAAACTGGAATATTGTTGGGGATAGTAACAAAATCTGACTGAAAAAAAAAATGCAGATAATAGAGAAAAAAATGCATTTCTCTGTAATATTAATATGTGAAATGCATATTTTAGGTTATATTTGTTGTATTTTATGTCTTGCAATTCATTGTAAGTTTAGTGATCTTATTTATATAGACAGAGATGTGGTAAAATTGAAGTGACATTATAGTCCAATACTCTAGAAAACGGTGAAAGTGAAGTTTATGGACTTGATTTAGCTGACAGGTTTTTCTTCTTGGGCTTGATGTTTCTGAAGGACACAGGTACATATGGGGTCAAAGACGACAGTATTGTTAGGTCTAAATTTTGTAAACTACTTCAAGTTTCTGCTCCAATCAAGAGGAAACATTTCTTAGTCACCATGGAAACTGGGTAACTGCAGTTTGGCCAGCTCTCATTAAAACTATAAAACAAGTGCTATTTGTTCAACATTATGTTTTTGAAGAATGTACAATCAAGGATGAGCCAAAATACAAAATGAAATGCATTATATAGATTTTTTTTTTTCTATGCGCAATTTGGGTTCTTATTTATTTACTTTTTTTGTGTGCTTTATCTCCAAAGCCTTTGGGCTTTATTAGTGTTACTAGATTATTCATAAACCACTTTAGATCTTTAGAGAGCCTTGTCCACCCTGCCGGAAATATCCCTTGCATGCTGGTATGTGGTAGATCTGGCTGGGATTAATCATCGCAGGCTGAGTCTCATCTGTACATGTGCTTCATGTGAACACAAGAGCACCTGTAGTTATCGTCCCCAAAATTTGGCCTCAGGGACCGATTTCCTGTTATTTATTGCGTTGTGTTCCCATTTTGATAAATTTAGTTTAATTTATGTTACTGAAAATCTGAATGTCTGCTCTAAGTAAATTTTGGTTGATTTACAGTGCATAGACTTTTGGATGGAATGTTTTTAGTTACAAAAATTTTCGAGCAACGCTGAAGAGTTGCAATAAAGCGCACATACTCATTATTGATGAAGCTAATGCACCTTATTTGTTAATGTAGTTCGGTTGCACTTGTCTGATCACTATATCACCTCTTCATTAGCAATATAGGTGCTGAAACTTAATTTTTCTCCTTCCCAGCATGCAATTTACTTGCCATTGTCAAATGGTTTGCCAGCCCTAAACTGAAAATCCGTCCATCAGTGATTGCTGTATGTAGTTTGACAGACAGGAGGGCAGGAGCAGAGAGAGAGACAGGAGAGCAGGAGCAGAGAGAGAGACAGGAGAGCAGGAGCAGAGAGAGAGACAGGAGAGCAGGAGCAGAGAGAGAGACAGGAGAGCAGGAGCAGAGAGAGAGACAGGAGAGCAGGAGCAGAGAGAGAGACAGGAGAGCAGGAGCAGAGAGAGAGACAGGAGAGCAGGAGCAGAGAGAGAGATAGGAGGGCAGGAGCAGAGAGACAAAGACCTAACTTCCTCAAATTTGTCCCACTGTCTCTGCTGTGAGAGCCTGATTACACTTGTCAAGAGACATTTAAAGGCTTGTTAGAGAGAAGGGAGATACCTAGCGGTCTACTTTTGAAGTTATTTTTCGGGATTAAGAAAACATAGGGAGCTATTCATCAAAGCTGTTACTCCAAAAAAACTGGAATAAACGCTTTGAAAAGACAATACTGTGACGCAATATGGATCTGCGCAAAAATGTAGCGTCTTTTGGCGTTTTCAAACAGGTTTAGAGCTCAAGAATGCGTGGAACTGGGGAGGAGTCGAGATTGAGTGTTGCTAAGCCAAATTCCACTAAAGTGACAGTGTTTTTTACACCAGAAATGCTGCTTCAGTCCCGGAATGAAAGACATTTCCAGCGGGACACACAGAGGCAAACACCACCGAGAAGATGCGTGGCATGCTCCTCTTAATGAATTCTCCACATCGTACTCCATTGAGCCCTTCATTAAGACTGGCAGCTGCAACTCCAGTCTTAATTAATAAGCCTCATTTTTTTAATAAAATGATTTGAAGATTGGCAATTTTCCACATTATTTATGAAATGAGAACAAGTAGTTTGAATGTACATGTTAAAGATACACAGACAAGGGCAGGGTGGGACTGGGGTGTCTGGGGCACACAGGGGGAATGGACTCTAGGGGCCCACCCTACAGCCATATGCAAATATCTGTTAACCGTTATCTTTATTATAGTGGAGCATCAACTGTAAAACACAAGAGGCTGCTGCACATCTACCGTGCACATACTATAAATGGGATGTACAATTACGGTAGTTTGCATTAAGGGGTTCTTTGATGAAAACAAGTTATCACCAATCTACAGGTTAGGTAGGCGATATATTATTGAACGGTGGAATCCGACCATTGGAAACCGCACCTATCAGAAGAATGAGGAACTTTTATCCTAGACAGGGAACTTTTATCCCCATTTTAAAATGAAGCTGCAGGTGGGATATCTAACCGTAGCTCCATTCATCCTCTTTGGGGGCTTCCAGAAAAAGTCAAAGTGTAGCCACTTAAAGAATGAATGGATCAGAGGTCGAGTCATACATGCCACATCATTCTAAGGCTGGGGTAACACTTGTGAGTGCAATGAGAAAGACTCGTGCGAGTCTCTCACCTCAATACCCGGCACTGCCGCCAGCACTTGGGACCGGAGTGTGCGGCTCCATGTCTTTCTATGTAGCAGAACGCTCTGGTCCGAACCGCCGGCGGCAGGGCCGCCATCAGGGCATTACAGGCATTACACTTGTATGGGGCCCGGCGCCGCCCCGGTGATTAGGGGGGCCCGCCCAGGCCCGGCGGTTGTGGCGGCGCCAGAGCACGCTAGGCGCTGCAGCCTGGTCCGCGCTCGCCACTCGGGTCCCGGCAGGGCCCCCCCTTACAATTTGTTGAGCGGTTCGGGGCCCCCCCCCCCCGTCCTCCCCTTCAGGCTGCTCTGGTGTTTTACATAGCATTCACTGAAAGTCCGGCCAGCGCTTGGCTCCTCCTCCTCTCTCCCTCCCCGGGCCCCCATTGCACCATGCATGGTCAGATGGCCGTCCACCCTCCAGCACCGCCCGCCCCCGGCTCATGTGACGTGACGTCACACGCTGCTGCTCTTCACTTCCTCATTCCTGAGAAAGCAGAAGAGCGGCGGTGGTGTGCACGTGGTGTCGGCGTGGGACCGGGAGCGGCTGCAGGCCGCAGAGTAGAAGACGTCGGTCACGGACCCTGGGTGACCGTCTCGGTCTGACGGTGCGGTGCACGGCCAGCGAGCAGGTAAGTCACGTTCATATTCTTTTTATGTCTCTCTCATGATGTGTCTCTGTATGTCTGACTCTGGCTGCAGCGCAGCCTGCTGCTCATGGGGACATTGGGGGGCCGCCGGGGGCCTGTCTCAGTCTGATCATGGGGGGGGAATTCTGAAGTCTGGGGGCCCCGGTGCCGGGGGCCGGTTGTGGTCTGAAGATTGGGGGGAAGTCTGGGGGCCCCGGCGCTGGGGGCTGGTTGTCTAATCATGTGGGGGGGAATCTGGAGGCCCGGGGGGGCTGGTTGTGTCAATCATGGGGGACATTGGGGGTCCTGTGGGGACCCAGGGGCCAGCTGATGGTGTGGGACCCAGGGGCATGCCTGGCTGTCCATGGGTGGTCACCCAGGGGTCCGCCCTGCTGTCTGTGGGGAGGTCTAGGGGATCCAGGGGCCCGCCCGTCTGTCCGTGGGGGGTCACCCAGGGGCCCGCCCGGCTGTCCGTGGGGGGTCACCCAGGGGCCCGCCCGGCTGTCCGTGGGGGGTCACCCAGGGGCCCGCCCGGCTGTCCGTGGGGGGTCACCCAGGGGCCCGCCCGGCTGTCCGTGGGGGGTCACCCAGGGGCCCGCCCGGCTGTCCGTGGGGGGTCACCCAGGGGCCCGCCCGGCTGTCCGTGGGGGGTCACCCAGGGGCCCGGCTGATGATTGGGGGGACCCAAGGGCCTGGTTGTTCACGGGGGGGTCTGAAGGGACCAGCTTATGATGGGGGGGACCTAGGAGGCCCGGCTGATGATGGGGGGGGGGGCAGGGCCCAGGGGGACAGATCTCCAGTGCCAAGATTAGTAGGCACATTGTTGACTGTCTCCTCCTGCAGCTCAGCCCGTAGTCCTATCCTTTTCGTCACCACAGACTGTGCTGCACATGCACAGTACCAGCATGTTGACTGTCTCCACCTGCAGCTTAGCCTGTAGTCCTATCCTTTTAGGCAGCATAGACTGTGCTGACCAGTACCGTACCAGCATGTTGACTGTCTCCACCTGCAGCTCAGCCCATAGTCCTATCCTTTTAGTCAGTACAGACTGTGCTGACCACCCAGTACCAGCATGTTGACTGTCTCCACCTGCAGCTCAGCCTGTAGTCCTATATAGGGTATCAGCCTACTCAGGACAAATTGCACATCTACTGTTAGGGTCCAATTTCTCATGTTACACTTGGGGAAAAACAAACATTGGGGGTGAAAAGATCACTTTTGTGAAAATAAAATTAGATTTTTGATTTTTATGGCTCTACATTATAAACTGTTAAACACTTGGGGGTTCAAAGTGCTCACCACACTTCTAGATAAGTTCCTTAAGGGGTATACTTTACCTTAGTGTTTACTGACCGTGGGAACATAGCCAAAAGAGTTTTTGAATTCTGACTGTATAATGCTATGTGCACACAGCACACGGTGGGGATTCTGCTGTGGATTTTTCTGCGCAGATTTTACTATATCCGCAGGTCAAATGATCAGCATTTTTCTTGCGGATTTAGTGCATATTTTGTGCGGATTTACTGATGTTTTTGTGCGGTTTTTCCCTGCGGATTTGTAGAATGGAGCAGGTGGAAAGCTGCAGCAAAACCGCCGCTGCTTCTTTCAAAACCGCCGCTGCTTCTTTTAATTCCGCGCAGAAAAATCCGCAGCATGTGCACAGCGGATTTTGTTTTACATAGCCAATAATGGTACTGTACATCACCTGCAGTCCTGGACGTTCTCGCGCGATCAGCGATAACCAGCGGGGGAGCGGGTCGTAGGTAAGTATCAGACACAGCGATATCGCTATAACGTCACAAGTTATAGCGATATTGCTAGCGATATCGCTTAGTGTGACTGGCCCTTTACACTTCCAGAAGATTACAATCACAGATAACAGAATCTACCATTCAAAATAGGTAGTGTCATGATTACCTCTTCCCCTTCCTGCACAATTACATTTACATGTCAGTAAACATGATGAGAAATGAACATGTATAGGAAAGTCTCCCAAAGAAAGAGTCTCCTATTATGTCTTAAGATAGATATACACATGAGCATATGTCCAATGTCCATATCTCCAAACAGGCGATAGAGCAGTTTACATAAATATACAGAAAACAGAATATAATAACCTGCAACCAGAAAGACAGAATACATATATCTTTTCAATTAGTTTAAAAATTGTATGTGACACATTCCCTTGAAGAAAGGTAATTAAAATATACCCAAAAAAAGTTTACAAAAAAATTACAAAAAAAGTTTGCAAAAAAGTTTACCAACAAAAAAGTTTACAAAAAAAAACCTAACAAAAAGGTTACCAAAAAATAAGTTTATAAATGTTAGGTTAGAGTAGAGTAGGGCCCTGCCAATAGAGTCTACCTTGTCGTGGTGGCAGGCTTAAAAAAATCCTTTGGCCAAAACAAAACCTGATGGCTAGGTATGTAATATGGTGTTAATGTGTGATTGAGGGCATGGTGAAGTTTTTCGATGAAAGCGCGGAGGGATTTTGGAAGGTTCGCATGGTGGAGGAGGAGCTAGGGTGGAGGCGGAACTGGGGGTGGAGCCTGGGCGGAGTCTCAAGGGGGGGCCCCATAAATTTTGCCGGTATGGGGCCCCGAAATTCCTAGTGGCAGCCCTGGCCGGCGGCAGTGCCGGGTATTGAGGCGAGAGACTCACACGAGTTTCTCGCATTGCACTCGCAAGTATAACCCCGGCCTAATGGGGATAAAAGCTGCACATTCTGCAGATCAGTGCAGTGGCCATGTACACACTCTCAGTTTTCCCTGTAAGCTGTATATACACCTCCTATTCCAATGCGTGCAATACAGTAGGGAAAATACAGTTGTGCTCAAAACTTTACATACCCCGGCAGTATTTTTGCTTTCTTGGTCCTATTTTTTCCAGAGAATTTGAATGATCACACCAAAACCTTTTCTCCACTCATGGTTAGTGGTTGGGTGAAGCCAATTATTGTCAAACTACTGTGTTTTCTCATTTTAAATCATAATGACAACCCAAAACATGCAAATGACCCTGATCAAAAGTTTACATACCCTGGTAATTTTGGCCTGATAACATGAAGTGAAGTTGACACAAATGGGTTTGAAAGGCTATTAAAGGTAACATCCTCACCTGTGACCTGTAACAAATGCCAGGAAAATTGTTCGGGATGAAAAGAAAAACCCACAAATAACATTACCACAAATAACATTACACTCCAGGACCTTGAAATGCTTCTTACAGAGCCACTCCTTAAAGGGAACCTGTCACGGGGTTTGGCAAATACAAGTTAAGGCCACCGCCTTTCAGGGCTTGCATTCTGTAATAATGTAGATAAGCCCCCAACACTGCCTGTAAGAGAAGAAAAAGAGCTTTTATTATACTCACCTGCGGGGCGGTCCTGTCCAAGGTGTGTAGCTCTTCTTGGTACGGCGCCTCCCATCCTCTTGCGATGCCATCCTCCTTCTTGCTTCATTTAGATGACGTGTCCCTGCATCATCCACACAGTCTGCTCGGTATTGCGCTCCTGTGCAGGCGTATTTATCTGCCCTGTTGAGGTTTATCTGGTTTCAGGTGTGATTTTCATATTGCCACCCCTGTTTCTTGCCAGGTGAGTTTGAACAAGCATCACATGCTTGAAACAAAGTTGTTTAGCGACAATTTTGGAGAGGTAACAACAACTTTATCCTACCTATTTTGGGGGTTTTGTGTGAAATTATGTCCAATTTGCTTTTTCTCTGTTTTTTTTTCATTTTTTTGTGTTGTCCCAATGCACACCGGAAATAAACATATGTATAATGAAACATTTGTAATAATTTTCTGAGAGAAATAACTTCATTTTCTGGAACAATTTCAATGTTACCAACACATTCGGCCATTACTTTATATGGGAACATTTTTTCTAATGGAGGATGACTGCTGATGGAGAAGCAAGTAACCGGACGGAGGAGCCTCCATCAGCCGCCTCCTATAGAAAAACCGTTCCCGTATAAAGTCAAAGGAGAGCCCTGAGTGGTGTAGTAATAATAATTTTTATTGATATAGTGCCAACATATTCCGCAGCACTTTACAATTAAGTAGGGACATGTACACGGAACTAGGTGAACATCTCGTTCTTCACTACAACCCCTGATGGTGGGGTTTGACTTGGATCCAGAAGGACACCAGGTGCTACAACATGGCAGACTTTGGACGCACGGCAGCTGACCCCCAGAGGGCAGATAGCTGGAATGACCCAGAAGGAGAGTACAGCTGGTACAGGCAGGCTCGGCAGGAATTGCAGGAGGTGGCAGGAACGCCTGTTATACAGAGAGATACTGGCAGGTGCAGGCTGGTATATATGGGCAGGCACTGGCAGGTGCAGGCTGGTACAGCTGCTATATAGGTAGGCGCTGGCGAGTGCAGGTTGGTATAGTTGGTAACAGGTGAGCATGGCAGATGCAGGCTGGTACAGCCGGTATACAGGTGAGCATGGCAGGTGCAAGCTGGTAGAGCTGGTGTACAGGTGAGCATGGCAGGTACTGGCTACAAGGGCAAGAACGGCTGATATACAGGCAGGCACATGCAGGTAAATACAGGCAGCTACGGGCAGGTACAGGCAAGTACTGGAAGAAAAACTTAGAACTGGGGACCTGAGAACTAGCAAGCATGAAACAAGCAGAGTATACACATTGCTCAGGCACTTCCCAACATGTGGAGGTACCTTAAATAATAATTTTCTCCCAGCCATTGGTTGGGGACACTTTAGGATGATGTGTGCTTTCCCTTTAAGAGGGAAGGAGCGCACGTGTTCCCTAAACACAATGCCCAAGGATAGGCGAGCTGCGCGCAGATCATGGGCAACATCAGCAGGAGGAGGAAGTAAAGGACGGGGTCCACAGTGGTGAGTAATTCGGTGTCCCTGCTGGTGAAAGAGAAAAAAGTTGCAGCGGTCTGTGGAGCGCTGAGATAAGGGATAATTATAGGGACAGCTATGTGGTTAACAAACCTTTATTAACCCTTCGATCCTCACAACGCATAACACTATCTTCATCAGGTGTTACCTAAGCACAGTGCCCAAGGATAGGACAGCCATGCGCAGATCATGGGCAACATCAGCAGGAGGAGGACGGGATCCATGGTGTTAAGTCGGTGTCCCTGCTGGGGTAGAGGGAAAGCGCGCAGGGACACCAGCTATAGAGTGCCCCCTCTTCTTCAGGCCTGCAAGAAATCTCTCCAGGAGGAGAGGGGCATGGATGTTCTTCTTGGGCTTCCACGACCTCTCCTCAAGATCAAACCCCTTCTAATCATCAAGAAAAAATGTTTTTCGGAGGCGTAGCCTGGCAGCTGATTAAAATGGCTGTCTGAGTATTGAGCTCCCTCTCACCCAGAGCCAGTTCAGTAACGTATGCAGCGTTCATTCTACTTTTTATGGCTCATCCCTCTCCTCTACCATCTGGCATGATGACGAGGTAGAAGAAATTAGAAGGAACCAAGGAACACTGGAGTTTTACTTCACAGAAGACCGGAGCAAGGAGGGCACTGAGACCTCCATTAACAGCCGGTTCTCTGTGGACAGCATATTGCCCCATGTGACCCAGACACCTCCAGCGGCGTTGCGCTCCCCAACCGCAGTGAGTACGGGATCCACGGTCCCTCCCTGCAGCAAAATCACTCACCGGGTTCAAGATATAGTCCCCTGGCAGACATGGAGGAGGATGTAGTCTCATCGAGGAGGCGGGGAGGAATATTTTGTCTCCCACAGTTAAAGGGAATCTGTCACCTATTTTTTCATCTATAAGCTGTGGCCACGGCCATTAGGGGTTAGGCTTGTTTCACACTTCAGTTTTTTGACGTCAGTTAAAATCTGCCACTTTTAGAAAAAAACGGATCAGCCCCTTTTTTGGCAGATCCGTTTATTTCCTCATAGACTTACATTAGTTGACTGATGGTCATCCGTTGCATCTGTTTTTTTAAGGATCCGCTAAAATTTTAGCGGTTCCCGGGCGGAGCAGACGGACAATTAAACTTTTTTTACATTGGCGGACCGCTTTTTCTGACTGCGCCTGCTCGGGAGAATTTGTCAGCAATGCATT
>NW_027361675.1:39425000-39625000 GCF_039654945.1 Dendrobates tinctorius
TTGTTTTTTGTGGGACAAGATGACGTTTTCAGCGGTACCATGTTTATTTATAGCCATCTTTTTTATCGCGTGTTATTCCACTTTTTGTTCGGCGGTATGATAATAGAGCATTGTTTTTTTTTATGGTGTTCACTAAAGGGGTTAACTAGTGGCACAGTTTTATAGGTCGGGTCATTACGGATGTGGGGATACAAAATACTTACTTTAAAATGTACTTTTATTGTTTAGATTTTTTTTAATTCAAATATTTATTTAGTGATAGAATAAATATTGATTGTTTTTTATTATTTTTATTTTTTTGTATATTACAATTATTTAATTTTTTTTAACTTTATTCTATCTTTTACACTTTGTACCACTATGGGACACTCATTTTGTGCAGGCTGATCTTTCCTATAGCATGCAGATGAAGCAGCATCTGCATGCTATAGAAGCTGTCAGCGCTGCACTTTCTGCACACTGACCTGAGACTTCCTGAACATGCACTGCACATGACAGGAAGTTTCTCAGCTCTGGTCACGCTGCAGGGTCTCCAATACAAACACAGAGGGGTTGTCAGCCCTCTGCCTGCTCCCAGAATGCTGCAATCGTGTTCGATCGCAGTATTCCGGGGATATAAAGTGCCGGGTGTGGTCTGTTACCACTCCTGGCACTTAGTGCCGGGTGTCAGCTGTGAGAATCGTGTGCGTGGCCGATCGCTATGACGTACTATTCCGTCCATGGTCAGACAGGCCCAGGGCACATGGACGGAATAGTACGTCAGCTGTCAGAGAGGGGTTAAGATGGTATTACACCCCAATGAGGCTTCACTCTCTGTTCCCCTCTTCTACTCCATTCAAAAGGGTATGTGCACACATTGCGGATTTTGATGCGTTTCCGCAGCGTTTTTGGACCTGCTGAATTGCATCAAATCCGCAGTGCAAGAGTGCACACAATGTTAATCAATGGGAAATCCCAAAATGCTGTGTACATGCTGTGGAAAAATCAGCGCGGAATCACAGCGTTTTATTTTCCGCCGCATGTCAATTCTTTGTGCGGGTCTGCAGTGTTTCTGCACCCATTGACTTGCATTGAGTCAGGCATATCCGCAGCAGAACTGCAGATGTAAAAAAGATCTTCAGTTTTAATGCGGATGTGGGTGTGAGAAACTCTGCGGACTGGGAGGAGTGAAGTGTGGATGGAGAATGTGTGCATGTCTGTATGCAGGCGGGGTCTGCGTGTGTGTTTGCCTGGTGTCTGCGTGAATCTGTTTGTGGGGGGTCTGAGGCGCTGTGTGCGGGGTCGGCGGGGGTCTGCGGGGCTGTGTGTGTAAATGCAGGCATCATCCGATAGGACTACAAGTCCCATGTCCCATCCGGCAATGCCTGCTACAGTGACAGTGAGTGACACATTAGCCAATGATGGGACAGTAGTTGTCGCATCATCCGGCTAATGTGTTGAATGTAAAAAAAAACAAACACATACACACATGTCATGCCGCGCTCACCAGGAGGCGGGGCTTCGGTCCCGACGTCACTCCCACCGGAACGGCGGTCCCTCAGGGGCTCCTGTCGGGTGCGCACGCGCAGCTCTCGTCTCCGGTGCTCCTCCTCCATGTCACGTTTGCGCTTGCACGCTCCTACCAGTGCTGTCTCCGGGTTGGTCCTCCCTATGGTAATGGAGGACTTGACCCGGAAGCTTTAGTGGTCATGTGCTTCTGGCTAGGATCTGACCCGGAACCTGTCATGGTCATGTGCTATATCAGGCTACCTTCCCCTATGGGAGGTGCCTGATTATTGTTGTGCTTCCTGGCTGTGTCTGCTTGGTCCCAGCCTGGCTGTGCGCTGTTCTCAGGTCCTCTGCTCTGTCTAGTATTCTATTGTGCTCCTAGCACTCGCTCTGAACTTTCACGTTGCTTCATGCTCAGTTGTGCCTCCTGGCACACTCTCATATCCTGTCCTCTGTCTCTTGCTCAGCCGTGCCTCCTGGCACTCACTCTGTCTCTACGCTTCATTACACCTCCTGGCACGACTGCTCCATTCAGTACTCTGTCGTGCTCCTTGCACGCCTCCTGCTTTATTTACCTCCGGACGTATTAATCGCTACACGCCATACGTGCTCACGTGTACCTGTCTCGCACTATCCTGTAGTTAGCGCACTTCCGTGTACACCCCTGGTATTCCTAGTACCCAGTACGGTTCTTCAGACATACTCACCCGTGTCTCCTGTGAGCCGCCCCTCTCTCGTGGTACCCGAACCCCTGGGCTTGCTCCTAACGGTCCCTGTATAGGGGTCGGTTCCACCTGGCAGTTCGCCCGGGGCCCCTCGGTGCCACAGCCCAGGGGGTCCACTCCTGGAGTCTCCGGCTCCAGACCTACCATCCTAACTGTATAATCAGGCCATGGACCCCGCTGGTACCACGGCTTCCGTCCAAAAGGAGCTGGCGTTCCTCCGGGAAAACCAGACTAGAATTATGTTATTTCTCAAGTCCATGGAGTCCTGTTTATCTACCTTACAGTCCTCTGAGCCTGGGAATGCTGCCCAGTTGGCCAGTCTCCAACAGGAACTCGCGCAGCAACGCGACTCCCAGGCCCAGATCCTCAACTATATGTCGTCGGTAGATAATCGGCTCCTATCTATACAATCCGTTTCTGCCCAGGCCATGGTTCCTCTCTCGCTACCGCGCTTATGTAAGCCACTTCGGTATGGTGGTGACCCCGTGTTGTGTCGCGGGTTTTGGAATCGGTGTCGTTTGCATTTTGAGTTTTTGCCGCAGCATTACCCCACCGATCGTGCTAAAATAGCATTTATAGTTTCTCACTTGGAGGAGAAGGCCCTTGCATGGGTTAATCCCCTTTGGGAGCGGGATGACCCTCTCGTCTCTCAGCTTTCCATCTTTTTGGACACCTTCCGCAAGGTGTTCGACAAGCCGGGTCGCCTCACTTCCACCACCGAGTCACTCTTTAATCTCCGTCAAGGTACTCTAACAGTTGGACAATACGCAATACATTTTCGCACCTTGTCCTCCGTACTTGGTTGGAATAATGATGCCCTCGTAGGGGCCTTTTGGCGTGGTCTGTCCAGCCGGATCAAAGATGAACTGGCGAGCCGAGATACTTCTACCATTTTAGAGGACCTCATCTCTCTCGCGACACGCATTGATTTGCGCTACCAGGAGCGTACCCTCGAGTCAGCCAGAGAGAGAGGGGCCTCCCGCCTCTTCTCTTCCACGCGCAGTTCCTCCCATCCGTTACCCGAGTTATCAGCAGTAGATCCGGTACCTGAGCCTATGCAGGTGGATCGTCTCCAGATAGCTCAACGGCGTCGTGTGAAGAGGCAGGCACAAGGGCTCTGTTTCTATTGGGGGGATGCCTTCCACTTCCTACGCTCATGTCCCAAGAGGCCGGGGAAGTTTCTCCGCCTATGTGATTCCTCTTTACCCCTTACCGTGCCTGTGTCCCTGAATTTTGGTTCTGAGAGTTGCACTGTGAAGGCTATTGTGGACTCTGGTGCAGTGGGTAACTTTATTAGTCTTGAGGCAGTTAAGAAGTTTCGGATTCCTGTCAGATCTCTGGACACTCCTAGGTCGGTAGTTCCGGTCGACGGTAAGCCCTTGCAGGACACCATTAACCAGGTCACTGAGGAAGTAGAGTTGCAGATTGGCACATGTGATCGGGAGCGAATCTCCTTCCACGTATTGCCAAGTTCGGCTCATACCCTTCTTCTTGATCTTCCTTGGTTATGAACTCACGGGCCGACCCTGGACTGGCAATCCGGTGATATACTCCGTTGGGGACCGTCCTGTCAAAAAAGTTGCCTGCTGTCCTTTCATCCGAAGAACTCTGCTTGATCGTCTTCGGCGGCTACAGGTCTGCCGTCCGCTAACCGGTCTGTGACGTGTGACATTGTCGAGAAGGGGGCTGAGAGTCAGTCTCCACATCTGTCAAGCAACCGTTCTGTGACGTGTGACATTGTTGAGAAGGGGGCTGAGAGTCAGTCTTCACATCTGTCAAGCAACCGGTCTGTGACGTGTGACATTGTCGAGAAGGGGGCTGAGAGTAAGTCTCCACATCTGTCAAGCAACCGGTCTGTGACGTGTGACATTGTCGAGAAGGGGGCTGAGAGTCAGTCTCCACATCTGTCAAGCAACTGGTCTGTGACATGCGACATTGTCGAAAAGAGGGCTGAGAGTCAGTCTCCACATCTGTCAAGCAACCGGCCTGTGACGAGTGACATTGTCGAGAAGGGGGCTGAGAGTCAGTCTCCACATCTGTCAAGTAACCGGTCCAAGGTAATTACAGTGGCTTCCGTCAAGTTGACATCCCAGCGCCCGGGGGAGACCTTTGTGTCTAAAGGTAACCGTAAAGGTGTGTTATCCTGGGGACATTCTTCTCCGGTTGCCGGCCATGTTGGTGTCAAGAGGGCACTCTCCCGTTTATCCCACTATTACTGGTGGCCGTCTATTGCTCAGGATGTCAAAGACTTTGTGGCTGCTTGTCCGTCCTGTGCCAAGAAGGATGTTCCCAAGCAACCATCCTCCGACAGCTTGCCTGTTAGGGCTGATAACCACACCAGCACTTCCAACTCCAGGCATCTCGGTGTGCCTCTGCTGGTTCGACCTGTCTCGGGAATACCTGCCCCCGACTCTGTCCATGGAGTTCTCCGGGGTATGGCAGGACACCAAACTTTCTCGTATTGAGACTCTGGATCTGATTGGTCCTCATTCAGTTAGGAAGTGTCTGGATCCCGCTCCTAGTGTCAAGGTGCTATTTTCCAGTTCTGGAAAGAGGGGATGTAAAGGAGGGGGTACTGTCATGCCGCGCTGACCAGGAGGCGGGGCTTCGGTCCCGATGTCACTCCCTCCGGTACGGCGGTCCCTCAGGGGCTCCCGTTGGGTGCGCACGTGCAGCTCTCGTCTCCGGGGCTCCTCTTCCATGTCACGTTTGCGCGCTCCTACCAGTGCTGTCTCCGGGTTGGTCCTCCCTATGGTAATGGAGGACCTGACCCGGAAGCTGTAGTGGTCTTTTGCTTTCTGGCTAGGATCTGACCCGGAACCTGTAATGGTCATGTGCTATATCAGGCTACCTTCCCCTATGGGAGGTGCCTGATTATTGTTGTGCTTCCTGGCTGTGTCTGCTTGGTCCCAGCCTGGCTGTGCGCTGTTCTCAGGTCCTCTGCTCTGTCTGGTATTCTATTGTGCTCCTAGCACTCGCTCTGAACTTTCACGTTGCTTCATGCTCAGTTGTGCCTCCTGGCACACTCTCGTATCCTGTCCTCTGTCTCTTGCTCAGCCGTGCCTCCTGGCACTCACTCTGTCTCTACGCTCCATTACACCTCCTGGCATGACTGCTGCTCCATTCAGTACTCTGTCGTGCTCCTTGCACGCCTCCTGCTTTGTTTACCTCCGGACGTATTAATCGCTACATGCCATACGTGCTCACGTGTACCTGTCTCGCACTCTCCTGTAGTTAGTGCACTTCCGTGTACACCCCTGGTATTCCTAGTACCCAGTACCGCTCTTCAGACATACTCACCCGTGTCTCCTGTGAGCCGCCCCTCTCGGTACCAGCTGCCGTTGTACCCGAACCCCTGGGCTTGCTCCTAACGGTCCCTGTATAGGGGTCGGTTCCACCTGGCAGTTCGCCCAGAGGGTCCACTCCTGGAGTCTCCGGCTCCAGACCTACCATCCTAACAACATCTCCTAAGTCCTCGCTCACCTGCAAAAAAAAAATTAAAATAATAAACCAATATACTCCCTGTGTCCGCCGTAATCCAATTAATACGATTGTCCCACGACGATCTCCCGTGGAGAGCTGTCACATCAGCTGATGGGACCACTCTCCAGGGGCTCCAGTGATATAATGATGGAGATAATCCACTGCATTGTATCACTCCGCTGCCGACATGTCACCTGAGTTCACTTGTCACCTTGCGGCACTACAGCGTGAGTGGCTTATCTCCGATGACTCACTGCAGGAGGGTTATCACCGGTCGGTGTGTCATTGGAGGCCTATAGAGCGGTCAAATCTGCTGATGTTACATCTCTATAGGGGAGATGTCGTGGGATAATCGTTATTAAAGAGGGAGTGCATCGGACAGTGAATATACTGTTGGTTTGATTTTTTTTATTTTTTTACAGGAGACGATAGCTTCAAATGGATTTAAGCGTGTAATAAAAATAATGAAAAAAAGTGTCCTGTTTTATTTCATTAAAATACTTTATTCTTATGTGTGTCTTTTTTAACCCTTTGGTACATTAAGATTAATAATGGAAAGCGTTTTATTGATGCCTCTCCATTATTAAACGGACTTCATGTCGCCTTACAATAGCAAGGTGACATTAACCCCTTATTACCCCATATGCCGCTACACGGCAGTGGGAAGAGAGAGGCTAAGTGCCAGAATTGGCGCATCATACAGATGGCCATTTC
This sequence comes from Dendrobates tinctorius, assembly GCF_039654945.1. Lineage (NCBI taxonomy): Eukaryota > Metazoa > Chordata > Amphibia > Anura > Dendrobatidae > Dendrobates > Dendrobates tinctorius. Next base: position 39,431,411 of record NW_027361675.1, read on the forward strand.
TGGGGCGGCTGCAGGCTGGTATTTGTAGCTGGGGGAGGGCAATATGCATGGCCCCTTCCTTATCTATGAATATCAGCCCTCAGGTATCTAGAATCATGGAATCATAGAATCGTAGAGTTGGAAGGGACCTCCTGGGCCATCTGGTCCAACCCCCTGCTCAAAGCAGGATTCGCTAAATCATCCCAGTCAGGTGTCTGTCCAGCCTCTGTTTGAAGACTTCCATTGAAGGAGAACTCACCACTTCTCGTGGCAGCCTGTTCCACTCATTGATCACTCTAACTGTCAAAAAGTTTTTTCTAATATCTAATCTGTGTCTCCTCACATTCAGTTTCATTCCATTGCTTCTAGTCTTTCCTTGTGCAAATGAGAATAAAGTTGATACTTCTACAATGTGACAGCCCTTTAGATATTTGTAGACAGCTAATAAGTCTCCTCTCAGTCTTCTCTTTTGCAAACTAAACATTCCCAAATCCTGCAACCTTTCCTCATAAGACTGGGTTTGCAGACCGGTCACCATTCTGGTCGCTCTTTTCTGAACTTGCTCCAGTTTGTTGATGTCTTTTTTAAAATGTGCCCAAAACTGGACACAATATTCCAGATGAGGTCTGACCAAAGAGGAGTAGAGGGAAATAATGACTTCACGTGATCTAGACTGTATGCTTCTGTTAATACATCCTAGAATTGCATTTGCCTAATTTGCTGCTGCATCACACTGTTGACTCATATTCAGTCTGTGATCTATTAGTATACCCAAGTCTTTTTCACATGTGCTGTCACTTAGCCCTATTCCTCCCATTCTATATATGCTTTTTTCATTTTTATTTCCCAGATGTAGTACTTTGCATTTCTCCCTGTTAAAAATCATTCTGTTAGTTGCTGCCCACTTCTCCAGTTTATTTAAATCTTTTTGAATCCTCTCTCTCTCTCTTCTCTAGTATTAGCTATCCCTCCTAGCTTTGTGTCATCAGCAAATTTAATCAGTTTACCCTCAATTCCTTCATCTAAATCGTTGATAAAGATGTTGAACAATACAGGGCCCAGGACAGAGCCCTGTGGTACCCCACTTGAGACATTCTTCCAACTGGATGTGCAGCCATTTACGACCACTCTTTGGGTCCGATCACTAAGCCAGTTATGAATCCACCTAACAGTTGCCTTGTCCATTCCATACTTAGTCATTTTTTCAATAAGGATTGTATGAGAGACTTTGTCAAATGCTTTGCTGAAGTCAAGATATACTATATCTACAGCATTTCCTTGATCCACCCAATCAGTGATACCGTCATAGAAGGAAATTAAGTGAGTCTGACATGACTTATTAGTTACAAACCCATGCTGACTCTGTTTAATCACTTCATTCTTATCCAGGTATTGACATACATGTTGTTTAATAATTTGTTCAAAGATCTTTCCTGGTATAGAAGTCAGACTCACCGGCCTATAGTTGCCTGGGTCTACCTTCTTCCCCTTTTTGAAGATAGGAACAACATTTGCTCTTCTCCAGTCTTCTGGCACTTCTCCTGTTCTCCAAGAATTTTCAAAGATTATGGAGAGGGGTTCAAAAATTCTCCTTCAGTACTCTGGGGTGTAATTCATCTGGACCTGGAGACTTGAATTCATTTAGGTTAGCTAAGTGTTTCCTCACTATCTTTCTGTTTATAGATATCCTGGATTCTTCCATTCCCTTAATAGGACAGTGAATAACAGTTGATGTTACATTTCCTTTCTTAGAGAAAACAGATGCAAAATAGGAATTTAAAAGTTCAGCCTTCTCAACCTCCTGTCTTACCATTTCATCATTTTCATCCTGTAAAAATCCTATAGCATCTTTTGACTTTTCTTTTACTTTTGACATATCCCCAAAATCCTTTATTATTGCTTTTGACATCTCTTGCAAGCCTCAATTCATTTTCAGCTTTAGATAATCTGATTTGTGCCCTGCAGGTTCTGCAGACAGCATTATATTCTTATTTAGATATGCCTCCCTCTTTCCATTTTATAAACATTTTTTTCTTCCTTTTTAGCATGTGCTTAAGTTCTGTGTTCATCCATCCTGGTTTCCTTAAATGCTTCCTATTCTTTCCTCTTTTCGGAATTGTTAACAACTGTGCTTTGAGAATTTCATTTTTCAAGATTTCCCATCCTTCCTGGACATTTTTGTCTTTAAGGATATCCAGCCATTGGATCCCTCCAATTCTCTTGCTGAATCCCTTAAAATCTGCCTTTCTGAAATCTAACCTTGACGTCTGAGTCTTCACAGGTCTTCCGCCTCTAGTTATCCAAAATTCTAAAATAGCATGGTCGCTACCTCCTAGGGTCCCAGCAACTTTTACCTCCTCAACCATTTCCTCCCTGTTTATAAGGATTAGATCCAAGGTAGCAGTTCCCCTTGTTTTCTCCCTTACCTTTTGGAAGATAAAGTTGTCAGCAAGAGAGGATAAGAATTTCCTTGACCTGTTAGTTTTGTCTGAGAGAGATTCCCAACAAATGTCTGGATAGTTGAAATCTCCCATGACAACTATGTCATATTTTTTGGAGAACTTGGCCATTTGATGCATAAAGAGTTCATCCATATCTTCAGCTTGCACAGGCGGCCTGTGGTAAATGCCTACAATGGTGTCCTTTCCATTGTTCTGTCCTTGTATTCTTACCCAAACAGTTTCCACAGAACTCCCAGTCTCTGAAGCTTCAATCTCTGTGCAGATATATGCGTTTCTAACATACAATGCGACACCCCCTCCTCGTTTATCAAGTCTGTTTCTTGCAAATAAGTTGTATCCTTCTAGTCTTGTATTCCAATCATGTGTATTGTCCCACCAAGTTTCTGTGATTCCAATGACATCATATTTCTTTTCCTGTGTTAGTAGTTCCAATTCTCCTTGTTTAATGCTTTGTGCATTAGTATAGAAACATTTTAGTTTGTGATTGGTTTCTCTTTCTCCAATATTTTTATTAATTAGATTCGTCTTTGTTCTTCCTTTCCACTTCTAATAGCAGAGTTCCCATGTTGTTCTAGTTTAAAGCTCTCCTTACAAGTGTAGCAAGGCGACTTCCAAATACATGCTTTCCAGTCTTCGTAAGGTGCACCCCATCTCTAGCAAGTAGTCTATCGTATAAGTAGTTCACTCCGTGATCCAGAAATCCAAATCGTTGCTGACGGCACCATCGACGTAGCCAATTGTTCACCTGCAGAATCTTATTCCACCTCCTTGTTCCATGGCCATCCACTGGGAGGATGGAAGAGAAGACCACCTGCGCTCCCAGTTCTTTCACTTTCTTGCCTAAGTCTTCAAAGTCTCTGCAGATGGTTTCCAGGTCGTTTCTTGCGGTGTCATTTGTCCCCACATGTAGTAGCAGGAATGGGTAGTCATCTGTAGGTCTGAAGAGTCCTGATATCCTGTCAGACACATCTTTAATTTTTGCACCTGGAAGACAGCACATTTCTCTTGAAGTTATATCCGGTCTGCAGATAGTGGCCTCTGTTCCTCTCAACAGGGAATCCCCCATGACCACCACTCTCCGTTTCTTCTTCACAACATTTTTCTTTCTCCATCCAGGAGGACTCTGAAGGCGTACAAGGTTGCTGTTTGTTGGCAAAGTCTTATCCTGATGTATTTCTTCATCGTTTTCCTGCGTGAGAGCCTGGTACTGGTTCCTGAGAAGTATGGGTGCTGACTGCCTCCTGATCCTCCTGCTTCTCTGGGTCGCATGTCTCCATTCCTCTGTTTCTTCAGGTGCACTTCGAATTTCTTCTCTTTCTGTAACATGAAGAGAATTCTGCTCTGTCCAAGAACTCTTCACCTTCCTTAATGATCTTCAACGTAGCTAACCTCTCTTCGAGATTTTGCAACTTTTCCTCCAACAGGGACACAAGCTTGCATTTGTGGCATGTGGAGTTTGGCTTTTCCAGTGGTAAATCTGTGAACATGTAGCAAGAAATGCAGCTCACCAAATGGCTCCTGGCCTCTTCCATCTTGAGATTCCTTAAAAACGATGAAAGATGAGCCAAAGATGAGTCTCGCGGAGACTCTTCACTTATCCCAGAAGGCACTGGGAATATGCAAATGATCTCCTCAAGACTCCTGGTTTTCCGATTTCCTCTTTTCAGCTGCAACGGCCAAAACCCAGTGATCGTTGAGCTCGCGGAGACTCTTCACTTATCCCAGAAGGCACTGGGAATATGCAAATGATCTCCTCAAGACTCTTCCCCTGGTTTTTCGATTTCCTCTTTTCAGCTGCAACGGCCAAAACCCAGTGATCGTTGAGCTCGCGGAGACTCTTCACTTATCCCAGAAGGCACTGGGAATATGCAAATGATCTCAAGACGCTTCCCCTGGTTTTCCGATTTCCTCTTTTCAGCTGCAACGGCCAAAACCCAGTGATCGTTGAGCTCGCGGAGACTCTTCACTTATCCCAGAAGGCACTGGGAATATGCAAATGATCTCCTCAAGACTCTTCCCCCCTGCTTGGCCTTTCTGGCTATAACATATAGGGGGACCCAACGCAGCGTCGGACTGGAACACCTTGGGCCCACAAGAGAAAATCATTCTTGGGGACCACTATGTTGCTACATAGAAATAAATACAAGACCACCAATTGTGCGGTAAAACACGCTAATATCCGGGTATAATATAATGTTAGAATGTAGTGCAAATCTTAATTATGTAGCAGGAGTTGGGGTAGCCTCCTTCATAGAATATACAGCAGCCCTCTCATATAGTATAATGCATCCTCCTCATAGAATATAATGTAGCCACCTCATAGAATATAATGCAGCTCCTTTATAGAATATAATGCAGCCATCTCATAGAATATAAAGTAGCCCCCTCATAGGGTATAATGCTACCCCCTCATAGGGTATAATGCATATAATGCACCCCCTCATAGGGTATAACGCTGCCCCCTCATAGGGTATAATGCACCCCCTCATAGGGTATAATGCTCAGGGCTGCCACTAGCAATTTCTGGGCCCCATACTGGTAAAATTTTCGGGGCCCCCTTGAGACTCCGGCTCCACCCAGCCCTGCCTCCACCCCTCGAACTGTCCACAGTCCCACCGCTCTCTCTTGGAAAAACTCCACTTCTCACCTATCACACATTAACAGTAGCCATCACCAGATCACACATATAGCCGACAGCTTTTGGTTTGGCCAAAAGATTTTTTTAAGCCTCCACCATAACACTGTAGACACTCTTGGTCGAGCCCTACTCTACTGTAACCTATTAAATATGTTAAAATATGCAATACAATTTAGGTATATTTTTGTTTATTTTTCAATTTTTAAAATGACCAATAATATCACATACAAGGAACAAATACCACTGCACGATGTCCAGATCACATATTACCACCACATAGTAACCTATAATATCACATACAAGGAACAAATACTGCCACACCATGACCAGACCACATATTACTACCATAGTGACTGAATAATATCACATACAAGGAACAAATACCACCACACCATGACCAGACCACATATTACCACCACAAAGTGACCAAATAATAGCACATACAAGGGACAAATACCACCACACCATGCCCAGACCACATATTACCACCACATGGTGACTGAATGCTACAATACTGATCATTAATAAAAAAACATAATACTATCACCATAAGTGCCATTATACACAGGAGATCTGTACTTAGTATGCAGTGTCTGTGTACAGGTAATATAGTGATCAATGACATTATACACAGGATCTCTGTATATAATGTACAGGTAACACAGTGATCACTGGTGACATTATGCACAGGACCTCTGTATATAGTATAGTGTCAGTGTATAGGTAACATACTAACTCACCAGTGATGTCTCTAGGTGAAGTCCTTCATCCTTGCTTTTCATCTTTCATCCAGCACAAATCACCATCACATCTTCCAGCCAGGGCTCGTCTCTGCAGGAAATAACACAGTTATCTAGAGCTCCGCTTGCAGAACACATTACTTATTTTTTCCCAACTTCTACATTACACCACATGAAGAAAAAAAGCGACATAGTGTCGCTCTGCACAGTAACAGGACCGCCCCCCCCATTTAAAACAGTATACTCAAAAAATTAAATGCATCACTGCAGTAATAATATCCCTTAATTAGCCCCTATGGTAATAATATCCCCCATCCTGACCCCCGTGTGTCTCATTCCTGGCTTCAGCCATATGTTCTCCCATTCCACCCTCATGAGTATCCATTCTGCCCCCTATGATCTCCCCATCCCGCCCCATCTGTCTTCATCGTATCCATTCTGCTCCATGATCCTGTGCGATCTGTCTCCAGCCCTGCCCCATCTGTCTCCAATCATGCCCCGTGTCTCCAGTCATGCCCCGTGTCTCGCATTCTGCCCCCTACTGTGTCTTTCTGCCACAGCTTCCGGCACTCTGCCCTCAGCGTCCGACACTCTGCCCCCAGTGTCCAGCAATCTGCCCCCAGCGTCCAGCACGCTGCCCCCAAGTCCATCATTCTGCCACATATCCAGCATTCTGCCCCAACATTCTGCCCCAGCGTCCAGCACTCTGCCCCAGCATTCTGCCCCATGTCCATCATTCTGCCCCAGCATTCTGCCCCCAGCGTCCAGCATTCTGCTCCCAGCATCCAGCATTCTGCCCCCAGCGTCTAGCATTCTACCCCAGTCTCCAGAATTCTGCCCCCAACATCCAGCATTCTGCCCTCGTCTCACAATTTGACCCAGGCCCGCCGGATCGCTGCTCTCAAAAAAAAAAAGTTCTTCTTACCTGGCCGCGCTTCAGCAGTGAGGCTCCGTCCCTCCATGCTGCTGAAGCGCGCACTTGCAGGCGACTGACAGTGACATCAGACGTCGGCAATGTGCGCGCTGCTGCTGTCAGCTGCCAGCCTCCGTTTGGCTGGCGGCTGTTAACTATTGAAGTGCGGGCCGGTAGGCCCGCATGTCAATAGCGTTTAGCTGGCCGCAGCGCAGCACTAAGAGCCCGGTTTACCTGCCGGTAGGGGCCCGTGTTGTGAGTTCATTTTTCCCTTCACCATTGAGGTCTGATGAACTCCCTCCTCTGGTGAAGGAAGGTAGTGAGGCTGATTACCAAACACATGGGCAGCTAGATGATGACTGGGTGGCTGGAATTGAGGACTGGATATAAGGCTGCCGATGCCCTTCTTCCTGGCTGGTGATTTTCCTGCTGGATTCTTGGAAACCAGTCTGATTCCTGCATCTCAAAGCTAAGTTTTCTGCTCTTCTTTGTACTCTTCAGTTTTGTTTTTGTTTTGCCTTGTTTTTTGGGAGTTCTGCCATCCTCGGCAGGGGGTGAGCTGTACTCCATTTTTGTCTCTGATCTGTTGATATTTTGCTCTGTCTTCAGAATATACCTGAGTGCTGATATAGTCTTTTGAAGCCTAGCGACTTCAGGGCCTGTTTTTCCTATCAGTCGGTTGGCTCATTTTGATAGGGTTTTTGCGGATGGCAGACAGCAGCTTTCCTATCCTGTCCTGTGTAGTTAGCTTGGGCCCCATCATTTGCTCAACCTATCTTTCTATCTGAGTTGGTGTTTTCATCTTGCTTCACCGTCATTATATGTTGGGGGCTGCCTATTGCTTTGTGGTCTGCTCTGGGGCAGTTTAGTTTTTCCCTTTTCTGTCTTTAGGCTATCTAGTTCTCCGGCTGTGATCGAGGGGTCTAGGGCACCGTAGGAACCCCCCACGGCTACTGCTAGTTGTTGTGGATAGGATCAGGGGTCTGCAATCCGATAGCTGCCAACCTCTCTGGTTTTTCTGGACTTAGCTGGTATTTTGTTTTTTCCTCCTTCGGTGACTCATCATAACAGGCCCGGTAAGCAGAGGAGACCGGGCCCCCTCTGCCCACCGGGCCCCATACACCAGTCAGGGCAGTAATTCCCTGATGGCGGCCCTGATAATGCTGCCTCCTCATAGGGTATAATGCTTCCCCCCCTCATAGGGTAAAATGTTGCCCCCTCATAGGGTATAATGTTGCCCCCTCATAGGGTATAATGCTGCCCCCTCATAGGGTATAATGCACCCCTCATAGGGCATAATACTGCCCCCCCTCATAATAGGGTATAATGCTAGCCCCCCTCATAGGGTATAATGCTATATAGATAGATAGATATAGAGATAGATAGAAATGGGATACCGTATTTTTCGGACCATAAGACGCACTTTTTTCCCCCAAAATTTTGGGGGAAAGTGGGGGGTGCGTCTTATGGTCGCAATATACTCACACTGGTGCGGGTGCGGCGTGACTCTGTGGTGTGGTAGTGGTGGGCTGTGCTCCGGTGCAGGGGCAGCGGCTCTCTGTTCTCTGTGTGGCGGAGGCTCCGCCGGCATTTTCTCACAGCCCGGAGGCCCCCGCACATCCGTAGCTGCCATGTTGCGGTGGCCTCCGGGAACATGGACGCCGGGAAGATGGCCGCCGGTCCGGGTACTGCGCACGCTCAGGTACAGATCTCATCCCGAGCTCTCGGGAGACGAGATTCAAATCTCGGCAACGAGATCTCGTCTCCATATATATTTGGACCGAGACAACATCTTTCTAATTTTGGTTCTAGACATTACCACAATGAATTTGAAACAAAACAATTCAGATGCAGTTGAAGTTCAGACTTTCAGTTTTCATTTGAGGGTATCCACATTAAAATTGGATGAAGGGTTTAGGAGTTTCAGCTCCTTAACATGTGCCACCCTGTTTTTAAAGGGACCAAAAGTAATTGGACAACTGACTCCAAGGCTATTTCATGGACAGGTGTGGGCAATCCCTTCGTTATGTTATTCTCAATTAAGCAGATAAAAGGCCTGGAGTTGATTTGAGGTGTGGTGCTTGCATTTGGAAGGTTTTGCTGTAAAGGAAACAGGCGCTCTCCATGCAGGTGAAACAAGCCATCCTTAAGCTACAAAAACAGAAAAAACCCATCCGAGAAATTGCTACAACATTAGGAGTGGCAAAATCTACAGTTTGGTACATCCTGAGAGAGAAAGAAAGCACTGGTGAACTCATCAATGCAAATAGACCTGGGCATCCACGGAAGACAACAGTGGTGGATGATCGCAGAATAATCTCCATGGTGAAGAGAAACCCCTTCACAACAGCCAACCAAGTGAACAACACTCTCCAGGAGGTAGGCGTATCAATATCCAAATCTACCATAAAGAGAAGACTGCATGAAAGTAAATACAGAGGGTTCACTGCACAGTTCAAGCCCACTCATAAGCATCAAGAATAAAAAGGCTAGACTGGACTTTGCTAAAAAAAATCTAAAAAAGTCAGCACAGTTCTGGAAGAACATTCTTTGGACAGATGAAACCAAGTTCAACCTCTAGCAGAATGATGCAAAGAGAAAAATATGGCGAAGGCGTGGTACAGCTCATGATCCAAAGCATACCACATCATCTGTAAAACACGACGGAGGCAGTGTGATGGCTTGGGCATGCATGGCTGCCAGTGGCACTGGGTCACTAGTGTTTATTGATGATGTGACACAGGACAGAAGCAGCCGAATGAATTCTGAGGTATTCAGAGCCATACTGTGTGCTCAGATCCAGCCAAATGCAGCCAAACTGATTGGTCGTCGTTTCATACTACAGATGGACAATGACCCAAAACATAAAGCCAAAGCAACTCAGGAGTTTATTAAAGCAAAGAAGTGGAATATTCTTGAATGACCAAGTCAGTCACCTGATCTCAACCCAATTGAGCATGCATTTCACTTGTTAAAGACTAAACTTCAGAAAGGCCCACAAACAAACAGCAACTGAAAACCACCGCAGTGAAGGCCTGGCAGAGCATCAAAAAGGAGGAAACACAGTGTCTGGTGATGTCTATGAGTTCAATACTTCAGGCAGTCATTGCCAACAAAGGGTTTTCAACCAAGTACTAGAAATGAACATTTTATTTACAATTATTTAATCTGTCCAATTACTTTTGGTCCCTTTAAAAACAGGGTGGCACATGTTAAGGAGCTGAAACTCCTAAACCCTTCATCCAATTTTAATGTGGATACCCTCAAATGAAAGCTGAAAGTCTGAACTTCAACTGCATCTGAATTTTTTGTTTAAAATTCATTGTGGTAATGTCTAGAACCAAAATTAGAAAAATGTTGTCTCTGTCCAAATATATATGGACCTAACTGTATATCTATGGATATATCTATAAATATATCCATATCTATAAATATATCTATGGATATGTCTGGGTATATCTATGGATATATCTATAGATATATCTATGGATAAATATGGATTTACGGTATCTATGGATAGATAGATCTATAGATAGATAGATCTATACATAGATCGATAGATATTATCTATCTATCTATCTATCCCAAATCTATGTATCTACAGATCTATCTATCTGTGTGTGTAATGGAGGAGGGTGGACTAGAAATTACATCACAAATCTTTTTTTTTGGTTAAATAACATATCTTTATTTAGCTTACAAAAACACATACAATCTGCATGAAAAAAAATGCATGAAAAACGCATAAAAACGAGCTGATTTTTACCTGCTTTTTCTGCCAAGAGATGCAGATTCTGTGCAGAAAATTCTGCAGGCAAATCCGCAACGTGTGCACATACCCCAATTTTGGCCAAAACGGTTCTTTAAATCACACATTTTGGAGCTGTCCAGTAATCACTTCCACATGGTTGTTTACTTATCATCTGATATCTTCTCTACTCCACCAAAAACTAAAACCTTCTTTAGCACCAGTTTTGTTAGATATACATTCTATTCCCTCCAATGGCATAGTAATTGCCTCAAATATTCTTCTAGCTGCAAAAGTAGCGATTACAAGATATTGGAAGTTCCCAGATGAAGAGATAATACAATCGATAAATAAAACTTGTGCTTTTGAAAAAATAATAGCACACAAAAATAAGAAGTTACAAGTTTTCAACGTCAATTGGAAGAGTTGGTTGAATCATCCAAAAAATGTTCTAATTTAATAGTAGTAATTAATGATTGTAATCCTTGAAATCTGTTGCATACAGCCCTGTATGTTATGTTGTTTTTTTATTTTCTGTAGGTTTCATCCAGGGGCGGACACTGACAGCTTGGGGCCCCTGTGCAAGAAATGTCTCTGGGCCCCCTTCCTTTTATGGCGACAAAGCTACATATATATACATAACCACACACATGTATATATTACATAGTCTTCTTTATTATGTATATTGCTGTCCCTTATACAGTGCTCACTCTTGTTATATACAGTACCGTCCCTTACATATTTGATTATATAGAGCCCTGTTTTTTATTACACATCGTCCTGTCTTGTTAGCTGTATAATGCAATGATGGCTGATTGAGCATGGGAAAGCGTCCTTTCTAATGGAGGAGCTGATGGACTGGTAGTCTGGTCACCATCTCCTCGATCAGCAGTCATTTTATATCTAAAAAGAGAGGGGATTATGTAATAAAAGAGGGCGCTGTGAATAACAAAATTAACAAGAATACATTATGTAAGAGACAGCACTATACATAATAGCAGAGGAAGCTATATAATAAGGGACGGCACCATATATAACTAGAGAGGATGGTACGTAATAAGGGACATGTTATACATAGTAAAAGAGGAAACTATGTAACTAAGGATGGTGTTATACAGAATTAGTGAGTACACTATATGCTAAGGGACTGTTATACATATTAAGTACGTATACTATATGCTAAGGGACTGTGTTATACATAAAAAGTACGTACACTATTTACTAAGGGACTGTGTTAGACATAGTAAGTGAGTACACTATATACTAAGAGACTGTGTTAGACATAGTGAGTACACTATATACTAAGGGACCGTGTAAGACATAATAAGCGATAATGTCTTCCTCCACCTCCCCCTGTTCCTAAGGCCATTATAAGTCCCCCTTCCTCCCATCCCAATCCCCCACACCCCTCATTGTCCTCCCTCCCGCATCCCATTATTGTCCTCTCCCCCACCCCATCATTGCCCTCTTCACCACCTCCAACATTTTATTCTCGTCCACCACTATCTTCTCCCCCACCACTCCCATCATTGCCCATTCCACCACCTCCATCATTTCCTCCTCCACCACCACCCTCATTATTGCCCTTTCCACCACCTCCATCATTTCCTTCTCCCCTACCACCACATCATGGACTTCTCTCCATCACCCCCATCATGGCCTTCTCCCCATCATGGCCTTCTCCCCATCACTCCATCATGGCCTTCTCCCCATCACCCCATCATTGCCTTCTCCTCCACCTACACACACACATACATACTTACATACATACATACATACATACATACATACATACATACACAGTTTATGTACACACACACAGCACCTCTCACCTGTCCGCAGCATCACTGGCGCTCGCGCTTTCTCACTCTGGCACAGCGGCTAGCTGGCCGCTGAATGATGACGTCATCCAGCGACGCTGCTCTCTGTCACACCCATTTAACAACTAGTCACACACATGTCCACGCCCCAACCACACCCATTTAGCACTGCTGATCACACTGACTGGTACTGAGGGCACGGTGGCTGGTACTGAGAAGGAGAGAGAAAAAAGAAAATGGAGAGAAAGAAAGAACAGAGAGAGAAAGAACATAGAGAAAGAAAGAAACAGAGAAAGAAAGAAAAGAGAGGGAGAGAGAAAGAAATAGGGGAAAGAAAAGAGCAGAGAGAAAGAAAGATTCTATAAAGATATTATAGCAGGCCGACTCCCATTGTAATGCCCACCTGTTCCTCCCGATGCAAGACAAATCATGATCCGCTCACATGGCCAACGTCCCCGAGTCCAAGGTGATCCTGCTGTCCGCGCTGTCGGAGGAGGACACGTTGATGGATCTGAAGCATTTCCTGAAGTTCCTCCATGGTTCCGTCACAATCTCCTCCCAAAATTACCTAATTTCTGATCAGCCTTTAGCACGTCACTTCCGGTGAAATGTCACATGCGAATTTTAAAGTGCTCCTTAGTGCTCCGCCATGTATTCCAGTGTCCGCGGGAAAAGTAAGCTCCCGGACGGAGCAGTGGGGCAGACTCTCAAATTCAGGACTGTCCCACTTGATCTGGGATGGTTGGGAGGTATGTATGGTCCCACCATACACCTTGTACACATACAGCTCCGCATACCTCATACACGGTTCCGCTTTGTATGCCTCGCACACACACAGCTCTGCTCCGTACACCTCGCACACACACGGCTCCACCCAGTACACCTCATACACACGCGTCTCTGCTTCGTACACCTCTCCGCTCCATACAGACATGGCTCCACTCCGTACACCTCATACACACGCGGCTCTGCTCCGTACACCTCATACACACATGACTCCGCTCCGCAAACACATGGCTCAGCTCTGTACACCTCATACACACGCGGCTCCGCTCCGTACACCTCGTACACACGCGGCTCCGCTCCGTACACCTCGTACACGCGAAGCTCCGCTCCGTACACCTCGTACACGCGCGGCTCCGCTCCGTACACCTCGTACACGCGCGGCTCCGCTCCGTACACCTCGTACACGTGCGGCTCCACTCCGTACACCTCGAACACGTGCAGCTCCGCTTCGTACACCTCGAACACGTGCGGCTCCGCTCCATACACCTCATACACACGGCTCCGCTCCATACACCTCGTACACACAAGGCTCTGCTCTGCACACCTCATACACACACGGCTCTGCTACATCCACCCTGTAAACCCCTCCTGACCCCACACATACACTTCCCTCATCCAGTGTCATGACGACCAGCACAGCAGAGTCCTGCACACACCGAGGGCTGTGCGCAGGCCCCTGATCATGTGACCCCTGACTCCTCCCCTCCTGTGACCTCATCACAGGTCCTGTGCACACAGAGAATCCCAGCGACGTCATTGCTGGGAATTATCAGTGAGGGGCTGCGGTGGCCGGTGGCCCTCTCTGTGAGGGCGAGGATGGGATCGGTGCATGGGGGGGCATGGCGGCTCAGTGCAATGCATGATAAATAAGCTCCCGCCCACGACGGTTGAGAGGTATAAATTAGCCGCCCTGCAGGGGCCCCCTGGAGGCTCTGGGCCCCGGTGCAGCCACACAGGTTGAACCGGCAGTATGTCCGCCCATGGTTTAATCCCTATGTAAACTTCAATGTTTGTCAGTCTAGAGTATTGTATACGCTGTTGTTGTTTTCTTAATACCGAATGAAAATATATTGTTAAAAAAAAATGTTTTTCCTCTTACCCTCTTAGTGACTAGAATATTGTCTACCTCAAAAACAGCTTCATTGCTGACCGGAGCAGGGGTGGTATCCGAGTCCGTGAAGAATGGATGAAGACAACAGGCTTGAGGGGAGACACATGAAATTGGGGATTCATAGAGAGGCCAGGAGTTTGCGTTTGTAAGCTACAGCATTAATTTGTTTGAGAACCTTGAACAGACTGATAAAGCTACAACCCAATTTATACAAGGATAGCTTGAGACTAAAACATTTGACAAAAGCCAAACTTTATTCCCAGGGCAAAAGAGGCTTTTCCAGACATCTCTTGCCGCATGTCTCTTCATCCGTTCAAAAGATTTAATTAAAGAAGTCTTGGTGTCCTCCAAGATCTTAGAGAAGCCCTTCAGAAGAGTTTCAGTGACAGGAATGTCGGTGGTAGCAGACACAGGAAACAAAATATTGGGGTGTTGACCGTACACCACAAAAAACGGATTTAGCTGAGTTTTCACTCACATGGTTGTTGTATGAGAAGTCGGCCCAAGGCATGAGTTCAGCCCAGTCACTGTGGTGACTGTTGACAAAGTGCTTCAGGTAGTTGGTCAGGATCTGGTTGACCTGCTAAATTGAACTGCAGATGATAGGTCGAAGAGAAGTCCAAGGTGTAATTCAGTAGTTTCCAGGTAGCCCTCAAGAAACCAGATGGAAACTGGATGCCTCTATCAGAGACAATATGGAGAGGTAACCCATGGAGGTGAAAAATATGTTGAATTAACGTTTTGGCAAGCATAGGAGCAGCTGGGAGACAAAACAGTGGAGTAAAATGGGCCATCTTAGAGAAACGATCCACAACTACCCAGATGGTGGTACTTCTGGCTGATACTGGAAGATCGGTGATAAAGTCCATAGGGATATGCTGCCAGGGAGCAGATGGTATGGGCAAGGGAAGTAACTGGCCTGTTGGAAGCTGTTTTGGAGTCCTTTCTTGGGCACAGGATGGAAAGGCCAATACGAAATCCGCAATATTGGCCACCAATCGTCCAATGAAATGAGAAGAGATGTTTTCTCCAGCATGACCAGACAATATGGACAAGTGACTCCAGCGAAGCAGCCGCTCCCTGTCCCATTCGGAGACAAAAGTTTTTTTAGGCTTGATTCAAGACAAGTCCAGAGGAATGACAGTAAGCATCTTGGAGGGTTCAATGATGCTCTGAGGTTCCTCCTGGTCAGAAGAAAGAAAAGACCTTTCATGTTGAACTGGAGGACAAAATCAAAGTCCGCGAAGAACAAAGACATCCTGGCTTATCACCAACAATTCTCTATCGCCTCTTGAGTATTTGCGTTCTGGAGCCGAGAAGGCTTTAGTGAAGAAACCATAGCTCACCATACGGCCGGAAGGAGACTTCTGGGTGAGGACAGCTCCAGCACTGGAGCAGAGGCGAAGGCCTGTATTAAGGAAACAAGCTTATTGCCAGGAGACACTTTATGAATTGCACTCCCTGTCCCTTTAACATGGCGGGAGTGCATGCACCTTAAGCACAGTGCTTGGGGATCTGGGAGCATACCCCAGGCAGCAGCAGCAGGATGAAGTACGAGACGGGGGCCGCAGCGGTGAGTAAGTTGGTGTCACTGCTGTCGGAGAGGGGAATGATGCAGGGACACCGGCTCTACATTGCCCTCTCTCTCCTCTTCCCAAATTCATTATTAGATCCTATATTGTCATCTTTTTACCCAATTCATTAAAAGTCCCTGTGTTATTCTCTCTTCCCCCTACAATTCATTATAAGACTGTGTATTGTCCTCTCCCTTTCACTCCATCATGCTCTCTCCATTATGTTAATAAAAAAGAAACACACCTCTCCAGATAATCCTTTGCTTCTCAGCTTCCATCCTCTTTTGGCTGGGCATTTGCTGGATGATTGTCACGCTGTGACTGTGATTAGTACGTAGGACTGGAGCCCAAACTATCCCTGCTCTCAAAGGTACCTGTCACGACACAGCAGTCGGGTGACCCAGGACCAGGGACTGCTACCCTGTCCCTAACACTAGGGGGCGCTCTAGCTTGCCCTACTCCCCGTGATACTTCTGAAGGTGAAGATGCCGGGGCCACCACCCTTGCCTTATTCCCTGAGTTAGCCCTCTGTTCTCTTTCCATACCCAGGGAAGGAGGGCACTACTGTGCACTGTAGTACACCAACCCAACAAACAAGGTAACACAACCAAGGGCTAACAGAGAACTCCAGGCATACAAAACATTCATTCACCTATAACAGGAGAAGGCACTTGGCGTAGAAGTAGGGGAATAAACCAAAATAGAGAAGGATAGGGAATTACCACACATACAAACCAAACAACAGTCACGGATAACTCCTCCAACTTTTCCTTCTCATATAAACTTTTCTCCCTCCATTAGCCATGCAGCAAATGTTTGTTTGCTCTGACAAAGATTTGCAGCAGAGCACAGATTATAAAGGGGAAAGGAGTGGCTAACCAGCTCAGCTGTGAGCACAGGGATTTCCAACATGGCTGATTAACCCCTGTTCTGCCAGAAGAAATAAACACATTAAAAAAATGGGGGGGGAAGTGCTTCTCAGCGCCGGAGTAGGAGCAATCAGACTCTGCGGTCTTCTGGCTCCACACTGTTGTGGTAACCCCGTGACATTACCTCTAAAGGTGAGGCGCTTTGGGCCACCAGCCTTACTGTTCTCCTGTTATTCCCTAAACTGTCCCCTCCCCCTTCCCCAGGAAGCCTGGAACAGAAATGCTAGTGTATTAACATGTACAGTGGGTATGGAAAGTATTCAGACCCCTTTAAATTTTTCACTCTTTGTTTCAATGCAACCATTTGGTGAATTCAAAAAAGTTATTTTTTTCTCATTAACCCCTTTACCCCCAAGGGTGGTTTGCACATTCATGACCGGGCCAACTTTTACAATTCTGACCACTGTCCCTTTATGAGGTAATAACTCTGGAACGCTTCAATGGATCCCAGTGATTCTGACATGGTTGTCTCGTGACATATTGTACTTCATGTTAGTAGTAAAATTTCATTGATATAACTTGCGTTTATTTGTGAGAAAAATGGAAATTTGGCGAAAATTTTGCAATTTTCCCACTTTAATAAATAAACTTTACTTTAAACTTTAATAAATAACATTTCCCATATGCTTACTTTACATCAGAACAATTTTGGAATCAATATTTTTTTTTGTTAGGAAGTTATAAGGGTTAAAAGTTGACCAGCAATTTCTCATTTTTGCAACACCATTTTATTTTTACGGACCACATCACATTTGAAGTCACTTTGAGGGGTCTATATGATAGAAAATACCCAAAAGTGATACCATTCTAAAAACTGCACCCCTCAAGGTGCTCAAAACAACATTCAAGAAGTTTATTAACCCTTCAGGTACTTCACAGGAATTTTTTGAATGTTTAAAAAAAAAAAAAAAAATTATTTCAGGTCCAAATTTTTTTTATTTTACCAAGGGTAACAGGAGAAATTGGGCTGCAGAAGTTATTGTGCAATTTGTCCTGAGTTCGCTTATACCTAATATGTGGGGGGAATCACTGTTTCTGCGCATGGCAGAGCTCAGTAGGGAAGGAGCACCGTTTGACTTTTTCAATGCAAAATTGGCTGGAATTGAGATCGGACACCATGTCACGTTTGGAGAGACCCTGATGTGCCTAAACAGTGGAAACCCCCCACAAGTGACCCCATTTTGGAAACTAGATCCCCCAAGGAACTTATCTAGATATGTGGTGAGAACTTTGAACCCACAAGGGCTTCACAGAAGTTTATAACGTACAGTCATACAATTAAAAAATCATATTTTTTCTACAAAAATGAGCTTTTCACCCTCAATTTTTATTTTTCCAAGAGTAACAGGACCGAAAAAGTTATTGTGCAATTTGTCCTGAGTGCGCTGATACCCCATATGTGGGGGTAAACCACTATTTGGGCGCATGGCAGAGCTCGAAAGGGAAGCAGCGCCATTTCACTTTTTTGGCTGGAATTGGGATCGGACGCCATGCTGCGTTTGGAAAGCCCCTGATGTGCCTAAACAGTGGAAACCCCCCACAAATGACCCCATTTTGGAAACTAGACCCCCAAGGAACTTATCTAGATGTGTGGTGAGCTATCGGAACCCCCAAGGGCTTCACAGAAGTTTATAACGCACGGACATGAAAATAAAAAACATTTTTTCCACAAACATGATCTTTTAGTCCCCAATTTTTTTATTTTCCCAAAGAGGAGAAATTGAACCCCAAAAGTTGTCCAATTTGTCTTGAGTACGCTGATACCCCATATATTGGAGAAAACTACTGTATGGGCACTCGTCAGGGTTTGGAAGGGAAGTAGTGAGGTTTTGGAATGTAGACTTTGATGGAATGGTCTGCGGGTGTCATGTTGCCTTTGGAGAGCCCCTGAAGTACCTAAACTGTGGAAACTCCCCACAAGTGACCCCATTGTGGAAACTAGACCCCCCCAAGGAACTTATCTAGATGTGTGGTGAGCACTTTGAACCCCTCAGTGTTTCTCAGAAGTTTGTAACGCCCGGGCATGAAAATAAAAAAATCATATTTTATTTCCACAAAAATGATATTTTTGCCCCCAATTTTTTATTTTCCTAAGGGTAACAGGAGAAATTGGACCCTAAAAGTTGTAAAATTTGTCCTGAGTAGGCTGATACCACATATGTGGGAGTAAAACACTGTTTGGGCGCATGGAAGGGAATGAGCACTGTTTGACTTTTTCAACGCAGAATTGGCTGGAATTGAGATCAGACGCCATGTTGCGTTTGGAGAGCACCTTATGTGCCTAAACAGTGGAAACCCCCCAGTTTTAACTCCAACCCTAACCCCAACACACCCCTAACCCTAATCTCAGCCCTAACCCTAGCCCTAATGGGAAAATGGAAATAAATACATTTTTTTTTAATTTTATTATTTTTCCCTAACTAAGGGATAAAGGGGTTTGATTTACTATTTTTAGCTGTTTTTTATGTTTGGCAGCTGTCATACGCTAAGACGCTTTTTATTGTAAAACTACTTTTTGCATCACCACATTTTGAGAGCTATAATTTTTCCATATTTTGACCCACCGAGTCATGTGAGGTCTTATTTTTGGCGGGACGAGTTGACGTTTTCATTGGTACCATTTTTGGGCACGTGACTTTTTTGATCGCTTTTTATTCCGATTTTTGGGATGCAGAATGAACCAAAACCAGCATTTCATGAATTTCTTTTGTGGGGTGCGTTTACACCGCTCTGGGTGTGGTAAAATTGATAAAGCGGTTTTATTCTTCGGGTCAGTACGATTATAGCGATACCTCATTTATGTCATTTTTTTATGTTTTGGCGCTTTTATGCAATGAAAACAATTTTATATAAAAAATAATTATTTTTGTATTGCTTTATTCTGCGAGCTATAACTTTTTTATTTTTTCAGTGATGATGCTGTATGCTGGCTTGTTTTTGCGGGACAAGATGACGTTTTCAGCGGTACCATGGTTATTTATATCCGTCTTTATGATCGCGCGTTATTGCACTTTTTGTTCGGTGGTATGATAATAAAGCGTTGATTTTTGCTTTGTTTTTTATTTTTTAAGAGGTTCGCTAAAGGAGTTAATTAATGGGACAGCTTTATAGGGCGGGTGGTTATGGATGTGGCGATACTAAATATGTGTACTTTTATTGTTTTATTCTTTTTTTTCTTTCCGAAAAATGATTTTATTAGGGAGTTGTTTTTTTTTTAATTTATTTAGCGAATTTTTTTTTTTTTTTTATAAACTATTTTTACACTTTTTTTTACTTTATTACATTGTCCCAGGGGGGACATCGCTGTCATGTGTCAGATCGCTGATCTGACACGTCACACAGCGCTGTGACAGATCAGCGATCTGACAGGCGCTGCACAATGCTTCCTCATGCCTGCGCTCTGCAGGCTCTGAGGAAGCTGCCTCCCTGCAGGCCCCCGAAGGCCCCCCGGCCATATTGGATCCGGGGGAAGGAGGCCCCCAGAGCAGCCTGGGGGTCTCAGGGAAGCACGGAGGGAGCTCCCTCCCTGCCAGTGCTTCTCTAAACCCCCGGTACAATGCGATCGTGTTTGATCGCAGTGTGCCAGGGGTTAACGTGCCGGGGGCGGCCGTGACCACCCCTGACACATAGTGCCGGGTGTCAGCTGTGATAATCAGCTGACACCCGGCCGCGATCAGCGGCGCTCCCCCCGTGAGCACCGCTGATCGCTATGACGTACTATCCCGTCCATGGGCATCAAGTCCCAGGGCACATGGACGGGATAGTGCGTCCAATGTCAGAAAGGGGTTAATGTACACTCTGCACCTCATCTTGATGGAAAAAAGACAGAACTGTAGAAATATTTGCAAATTTATTTAAGAAAAACTGAAATATCACATGGTCATAAGGATTCAGACCCTTTGCTCAGTATTGAGTAGAAGCACCTTTTGAGTTTGTACAGCCATGTGTCTTCTTGGGAATGATGCAACAAGTTTTTCACACCTGGATTTGGGATCCTCTGCCATTCTTCCTTGCAGATCCTCTCCATGACGGTTGGGTATTCGAGATTCCTGTGGGCTTTTACCCCCCTTTCTCAGAACTACTCTCCGCCCACTCTTACCCACCCACCTAAATTCCATACTCCGCCAAATAATGACTCAACACACCGTATTTGGATAAATTGGCCACAGCTGCCATTTATTAAAACATTTAACATAACAATTTTTAAACGTTCTTCACAAAAGGAGGGCGGTCCTCGAGACCCCAAACTGTAACCGCCTCAGGTTAAAGTCCCATAATAAACTTGACCCCAGGTCGAGTCTTGCCTCTAGCCGATAGGCACCAGCTCGGAGACACTAAGAGACTCGACTGGCCAATATCCGTCATAAATCCCCACTGATCCAATATTTCCACATAATCCACCCAAGGGGAGTCCAGGACCTTAGAGATCCCCCCCCTCCAAGCCGCCATTTACTATCACCACCAACCTCGAGGACCACCTCCCCCTTGCCACGCTGCCATGACAAAGTATACACAAACGTTAACCCTGCTATAATTAAATTTCGATCCGTTAACTTCATATTGACGCAAATGACAAGGGCGGGCTGGTGAGAGCTTGTTTTCTCTGTGATAGGGGAACCTAAAATGGTTGCCCCACAAAATGGCTAATTCCAACACGTGAATGGGACAAATCTATGTTCAGCATTTTACTATTTTTGGAGCTTAATTATTGTTTATTTTTAATGTTATAGGCATTAAATATTTTCATATCGTATCCCTATTTTCATAAATCTGGATAATATGTCAAGAACCTAATGAACTCTTACCATTTCGGTAGTACTCTGTATTAGTGTGAGGTCCTGTTTACCATTTATCTGTATAGCATATTAGTTGTTTGAATTGTAGCACATAAACCTTTTCAATACATTTTAGAAGTGGCATTATGGCTTAGAGCTTGGCAGATGACAACTCAAAAAAAGTAGGGCAAACTGACTAAAATGCTGCTACACAAGTAATCCTCTTATATTTTCTCACTGCATTATGTGGAGTTGGCCAGCACACAAAAACGTTGATTGAAGGATAAATAGACAGTATTAGTGGTTGTATTTATGAAAGCATTTTTGTGTACTCAGCCACGTTCAAGTGTAAGCATTGCTAAGAGAACAAAAAAAATCTTTAAGAATGTAAATTCTTATGATCTGGGCAATAGTGGAACGTAATGCAGAACTACACTCCATCATTGAAATTGTAACAGCAAGAAGTGAAAGTCATGGATCTATGTAAATCACAGGTTCAATAGACATGTTAATTATATGCAAATGTTGAAAAAAGGGAAACATTTTTAGCTTTCCATATTGAGTATGAGTGCCATGTGCAGAAATACATGCACTTACAATAAACTTGGCATGCTATCAATGAGGTTATTAATGGTTGTCCGAGGAGTGTTCTGCCACTATGAATGCTCTAGGACAAGCATATAATTAAGATCTGCTGCTGGCAAATTCCTTTGCAATTACTGACCAATGATGACTAAGATGTGCTCAATGTAAGATAAGTCTGTAGACTATTGAGCTGGGGTTTCATGTGTTCAATGGGGAACATGTTCGAAGATGCTGCATGCCATGGTAGAACACAGACTGCTTACAGTAGCACATGCATCATGATGCCTGACATTGTTGAAGGGTTCAGGAACGTTGGATGCAGTAACGGACGAAGGCAAAGCAAGGTATTAAGGGGGTTTAATATTACAGTGGATACTGCACGCAGGGAGAAGTGGGGAAAAAATAAACAGATTCAACAGGGGTGATATAGTGAAAATGATAAGCTGATTCAGGCAACTAGGAGAACAGTTCAAAAGTAAATAAATTTATCAATCCAGCGACTTTCAGAAGTGGGAGTCCTGGGTGCAGGCGTTGGCGCCAAGGCTGTGGCGCATACGGGATCTGGCGTTGTCCTGAAGATGGAGGCGTTCTGGATCCTGTTGAAGGTGATGAATCCTGGTGGTCCTGATGAGGGATCTTGAGTCCAGAGAAATGAAGGTGGGTTGCCCTCCCAGGGCTGTGGGGTACTCGGTACCGGGCCGGTCCTTCAGAGGGGAATGTCACAGTAGCGGTGACCTGGTCCGTGGCCCTGGGCGCCCATGTAAAAGGGGATTGAGTGGTGGAATAAAGTTTATGAGTGATTCGTGACGCCACCTGTGGTGTTCGGCAAGGGAGGTGTTAAGCCGGCTCTGCAGACAGATCCTCTGGGACAGATGGTGTGGTGCAGCAGTGATGTTATAGCCCTCCACAGGCAGGGCTGTAGTCCCAGGGCAGTGTAGATCGGTGTTGGGGAAGAGGGTGCAGTGTCTGGCAAAGAGATGTAGCAGTGCTGGAGAAGTTGCAGAAAGAAGGCAAAGACACAGCGGAATGTAGTTTACCTTTACTTTGTAAGTGCAGTCCAGGGTCCATATTACAGATGGCACAGGAGCTGATTAGCCTGCAACTCAGGAATCTCTCTATGCAGATAGGTTGTGCAGTCTCCTCTCTAGCACTTAATTGAGGTACATGCACTACTGTGTTACACTGATGTTCCTCCTTCTTCCCTTTTGGATCTACCTCGTATGGCAGACAGCTGTTGCCTTCTATTTCCTTTGGCTCACACGCCGCTGTTGTGCCTCAGAGTCTTAGAAGGGAATAGAGCATTTACAGCTTCCTATTCCTCTGGTTTCTGTTGCAGGACCGTCAGTATCCATACAACCTTGGAGACCAGGCTTCAGATCATGCGCTCCAGCTGGGAACGAGCTCTCAACCCAGCTCAGTCTCTCAGCTTCTCTCTCCACGTCTACACACTTCAGCCTCCTCACAGAACTGACCAATTTCACTTCTTGGCTCTCAGAGAGCACTCCTCCCCCAATTCTGGTTCAGAGCTCCCTCTGCTGGCTCGGAGTGGGAACTGTGTTGCATGTTATGGTTAACTGCTAGAGAGACCCTTCATTGCTTCCAAGCCTGACATCACCCTCCCAGGAGGAATGCAATGCCACTGTGGCGACCATACTCCTGGGGGCGCCACAAAGGGTGTAGGAAGAAGAAAGTCTCTGCCCCGTGCAGAGGTTAACGCATCACGGCGGTTGTGCGTGAGCTTACCTGGCCTCAGTTCACAGGGGTTGGCCTGGCTTCCTTGCCAGCTAAGGTGCGTGTCTACGTTTTTACAAGGGGTCTTATGACTCACGGTCAGCGATGTCAGTGGTGTCCGTACCGCTCTCTGTTGCTTGATTCTCCTAGTATTGCTGAGGCCTCTCAGTCTTAGGCCAGCTCTGTCATGAACCCCTGCTGTCAGAGCACCTTCACTGTTGCCCTGCACGCTGCACGTTCCCGCCCAAACTGCTCTCTTTCCCGCGTACGGCGGCTCTTTTAGCTTAACCGCGCCCCCTGTCAGCAGGTGCAAAGGTCGGTCCGGGGTCTTTAGCTTTCCCCCGTGCAACATAGGTGACAGCCCCGACAGTTCCGGAACCTCTGTTGGGAAGGTACGCCTGACACGGTCCTTCTCCTTACATTGTCATGTTGAATTACAGCTCCTGGGACTCTTTGGACAAAAAGGTCGTACCATTGGTTCTATGACCAAATCAGTGTAACTCGGAAATGTTAATGTAGAGGATCAACTTCCACTCCAGCTCCATTCTAGCCTCTGGTTTCCATGTGGAGAACACGTGGGCAACGCCATAAAGAGACCATCCTGAAGGAACGTCACAGTGGTTCTACTGCCAGAAATTTGGTGTGAGGTGGCATAATGTACAGTAACTAGATCCATCTAATCTTCATTCAGCTCGGTGTTATATTGATATGGCTATGGAAGCAGTGGTACAGCCATATCTCAGAAAGATCCCAAGAGCTGTTTTTGAACATAACAATGTGCTACTTGAGCAACTTTTCTACACTTAATGTGCTACCATGGTCAGCAGCATTTCTGGACTTGTATCCTGTCAAGCACCTCTGAATTAGGGACCTCACTAGTCTGCAATTGCAATGGAGCTGCAAGCATATTTTATTGATTTGCGTGCTCAAATGTGTTCAGCGTGGCATATTATTCCTCAGACAATCATTAATAACCTCATTGACAGCATGAGAAGTCTAAATATTAGTATATTTCTACAAGATTTTTAAAATCAAGATGTTTTGAAAATTTTATGTCTATTGATGCTGTGATTTGTTTAATTCCATTACACTTCCTTTTTTGTTGTTGTAATGTCAACATTCAGAATGTATAAATCTTCACTCCACAACATAGACAGCATTACTGCTTTCTATAATGCCACTCTTGCATCAGCTATTGACTCAGTCGCCCATCTCATGCATGGCAGAGTGCGAGGAATCAATAGACAACCCTAGCACAATAACCACACTAAAAAGCTTTGGCTGTCAGGCATCCAGTTAGCATGTATAAAAACAACTGCTAGTGGCAGCGAGTAGTACTTGGGATATCATGGAGTTAGCAGTGACCGTACCAGGGGTATATACAAATACTCCATGCATTGGAATCAGAGATATGTATATACCATACACTCACTGTTAGTTTCAAATAACCGACCATAGTGGAAACAGCTGCAGCGTTCTCCGCTAATAGTCGGTCACTTGCATATTTGTGCACATGATAGGGGGCAGCAGAGGGCGTTCATTACAAAAAGATAACAGCTAGGGGGTCTGCATGACCTCTCAGGCCATGATCTTAGACAATTGGTGACAGTGGTGGGATCTGCGTGATCTCTCTGGTGTCATTCCTTTGACAGACGACAAAAATATGTCTCCCATAAATATCAGATCAATGCAAACCCCAATATTCATCACTGACCTCTGGCCCCAAAGTGTCTCAGACAAGCCCTTTGAACAGAGGAAGCTCTTTACTTTGAAGTCTTCTTCTCCGCCTCTGAATACTAGAGATGGGTGAACCCGAACAGTAAAGTTCAACGTCCATACCGAACACCTACTGTTCGGACACGGACACCGAACACGGACTTCACAAGGTAGTCCATGTTACTGTTCGGGTTTGGCTGCCTGAACACCGGATGTTTGTCGCGCTGTCATGTGCATGGCATTGTGGCAAACACCATATCTGATTGGCAGTGAAATCATCCCCGATGGTCAGAGAGCTGCTCGGTCACCAGTGGTTCTCAGCCTAGATGGTCGCATCTTGGCACCGTCCAGTTTGAAAACTGTTTATCTCCCAGACATGGATCACGGCATGGGACAGAATTTTTTTATTTTAGTTTTATTACAGGAGATCGATGGCTTTGGTGGAATTAGGCAAGGTCGTAAGTATGGTTTAATTAAGATTATTAAAGGAGTCTGTGTCATTCTTTCAATTAAAGGATTTTTTTCTGGGTGTCTGTGTTTTCTTACAATATGACTATGGGGTTAGTAATGGGGTGTCTTATTGATGCCTCTCCAAACATAACCTCAGGACTTGATGTCACCTGACAATACAAAGGTGACATCAACCCCTCCAACTACACTGCGCAACAAATTTCAGGGAAGTTCTTGTCCCCTGAGAAAATTTTATTGTACAGTGCCTGGCGAAAGTATTCGGCCCCCTGGAACTTTTCAACCTTTTCCCACATATCATGCTTCAAACATAGATACCAAATGTAAATTTTTGATGAAGTATCAGCAAGTGGGACACAATTGTGAAGTTGAACGAAATTTATTGGTTATTTTAAAATTTGTGGAAATTCAAAAACTGAAAAGTGGGGTGTGCAATACTATTCGGCCCCTTTAACTTAATACTTTGTTGCACCACCTTTTGCTGTGATTACAGCTGAAAGTCACTTGGGGTATGACTCTATCAGTTTTGTACATCGAGAGACTGAAATTCTTGCCCATTCTTCCTTGGCAAACAGCTCAAACTCAGTGAGGTTGGATGGAGATTGTTTGTGAAGAGCAGTTTTCAACTCTTTCCACAGATTCTCGATTGGATTCAGGTCTGGACTTTGACTTGGCCATTCTAACACCTGGATACATTTATTTGTGAACCACTCCATTGTAGATTTTGCTTTATGTTTGGGATCATTGTCTTGTTGGAAGACAAATCTCCATCCCAGTCTCAGGTCTTTTACAGACTCCAACAGGTTTTCTTCAAGAATGGTCCTGTATTTGGCTCCATCCATCTTCCCATCAATTTTAACCATCTTCCCTGTCCCTGCTGAAGAAAAGCAGGCCGAAACCATGATGCTGCCACCACCATGTTTGACAGTGGGGATGGTGTGTTCAGGGTGATGAGCTGTTTTGCCTTTATGCCAAACGTATCATTTGTCATTGTTGCCAAAAAGCTCGATTTTGGTTTCATCTGACCAGAGCACCTTCTTCCACATGTTTGGTGTGTCTCCCAGGTGGCTTGTTGCAAACTTTAAACAACATTTTTTATGGATATCTTTGAGAAATGGCTTTCTTCTTGCCACTCTTCCATAAAGGCCAGATTTGTGCAGTGTACGGCTGAATGTTGTCCTGTGGACAGACTGTCCCACCTCAGCTGTAGATCTCTTCAGTTCATCCAGAGTGATCATGGGCCTCTTGACTGCATCTCTGCTCAGTCTTCTCCTTGTTTGAGATGAAAGTTTAGAGAGACGGCCGGGTCTTGATAGATTTGCAGTGGTATGATACTCCTTCCATTTCAATATGATTGCTTGCACGGTGCTCCTTGGGATGTTTAAAGTTTTGGAAATCATTTTGTATCCAAATCCAGCTTTAAACTTCTCCACAACAGTATCACGGACCTGCCTGTTGTGTTCCTTCGTCTTCATGATGCTCTCTGTGCTTCAAACAGAACCCTGAGACCATCACAGAGCAGGTGCATTTATACAGAGACTTGATTACACACAGGTGAATTATATTTATCGTCATTAGTCATTTGAGACAACATTGGGTCATTCAGAGATCCACAATGAACTTCTGGAGTGAGTTTGCTGCACGGAAAG
Organism: Dendrobates tinctorius; assembly: GCF_039654945.1. Taxonomy (NCBI): domain Eukaryota; kingdom Metazoa; phylum Chordata; class Amphibia; order Anura; family Dendrobatidae; genus Dendrobates; species Dendrobates tinctorius. Next base: position 39,459,035 of record NW_027361675.1, read on the forward strand.
TAAAGGGGCTGAATAATATTGCACGCCCCACTTTTCAGTTTTTGAATTTCCACAAAAATTTTAAATAATCAATAAATTTTGATCAATTTTACAATTGTGTCCCACTTGATGTTGATTCTTCACCAAAAATTTACATTTGGCATCTTTATATTTGAAGCATATGTGGGAAAAGGTTGAAAAGTTCCAGGGGGCCGAATACTTTCGCAAGGCACTGCATCTTATAGATTTTGATATGCTGTATACGAATATGTGCTCCAAAAGTCTGTATCACATAAGGTTTTTAAGAAACAACAGTTTATAGTCTACATTATGACGTCCGAGACTCTACATACGTGTGCATCGATGTCAGTAGCAAAAGCAATTGTTCAAAAGTGTTTTGCAGATGACTTTTGGTTATAATCCGTATCAGATGCTTCTCGAATAAGATTCCAGCAATAGTCAGCCAGTATTGACGTACTCCACTTTCCCTGCATCTTTTCTCCATCAGCGCAATGTCTTGGTGAAATCTTTCACCATGTTCATCACTAAGAGCACCAAGATTGGCTGGAAAAAAGTCCAAGTGAGAATGTAGAAAATGCATTTTTAGTGACATATTGCATTTCATCAATGATATGCTGTCCACGAGATGTTCAAAGTTCGGTGCCATGCTGTTGCCAAGGAAGTTCAAGGTCACATCTTTAAAGGCTCTCCATGCCACTTGTTCAGCACCTTGCAAAAGACCATCAAAGCTACTGTCATTCATTCATTATATCTCTGATTTGTGGGCCAATAATAATACGTTCTTTAATCTTTGCATCACTTATTCTTGGAAATTTCTGTCGCAAGTAAGAAAAGGCTTCCGATTCTTTGTTCATTGCTTTGACAAAATTCTTCATAAGCCCAAGTTTAATATGCAAAGGAGAGAGAAATATCTTTGCTGGATCAATGAGAGGATTATGTTTAACATTCTTCTGTTCAGCAACCAGGTTTTCGTGGCTTGGCAAGTCCTTTCTGAAATAGTGCATTTCTCGTGCACGACTGTCCCACTCACAAATAAAACAACAATACTTGGTATATCCAAGCTGCAGTCGAAGAAGAAGTGCAACAACTTTTAGAGCACCACATATGTTCCAGTTATAATTTCTATTAATGTGGGTCAACAGTAACTCCATATTCTCATAAGTTTCTTTCATGTGTATGGCATGTCCAATAGGTATAGAAAGATAGATATTTCCGTTGTGTAGTAAAACAGCCTTCAGACTTAAAACTGACGAGTCAATGAACAGTCGCCATTCATTCTGGTCATGTTCACATGCAAGAGCACCAAAGAACCCCAAGACGTAGTTGCAAAAATTGATTTAAGGTCCTCTTGACGACTGCGAAAAGCATAAACTCTTGTTCCTGGTAATAAGAGATTCCATTCTTGTGAACAAGAGGAAAAAAATTGATCCAGCTTGAGATGGAGGCGGCTGCAATTTTACAAAGCTTTATTGGACAACTTAAAAATATGTTGGTTCTTTAAAAATCTCTTATAGCAAACATCAAGCACACCAGTGAGGAGGATCAATTCTTGTAGCCTTGATCCCAATAATTCTGCCTGCCTCGTTGACAATTTTAAATCTCTGACCAAGTCACTCAGATCAGCTTGACTGAACAGAAGTAGATTAGATGTAGAATGCTCAAAGTCTGGGTCTGCAGCAGTTTCATTTTCCACTGACATTGTTAGTTCATGTTCGTCGTCCTCCATTGTCCATACTTTGGGCGACTTTGGAACATGAAGACTTTCATCATGTGGCACTAGTCTTATGGCTGAAGGAAGATTAGGATATTGATTTCTTGTTCTTTGCTGAACATCCTGTTACATTTGTAAGGCAGAAGTAGCAATCTGTTACATGATCTCTCTGCTCTCTCCATATCATTGGGACAGTGAATGGCATTGAAGGTCGTGATCCATTCAGCCATGCTCTAAATATGTCAGTATTGTCTTTTGATTCCTCCCCTGCCCAGGAGATGTGGTATGCTCTGTACACGGTCAGCCGAAATATTTCACTGCGTCTGCGTGGAATTCGCATAATAAGTGCTTGCATATGTGTAGATCAGCGATTTTATGTTATTTCAGTGGAAAATTCAGAATATACTGTTTCAGAAAAAGTTCATATACGAGTTTTTAGAATCATAACAGAATATTATAATGTTTCATATAATTTCTCAAAAACCTTACGTGATAGGAAAAATCTGAAGTCATTTCTGAAATCAGCATGAAAAAATCTATCAGGAACACTCAAAAATTGTCCAAGGGACAAAACCTTGGTAACATAGTGCTATCAATCCACTTGCCACCGCTACAGTGCAAGTGGGAAAAGCCATCTAATAGATGTATCTTTGCTGGGCAGCTGCAGGCTGCTATTTTTAGGCTGGGGGGGCCAATATATATATGGCCCCTTACCAGCCTGAGAATACTAGCCCCCAGCTGTATGCTTTAGCAAGGCTGGTTGTCAAAAATGGGGGGACCCCACGCCGTTTTTTTTAATTATTTATTTAAATAATTTAAAAAAAAAAACAGCATGGGGACCCCTCTATTGTTGATAAATAGCCTTGCTGACAGCTGAGGGTTGCAATTCCTAGATGTAAGTTTTGTTTGGCTGGTTAGCAAAAATACAGGGGAACCCACTCCGTTTTTTTTTTTTCATTTATTTACAGAGCAGGAGCGGCTGATGAATACTCCCATTCGCCGCTCATGCTTGCACTGTAATTAGCGTCAGCAGGTGTCGAATGATGGGATCAGTAGTCCCATCAGCTGACACCAGTGACCGGAGGTAAACTTTATACCTCCGATCACAGCTGAGCGCTCACGCTGTCATTTGACAGTGTGGGAACCGCGGCTCTCTGACCGGTGGGAATGATTTCACCGTTGATTGGAAGCGGTGTTTGCCGCGCTGTCATGATGCACATGACAGCGTGGCAAAACAATGGATATTTAGGGCCCCTCGTTCAAGTGAATTGGGTCCGGGTCTGGGTCCGGGTACTGTTCTGGCACACGAACCTGAGCTTTTTGTAACGGTTTGGCTGAACCCGCCACACCCAAACATCCAGGTGTCCACCCATCTCTACCGAATACACAAATCTAAGGCTTGTTGTCTGAGAGAAGATCTTTGCTGTAATTATCTGGTCACTTCAGGAGGTCCCTACTACAATGTAAGTTGAAGTGCCAGCTCCTTCTCGCTTCCCCAGTTATAATGAATTCCATATGTTCAATGTGACTGTGATACTGTATGTCCCCCTCCCCTGAGATGTATTTATGGATTTTATTTTTTTTTCTAGGACACACTTTAAGTAGTTTAATTGTATATTATAGTTGGGAGATAGTCTGAAATGTGTTGGCTTAATGCATTTGATACTGAATAATTGAATGCTGAATTATGTGTCCAAAATCTTTTGTGCATCTAAACTTGTGCCCTTAACCAACTGTTGGCAATGTCTCCAAAGGGATATGTCAATTATACTACATGCAATACGGTATTGTGTGTCATGTTCACTTATGTACTGCTGGCCCCCCAAAAAATATTACTTGCTCTTCTTTTTTATCAAAGGCTCATAATTTAATCTCAGAATGGTAAAGAGTCAATAAAGATAATTGTGCCACGGTATAATGTATTTTTTAATCCCTGACTAAATTGACCTTGGCGACTTATAAATCTTGTCATGTGTGGGCAGCCTCAGTTAGATTACAGGCAGCTTCTCTGCAGACATGACAACTTAATTTTAGTGTCTCTTTCTTGCTCAGTGGTTCCCAAGAGACGAGCAATTACTCATGTAAAATATGTTTTAGGCAAGAAACAGGTGCAGGTATCAAGTGTGGATAGACAGGCTGGAGACATTTCCCTGACATATTGATGAGATTAAATACTTCAATTGCATATCTGTTGCACTCATTGTAATATTGACTGACTACGTGCGTAAATTAAAAATACATGGCTGGCAAATGTTTGTGAGATTGCAGATTTTTGGTTTTAGGGCTCGCTCATACGACCGTATAACACAGCAGAGTGCTATTCGATGCTTTTTTGGACAGCAATCTGCACAATGTTATACTTTGGGTCAGTGACGGGCAGTGCTTTATTTCTCATGGCGATTCAGCATGAGAAAACCATTGCAGATTACTGTGATTGCATCCAATAATCGAATCACTCCACTCCTGCAAGTCTATAGGTGCATGTGAAACATCGGACTGAACTCTGATGGTCATCTGAGTGCAGTCCGATTACCGCGGATACAGATAATGGAGAAATTAAGTTCTCTGTCTTCTCCACAGTGGATCACACTAAGGTTCATGTTGAACTGATAATAAGAATAATAATGTTTATATAGTTCCAGCATAATAGGTGTATGTATGTGTATATCTAATATATAAAGCTCAATGTGTGTGTATGTATGTATGTATGTATGTATGTGTGTATGTCCAGGATTGGTATCTGCACGGTCATAGCTACAGCCACAGTCACATGTCTGGACCCCGAGAGCGTCAAAGGCTATGTTGTGAGGCGAAATTTTAACCCCGTGCGTTCCAATTCACCAAACAATTTTGCCCCATGTACATAATGGGGAAAAAGTGAAAGGAAAAGTGTTGGAGGCAAATTGACAGCTGCCAGATGTGAACAAGGGGGACTTAAAGAATGAGAGCGATGGCGCCAAAGAGTATATACCGTACAGTTGCTAAGGTGGGGCCCTGACATGGGATACTCACCACACACGGGGATATGAACACACACACAAAATGCGCCACACACTACCACGTGCTTCAACACATATACCACCCTCAGCACACATTTCACCACACATACACCAACCTCGCCACATAAAAGTCGAAACACAAAAGTCGCCACTCAAAACTCGCCACGCTCTCTCAGAGCTTTTTAAAACATGAAAAATGAGCTGTGATTGGTTGCTATTAGCAACAGTTTTCTTTGTAGACAGTTGTGGTAACTGAGGCATATTATTCTTATCATTTCTATGGTGTTATCGTCCTTCTGTAAAGCTGGAAATAACACAATTTATTACCTTGCCAACACAGACCACCCTCTGACACAGACTGCAGGGGGAGCCCAGTATCAAACAGGATAGGATAAGATACACGGCTCAGCAGTCAGTATCACACAGGATAGGAATAGATACACAGCTCAGCAGTCAGTATCACACAGGATAGGATTAGATACACAGCTTAGCAGTCAGTATCACACAGGATAGGAATAGATACACAGCTCAGCACACAGTATCATACAGAATAGTATTAGATACACGGCTCAGCAGACAGTATCACGCAGAATAGGATTAGATACATGGCTCAGCAGTCGGTATCACACAGGATAGGATTAGATACACAGCTCAGCAGTCAGTATCACACAGGATAGGATTAGATACACAGCTCAGCACACAGTATCATACAGAATAGTATTAGATACACGGCTCAGCAGACAGTATCACACAGAATAGGATTAGATACACGGCTCAGCAGTCAGTATCACACAGGATAGGATTAGATACACGGCTCAGCAGTCAGTATCGCACAGGAAAGGATTAGATACACGGCTGAGCAGTCAGTAACACACAATAGGATTAGATACACAGCTCAGCAGAAAGTATCACACTTGAGAGGATTAGGTACATAGCTCAGCAGACATTATCACACAGGATAGGGATAGACACACAGCTCAGAAACAGGATGTGCCAAAGGAGAGGACATTTTCATTCCAAGAATTCCACTCATTCCATCTGATTTGTTTTTTATTTTAAACGCCTCCAGTGTCCAGTTCAACTGCTAATTGCAATGTCCATTAACAATGCTCAGGGACAGTCCTTAAAAGTAGTAGGGATCGATTTGCAATCTCCATGCTTTTCTCATGGTCAACTTTACGTGATCTGTTCAAGAGTTGGAACTGCCAAAAATCTGCTCATCTTTGCACCGAAAGGAAAAACCAAACATGTTGTTTATCAAAAGGCTCTTGAATGAGTTGAAAATAAAATACTATCAATACTTGGGTAATCGTTTAGTTAATTGGTGTTGCAAATCTGTAGTGTTGAATATATGATGTGAAATGTTTTTATGTGCAATATAATCATTATAATTTGTTATAACTAACCACAGTTGGTTACTATGCCCAGGCAACGTCGGGCTCTTCAGATAGTAAAGTCATATGTTAAAGTTTGGGCACCCCTATTAATGTTAACCTTTTTTCTTTATAACAATTTTGGTTTTTGCAACAGCTATTTCAGTTTCATATACAGTATCTAATAACTGATGGACTCAGTTATATTTCTGGATTCAAATGAGATTTATTGTACTAACATAAAATGTGCAATCTGCATTTAAACAAAATTTGACCAGTGCAAAAGTATGGGCACCTCAACATAAAAGTGACATTAATATTTCGTAGATCCTCCTTTTGCAAAAATAACAGCCTCTAGTCGCTTCCTGTAGCTATTAATGAGTTCCTGGATCCTGAATGAAGGTATTTGTGACCATTCCTGTTTACAAAACAATTCCAGTTCAGTTAAGTTTGATGGTCGCCGACCATGGACAGCCCGCTTCAAATCATCCCACAGATGTTCAATGATATTCAGGTCTGGGGACTGGGATGGCCTTTCCAGAACATTGAAATTGTTCCTCTGCATGAATGCCTGAGTAGATTTGGAGCGGTGTTTTGGATCATTGTCTTGCTGAAATATCCATCCCCTGCGTAACTTCAACTTCGTCACTGATTCTTGCACATTATTGTCAAGAATCTGCTGATACTGAGTTGAATCCATGCGACCCTCAACTTTAACAAGATTCCCGGTGCCGGCTTTGGCCACACAGCCCCAAAGCATGATGGAACCTCCACCAAATTTTACTGTGGGTAGCAAGTGTTTTTCTTGGAATGCTGTGTTTTTTAGCCTCCATGCATAACTCCTTTTTGTATGACCAAACAACTCAATCTTTGTTTCATCAGTCCACAGGACCTTCTTGCAAAATGTAACTGGCTTGTCCAAATGTGCTTTTGCATACCTCAGGCGACTCTGTTTGTGGCGTGCTTGCAGAAACGGCTTCTTTCGCATCACTCTCCCATACAGCTTCTCCTTGTGCAAAGTGTGCTGTATTGTTGACCGATGCACAGTGACACCATCTGCAGCAAGATGATGCTGCAGGTCTTTGGAGGTGGTCTGTGGATTGTCCTTGACTGTTCTCACCATTCTTCTTCTCTGCCTTTCTGATATTTTTCTTGGCCTGCCACTTCTGGGCTTAGCAAGAACTGTACCTGTGTTCTTCCATTTCCTTACTATGTTCCTCACAGTGGAAACTGACAGGTTAAATCTCTGAGACAACTTTTTGTATCCTTCCCCTGAAAAGCTATGTTGAATAATCTTTGTTTTCAGATCATTTGAGAGTTGTTTTGAGGAGCCCATGATGCCACTCTTCATAGGAGAACTACTTGCAAGTGGCCACCTTAAATACCTTTTCTCATGATTTGATACACCTGGCTATGAAGTTCAAAGCTCAATGAGGTTACAAAACCAATTTAGTGCTCCAGGAAGTCAGTAAAAAGTAGTTAGGAGTGTTCAAATCAAGAAAATGATAAGGGTGCCCATACTTTTGCACCGGTCAAATTTTGTTTAAATGCAGATTGCACATTTTCTGTTAGTACAATAAAGCTCATTTGAATCCAGAAATATAACTGAGTCAATCAGTTATTAGATATATGAAACTGAAATAGCTGTTGCAAAAACCAAAACTGTTATAAAGAAAAAAGGTTAACATTAATAGGGGTGCCCAAACTTTAACATATGACTGTATTATACACATATCCATCTCAACTAACAGTCCTTCTGAGGACTAATCCAGCTGCATAGATATCAGTGCTAGGCAGGCAGGCAGTGTATGTGGTAGACTGCAGTGCATATAGCAAGAGGGCAAATTCCAGTTCTGTCTGCTGCTGCTGCTACTGCTGCTTTTACAGATATTTCTGGACATAGCCCCAGGTATCAGGGGCCAGGAATATTTTTTTTTTGGATCTTAATCCTGATTATTTGCTTAAAAAGCAATCCAGAAGACACCATTTTTCTGCTCCATTTGCAGGTACTGCAGAATACAGCCAGATCCTTACCATATTACAGCTCTAAAAATCCATCTATTTAAAACTGTGGTTTGTCCGTCACACGGATCACATATAAGTGCGCTCAAAATTCTGCCATTTCAGGCCTCCATTTAATTTTTGTTCCAGTGTGTTAGCGAAGTTATTGACACTAGTTTGCTGTTAAAAATAGTAACCTACAGGTCAGCTATTTAAAACTGTGGTTTGTCCGTCACACGGATCACATGTAAGTGCGCTCCAAATTCAGCCATTTGTAGTGAACGTAGAAAATATTGTCCTCCATTTAAAATGGGCAAGGCGCGTGGCAAGGGACGGGGAACTGGACGTGATGGTGCATGCAGAGGCCGAGGTCGTGGGTAAGCTGAAATTGTGCCACAACAAACACCCTCAACAAACATCTTCTCGCCCGACCTTCCTGTTCCAATTACTAGGGGACCGCAGAACACCACTATTGAACCCAGAGCAGTGTCAAAAGGATTTTGGTTGGATAGCGGATAATGCTTCCAGTCACTTTGCCACCACTGCCACCACCCTGTCTTCCACACGTGGACAAGTACATGTAGGCAGGGACGGTACATCTCGCTGACGGCACACTGGGATAACATAGTGGAAGCCGGGACCCAGTCGGACCTTGGGATGGAACACATCCTCCCGACACCAAGGATTGCGGGCCCTAGGTCAATCAAGGTTGCCCCCACAGTCTACAGCTCCTGCACCTCCTTCTCCTCCTCTTCAGCCTTCATCTCCGAAATGACCACATCATTCACAAACTGGAAGCACTGCAGCACTACTTCAACCAAGTGGCAACAGGCTGTGGTGAAGCTAATATGCTTAGGTGACAAACTGCATGTAACACCCCTTTATGGCTACCACTGTACCCTGGGTGTTATGGGGGGTCTCACCTCTTCTGTACGCAGTGCCTCCACCCAAATCTTGATTGGAGCTCTGTCTCTGGGCTGCAGAAGGACAGTTATCTTCTGCCAGGGGCTGGTTCAGGAAACCCCTGCCACAGCTCGGTACACACTCAGGAAGCAGGGGTAAAACAGTTTAACAGATTTATTGCTATGAAGCAGAATTAAAATGGATTTATAGGAATAAACATACAATGGGATTTACTGTGCTCTATAAAAGTCATATACCCATCACAGACTAATTAAACCCCAACCCTGCAAATATAACGTGGCCAATTCCCCCTTTTGCATTTACTCAGTCCGACCGTTGGGGCCCAGTTGCCGCGGATGTTGGTGCGCAAAGGAAGGTTGGCGCGCAAAGTAGAAAACGTAGGTGCACTTAAATGAATGTTGCTGTCAATAGTCTCGGTTGCAGTGTACTCACTGTAAGTCGCGCTGATAGAATCACAAGTCTCAGCAGAACACTCACTGTGTCTCCAACAATCGGAGGATTCTTTAGACTCCAGCTGAGGGCTTCAGGATTTAGACCTTTATCCGATGGGAGTACTGGCAGGACTCTCTGGATCTTTGCTCTCTCTGGCAACACTGGTATCTCCACGGGGTCCCCCACACTCTGCAACTTAGGGGAATCAAGATCCACACCACTCTGCTCATAACCAGCAGCAGCCACGTTTTCTCTCCTTTCTCTCTTTACTTTCACTCTCTCCTCAGCATCCTCCCCCAAGTCCCTCCTCCTCCCTTCTTCTATCATCTCACTGGGAGTTGTAGTCTTCTGCCACTCAGGAGAAAAACGATTATTGTCTGTAGGTCCCTGTTTAACAGCCACTGCAAAACTCTTCTTAGAGTCTGTAAGCTCCAGCATTCCGGTAGATGCTCTAACAGTTCCCTGTGCATGTGTTACATGCACAATGCTGAAGAGTTGTGGACAGCAATGAAAGAGCAGGCAGATCTGTGGCTGACACTGCTGAACCTACAGCCAGGCATGGTCATGCGTGACAATGGATGGAACCTGGTGGCGGCCCTGAGGCAAGGCAAGATTACACATATACTATGCCCTGGCCGATGTGCTTAACCTCATGGTTCAGTGGTTTCTCAAAACCTACCTGGAGCTGCTGGATCTGCTTTTCAAAGTACGCCACCTGTTTGCCCATTTTAGAAAGTCAGCTACAGCTTCCACCGCCCTTGCCGTGCTGAGCAGCGTTTGAAGCTTCCGGCTCACCGACTGGTGTGTGATGTCCCCAAGCATTGGAACTCTGTACTGCAGATGTTAGGAAGGATTTGTGAGCAGAAGAGGGCAGTTGTTGACTGCCAGCATCAGCATGGTCATTGGTATTCAGTTCAGACTCCACAGATAAGACCTCAGGAATGACCATGGATGTCAGACATATGTACCATCCTACAAAACTTTGAGGACTCCACCAAGATGGTGAGCGGCGATGATGCCATAATTAGCGTCACTGTTGTGAATTCGCTTTCTGGCCTACCTCTGGTTACTACTGAAGGTAGTGGAGCTGGTCAAATGACAGAGGGGTTGACAGAGGGGTTGCGAGTTCTCTTTCTGGGCTCCCTCTGGTGGTTACTGGAGGTAATGGAGCTGATCTGATTAACAGAGACTTGCCACCTGATAATGAGGACGAGGATTGGAGATCTGGGGTTTCAGACTGGATTTAAGACAGCCGACTCCCTCTATCCCTGCTGGTGATTTTTTCCTGCCTCCTGAGGTCTTAGTTTCCAGCTCAGTCCCTGCATGCTCAGCTAAGTGTTCTTTTGCTATTCTGTTCACATTTGATCTGGTTTTGTCTATTTCAGTTTTGTGTGGGTCAGCCGTCTCTGGCTGGGGCTGTGCTGAATCACCATCCATAAGTTACTGCTTGTGCCAGTTTGTTTTTGTCCCTTATTAGATTGGCCTCTTTTTGCTCTGCTTTCAGAATATACCAGAGTGCTGATATAGTGGGCGAAGTCGTGCGACTTCAGTATTTTTGCATCAGACGTGTTGGACCTTTTTGCAGGGTTTTTTACGTGATTGCAGACAGTGTCTTTCCTTTCCTGTCCTGTCTAGTCAGTGTGGGCCCCATCGTTTGCTCAGTCTATTTTCCTACCTGCGTTTGTGTTTTCATCTTGTCTCACCGACAATATATGTTTGGGGGCTATCTATTCCTTTGGGGTCTGCTCTGGGGCAGTTTAGATTTCCCCTTTCTTGCCTTAGGCTTAGTTAGCTCTCCGGCTGTGCCGAGGCATCTAGGATCATCGTAGGCACGCTCCACGGCTACTGCTAGTTGTGTGGATAGGATCAGGGGTCTGCAATCTGTTTAGTTACCAACCTCTCTGGTTTTCTGTGGCTTAGTTTGGGCTTGCTTTCCTCCTCGGTGACCCAATCATAACACGTCACCATCCCACTTCTCTGTTTTCTGAAACGCTCTCTGCTCACAATCAAAGAGGATTCATTGCAGGCGGAGCACGATGAGATGGAGCAAGGAACCATACAGGGTGATTACACACAGCTCAGCCTCATCTCATCCCAATGTGGATTGGGTGACAATGAGGAGGAGGAGGAAGAACAGGAGCTAGTTTCATGCGCTATAGACGGTACTACCTGCACAACTGTCATACCGTCTGTTCAGCGTGGATGGCCTGAGGACAGGGAATAGGAGAGCATGGGCAGTCATCCTCTTGGTGAGGACACAGAAGTCTTGCCTGCTAGCATTCTGGAATACATCCCTGAATTTGTTACACTGCCTTTCCTGTGAACCTCATGTTCTCAAAATTTTAAGTGACAGTCATTACTGGTTGGTGACACTTCTAGACCCATGTTACAAGGAGGACTTTCTATCGCTTATTCCTGAGGCAGACAGGTCTACTAAAATGGGGCAGTACGGGAAGACCCTTGTTGCAGACTTATTAAAAAAAAATTCCCATCAGAAAACGCTGGTAGCAGAGGTCATAGTTCATTGGACAACCAAGGAGTACAGGCGAGAGAGACACAACTCCAATCCAGCAAAGGCAGGGGAAACTCTCAAAGTTCTAGGAGAGTTTTCTCAGACCCTCCCATCGCACAGGCCCTGAGGTGTGGGTTACTCTCACAATGAGTGCAAACTTTGGGAAGATGTTGAGGGAGTGCCTTGCTGACCGTACCAACCTTCTCCGTGATTCCTCTGAGCCTTATAATTATTGGGTATCCAAGCTGGACACGTTTCATGAACTGACTCTCTACGCCTTGGAGGACCTGGCCTGCCCTGCCACTAGCGTTTTGTCAGAGCGGGTTTTTAGTGCCGCTGGTGGAATTATAACTGTTAAGCGCATCCGCCTGTCAACTAAAAATGAACAAGGGCTAGATTGGGCCAGACTTCTCAACACCACCGAATTATAGCAGCATAACATAAACTCAAATCCAGTGTCTTTTTTTGGGAGGTCTATTCTCATGCACCTATTCACACCCACACATGGGTATATGCTTCCTGATTTTGGCTATTTGCTGTTGTCCTCATCCTTCTCCTCATCCTCACCCTCCACCACCATATCACCAGGGTGACCGTGGTCTGTGATGCAACACGCACATAATTTTTTTAAAGGGTGTTTATGATGCCCGTAAAAAAATTTGTTATACAGTATGTTCATGCATACCCCCCAGGGGTAAATATTTGTCAGCCCATACACTTAGTGCATGGGCATTACAAGTATAGGAGACCCAGTCCTTTCTAATGGGAAAATTTTTTATGATGCCCTTCTTCACATCTCTTTCAAGGGGCATTGGAATGCCTCCAAATTTTTGGCAGCCCTTGCATTCACTGCATAGGCAAAAACTATGGGAGATCCACTTCCTAATAATGGGAATATTTTTCCATGAGGCCCTCCTTTGTCTCTTCAAAGGGCCATTGGTGTTATGATGAGTCACCGAAGGAGGAAAAAACAAAATACTAGCCAAGTCCAGAAAAACCAGAGAGGTTGGCAGCTATCGGATTGCAGACCCCTGAACCTATCCACAACAACTAGCAGTAGCCGTGGGGGGTTCCTACGGTGCCCTAGACCCCTCGATCACAGCCGGAGAACTACATAGCCTAAAGACAGAAAGGGGGAAAAACTAAATTGCCCCAGAGCAGACCCCAAAGCAATAGGCAGCCCCCAACATATAATGACGGTGAAGCAAGATGAAAACACTAACACAGATAGAAAGATAGGTTGAGCAAATGATGGGGCCCAAGCTAACTAAAATAGGACAGGATAGGAAAGCTGCTGTCTGCCATCCGCAAAAACCCTATAAAAAAAATGTGCCAACCAAATGATAGGAAAAACAGGCTCTAAAGTCGCTAGGCTTCAAAAGACTAAATCAGCACTCAAGTATATTCTGAAGACAGAGCAAAAGATCAACAGATCAGAGACAAAAATGGAATTCAGCTCACCCCCGGCCGGGGATGGCAGAACTCCCAAAAAACAAGGCAAAACAAAACTGAAGAGTACAAAGCAGAGCAGAAAAACTTGGCTTTGAGACGCAGGAATCAGACTGATCTCCAAGAATCCAGCAGCATCACCAGCAAGGCAGAAGGGCGTCGACTGCTTTATATCCAGTCCTCAATTCCAGCCACCCAGTCATCATCTAGCTGCCCAGGTGTTTGGTAATCAGCCTCACTACCTTCCTTCACCAGAGGAGGGAGTTCATCAGACTTCAACGGTGAAGGGAAAAATGAACTCACAACACATTGGAGTGCTTCCAAATTTTTGGCAGCCCTTGCATTCACCGCATAGGCATACAGTATGGGAGACCCACTTCCTAATAATGGGAACATTGTTTTCAGAAGGCCCTCCTGTACGTCTCTTTAGATGGGTGTTGGGGTGCGTCCTAATTTTAGGCAGCCCTGCCATTCACTGCATATGCAATAACAGTATAGGAGACCCACTGTTTAATAATGGTAACAGCATAGCATAGCCGGCTGATGGCTGTCTAAGAATAGTGAGGGACGACTGCTGGCCCTTTAAAAATAGTAAAGGCCGCCTGATGGCCCTATAAAAATCGGCTTTGTGACTTTCAGAGTTCTTCCTTCATAAATGAAACAGGATGTGTCTGATGTGTCACACACCACATGGCCAGATAAGGTTGTAAAATGGTAAAAGGACATTTCCCAGTGAATGCATTTGTCTTGGTTGAAAGCAATCCTAAATTTCAAAAATGCATCAAAAACGCTACGTGTGAACATAGCCCAAAGTGTGGAGGAGCATTTTTGTTTTTTGGTTATTTGTTTTGCCTTATATACATAAGTCATTACCTGGAAAGGATGTTCCTTAACATATTTCCCAGGAAAATCCATTTTGTTTTTATATGTTTTATTGTGGGTCTGTAAAAGTGGCGTAAAATTCGGACAACATTTTTCACAGCAGTGACTTGGGAGTCAGAAATGCTTCCAGAGGTCTTCCCCATGATGTTTCCATTGCATTTGAGCACTGTTCCCATCGATTTTTGCAATTTCTACTCCCTCTGCAGACCGCCGGAGGGGCTGCCGGAAAAATGCTTGCGTTTCCCATAGACTTACATTTGGCTTGTTGCTCGGGTCAAGCACCCGAACATTCCAATTTGCTTGACCCGAGCAACGTGCACCTGAGCATTTTAGTGCTCATCCATAACTCTCAACACGTAGTATGTAGTAATGTTATGGGCTGGTTTTAGTTGAACTCCATAGAGCAGGTGGGAGGGGGTCCACCGTATCTCCACATACAGAGTCCTGACAGGACCTGTGTGTTGTAAAGATCATGTGATCGGTCACATGACGGAGTCACATGGTCTGGCCTTAAATAGCTGAACTCCAGGGTTTGTCTGGGTTGTTGAGGGCCTGGAGAGGAAGACTCCAGGAGACTGTGCATATAATTGTGTATGGATCTTGTTAACCCTGAGTGGGCTGACCCCCACTAGTGCAAGGACTGCACTAAGAGCTACTGCTTTGGTTTTGCTGTTTTTGCCCAGAGGGCCGTGTTTATCTTTGTGCTTAAAACCTTGGTTTATGCTGTACTAAGCATATCCTGTAAATACCGTATTCTCGCTATTTGGGCTCGAGCTGTATACATTTGACAAGTGATATCCACAGTTTTGACAGGTCACACTCAAACTCATGTTATTTTATGGCTCTGTGCAAATGTCTGATTCCTTTTCTCGGATCGAGTGGTCCGACGAAACAAGTCGCAATGCATGATTTGTCTCTGAGAGTTAGATGGCACTCACCCATTCAACCCTATGGGTCTGTGAACAAAATAATCAGACTGCACTCGGATGTTATCCAAGTGCTGTCCGATTTTCATGGACTGATGTAATGGAGAAGGTGAAGAAACATTTTTTTCTCTCTACCTCCGAGAAAATGAGATCAAACTCTCTGATCAGTGTCTGATTAGCATAATCAGACCGATTTTCTCAGATGGAAAAAATGGTCGTTTGCACCAGCCCTTTCAGTGTTTCGTGAGATTTAGGGCAGGTGTAGACCACAGTTTTCTTTTCATCCAAGTAAAATGGTCCAATTATGCTAATTAGAATGATCAGCTTTGGTCAGAATGTGATCAGATTTTCTCAGAGGTAGAGAGAAAAAAAAAGGTTTACTCACCTTCTCCATTATGTCATTTTTAAAAATTGGATTGCACTCAGATGTCATCCAATGGGTGGGTGCCCTCTGATTTTTAGAGGCAAATTGTGCTTGCTGCGATTTTATTTTTTCATCCGACCACTTGATCCAAGGAAAAACCGGACACGTACACCGTCCCATAGAATAACGTGTACAACTGATATCCATCAAATATGCCAAAACTTTCTGTCCTTTTCCATTCCATCTCAATCCTTCATACAACTGCGTTGACGTAAAAAAAAAGTGTTAGCTCTTTGAAGGCAGGGATGAAAAAACTAAAAATACATGAGCAAAAACATCTGTTTCGAAAAAAGGCATAATCACTATGTGACATAATAGAATTGTTCCTTGTAAGGATGTTCACTCCGTTTACTGAACTGCTATATACAGTGGGCACGGAAAATATTCAGGCCCCTTTAAATTTTTCACTCTTTGTTTCATTGCAGCCATTTGGTAAATTCTAAAAAGTTCATTTTTTTCTCATTAATGTACACTCTGCACCCCATCTTGACTGAAAAATAACAGAAATATAGAAATTTTTGTAAATTTATTAAAAAAGAAAAACTAAAATATCACTTGGTCATAAGTATTCAGACCCTTTGCTCAGACACTCATATTTAAGTCACATGCTATCCATTTCCTTGTGATCCTCCTTGAGATCCTCCTTGAGATGGTTCTACTCCTTCATGGGAGTCCAGCTGTGTTTAATTAAACTGATAGGACTTGATTTGTAAAGGCACACACCTGTCTATATAAGACCTCACAGCGCATGTCAGACCAAATGATCATCATGCGGTCAAAGGAACTGGCCAAGGAGCTCAGAGACAGAATTGTGGCAAGGCACACATCTGGCCAAGGCTACAAAAGAATTTCTGCAGTACTCAAGATTCCCAAGAGCACAGTGGCCTCCATAATCCTTAAATAGAGAAAGTTTGGGACCACCAGAAGTGTTCCTAGACCTTGCCGTCCAGCCAAACTGAGCAATCGTGGGCGTAGAGCCTTGATGAGAGAGGTAAATGTGACAAGGTCAGCTTTCGCTGAGTCAATTTCTTTAGAGTGGACCCTCTGGGTCGTGGCACCCACCCACCTAGGGCGAGCTGACCTTGTGAGGAACCACCCCCTATACAGGGAGTGTCAGAGGCAAGACCAAGGGGGTGAGCCACCACGACTGCTGGAACCAGACGGCCGGCTCAAGTAGACACTAGGTACGAGTGTCTGACGACAAAGAACGTGCATGAAACAAGACAAGACAATACGTGAATTCAAGGTATCTTCATTAAGGCAAATTCAGGATAACATTAAGTGCCAAACGTGATAACAAGCAAACACAGCAAGGTGCGTGCGTGGCACGCCAAGGACCATGGCATGGTACGTGCCAGAAGGTAAGCCCGGTTACTGGCAAGGACACGATGGCATCGGACTCCGGACAGCTGGCAAGGATCAGGGCATCAGGCTGTGGACACCAGCTCCGGACATCAGGCCGCAGTCTTCATGCTTACGATCTCTGGCAGTGATGGCAGGTTCCGGGAATCCAGCAGGCAAACCAGGGTACAGGGAAGGAGGCACGACAGATCTCCAGACATGGTGCGTGTTAGGGGCACACCAGGGTCCAGGGCAAGGTGTGTGTGTAGGGGACACGTCAGGTTCAATGTGCAAAGTACGGTGCGTGTGTGGGGGACACGCCAGGGTTCAAAGTCCAAGGCAAGTTCCTGCGCGTGCCGAGGGACACGCCAGGGTCAGGGTACAAGGCAAGGTCCTGCGCGTGCCGAGGGACACGCCTGGGACAGTGTTCAAGGCAGAGTCCTGCACGTGCAGAGGGGCACACCAGGGTCAAGGTTCAAGGCATAGTCCTGCGCATGCAGAGGGGCACGCCAGGGTCAGGGTTAAAAGCAGAGTCCTGCGCCTGCAGAGGGGCACGCCAGGGTATAGGCTAGGACCTGTGCATGCTAGAGGGCATGACGGTACATGGCAAGACCTGCGTGTACTCTTACAGAAGCACGGGGAGGTATGCCACGGGGCAGGCAAGGGCCTGCGCGTACTAATAGAGGAGCACGCAAACACAGTGCAGAGACAGCGTGGGTGCAAGGAAGCACAGAGATCACGCCTGGGGCACTGGCTAGCTGGTTGGGCTGCAGCACAGACAGGCGGGCAAGACTCCAGCGAACCCGGCTGGGGCATAACAGGCGACACAGCTGTCAGTGGCTGACGAGCACAGCTGAGGCATAAGCAGGCGGTCACGGCTGAGGCACAAACAGGAGGCTAGGAAGGCCAGGCGCATGCAAAGAGCACAAGAAAAAACAAGGCAAGGCAAGAAACAAGGCAAAGCTAGACTAGGTACGGAACAAGGAGTGGAACGTAGGCAGAAGCACAGAGCGGGGTCAGAGAGAGAAAAGGGCTAGCAGCGGAGTGTAGGCCGAAGCCCAGAGCCGGGTAAAGGGAGAACCTTGAGACTAGCCATGAAATGTGCTAGAGAGCACGATAGGACAGAGTCTAGCAATGGAGCATAGGCTGAAGCCCAGAGCCAGGTCAAGGGAGAACCTTGAGACTAGACATGGAATGTGCAAGAGAAGCACCATAGGTCAGAGAGCAGAGGAATGGTGCATGTGCCAGGAGGCACAACAGAGCACCATAGGTAAGAACAAGGAAGACCAGGCAGAATCAGGGAAGCGGAAGCAGTGCAAGGAAAGCATAGCATAGACAAAACATGGCAAAGCAGGCAAGGGCAGAGAACACAGGAAGGACTACAAGTCCAAGCATGACAGAGACAAAACATGGCACAAAGGACAACACAAGACAAGGCATGGGACAAGAGGCAGAGTACAAGCACAGAGCGTGTGCAGAGACGCACTACAGGGCAGAGTGCAGGGGCACAGAATACAGGGAGCGACCGAGCAGACCAAGCAGCCATGCAGGGAAGCAACACGATACTCAGGCACCGACCATAGGAATGGGCGGTCTGATATAGGGCATTAGCACCTGAACTTCCGGGTCAGGACCAGGGGAGAACTTCCGGTTCAGATCCTCAAGGATCATAGAGAGCGTTGCTAGATCAGACAGTGCTGGACCATAGAGAAGGTCACATGATCAGGGGCTCCACAAACACTGAGAGGTTAGCTGGTTCAGGCAGTGCTGGAACATAGGAAAGGTCACATGATCAGGGGCTCCAGGAATACAGAGAGGATTGCAGAATCAGAGCAGAGACGGATGGTTACCTAGCAACGGCGTGCAGCCATGAGGTAAGGCGCGCGTGCACACTGCTCCAGGCATCTTGCGGTACAACAGTCACGAGGGGAGTGTGCACACTGCTACCAGGGATCTTGCAGCATAAGACATAACTGGCATGAGAATTCAGTGCACGTGCACACTGCTCCAGGGGTCATGCGGCACAACAGATATGGCGGGCATGATAGGCATAACGGACATGGCGGGCATGACAGTAAAGAAGAACCCCAAGATCACTATGGCTGAGCTCCACAGATGCAGTAGAGATATGGGAGAAAGTTCCAGAAGTTAACTGTCACTGCAGCCCTCCACCAATCGGGCCTTTATGGCAGAGTGACCCGACGGAAGCTTCTCCTCAGTGCCAGTCATATGAAAGCCCACATAAAGTTTGCTAAAGAACACATGAAGGACTCCAAGACTATGAGAAATAAGATTCTCTGGTCTGATGAGATGAAGATAGAACTTTTTTTGGTGATAATTCTAAGCGGTATGTGTGGAGAAAACCAGGCAATGTTCATTACCTGGCCAATACAATCCCAACAGTGAAACATAGTGGTGGCAGCATCATGCTATGGGGGTGTTTTTCAGCTGCAGGGGCAGGACAACTGGTTGCAATTGAAGGAAACATGAATGTGGCCAAGTACAGAGATATCCTGGTTGAAAACCTCTTCCAGAGTGCTCTGAACCTCAGACTTGGCCGAAGGTTCACCTTCCAACAAGACAATGACCCTAAGCACACAGCGAAAATAACAAAGGAGTGGCTTCAGAACAACTCTGTGACCATTCATGACTGGCCCAGCCAGAGCCCTGACCTAAACCCAATTAAGCATCTCTGGAGAGACCTGAAAATGGCTGTCCACCGACGTTCACCATCCAACCTGACGGAACTGGAGAGGCTCTGCAAGGAAGAATGGCAGTGGAACCCCAAATCTAAGTGTGAAAAACTTGTTGCATCATTCCCAAGAAGACTCATGGCTGTACTAGCTCAAAAAGGTGCTTCTACTCAATACTGAGCAAAGGGTCTGAATACTTATGACCATGTGATATATTTCAGTTTTTCTTTTTTTAATAATTTTTCAAAAATTTCTACATTTCTGTTTTTTTTTTTTTCAGTCAAGATGGGATGCAGAGTGTACATTAATGAGAAAAAAAGGAACTTTTTTGAATTTACCAAATGGCTGCAATGAAACAAAGATTGAAAAATGTAAAGGGGTCTGAATACTTTCCGTCCCCACTGTAAGACATCTATTAGGATGTGTGCACAAAATACCTTTATATTAATACCCTCCATAACCAGCTTGACAAACACTTATGTTCAGTCTTTTGAGTCTCTTAACTGCTTCAAAATATTCAGGATTGAGAGTCCTCAGTAGTTGATACCTTTTAATGGCTAACTGAAAAGATGGTAATACATTGCAAGGATACGGTACAAAGATATACATCTTTCCTGTATCTTAACTGCTTCAGGAATTCAAAGATGCAAATCTGCTTAAAGAAGTTATATTGTCATTCTTGGGGTGGCGTGACTAAAGAGGCTGCTCTATAGTTTATACAGTACAAGTAAAGGGAAAATGCAGATAGCAAATACGTCACAAAAAATAACCAAAAAATAGGGCCAAAGATACTTCAGGAAAAAACGCCACTATTTCCTGAATTGCCTTTTGATTGAAACTCTTGGAAGGTATTTACAGATATAAAAGATGTTTTGTGCATGTACCCATCACCTGGGGTCCTCTATCTCTATTCTGTATAGTGTAAGCTTTTATGGTCAGCAGGGTCTTTTCTCTACTATAGAGTGTAAGTTCTTATGGTCAGC
Organism: Dendrobates tinctorius; assembly: GCF_039654945.1. NCBI lineage: Eukaryota > Metazoa > Chordata > Amphibia > Anura > Dendrobatidae > Dendrobates > Dendrobates tinctorius. The sequence continues at coordinate 39,479,685 of NW_027361675.1, forward strand.
AGGGGTCCTCTCTCTTGTACAGCATAAGCTCCTATGATCAGTAGGGTCTTGTCTCTCCTGGAGAGTGTAACCTCTTATAATAATAATAATAATCTTTATATAGCGCCAACATATTCTGCAGCGCTTTACAGTTTAACAGTTCCAAAACACAAGTCATAATTAACAAAGTTAACAATGCAATAATTAAAGCAAAATAAGATGACCATGCTCGTGAGAGCTTACAATCTACAATGAGGTGGGGGAGATGCAAAGTACAGGTGTGTATTTACAATGATGGTCCAGCCATCTTGAGGGAGTGAGGGATAGATAGAGATAGTGAATGGGCTACACACCTACACTTAAGGGCATGTCACACTAAGAGATATCGCTAGCAATATCACTATAACTAGTGACATTATAGCGATATTGCTAGCGATATCGCTGTGTCTGATACTTACCAGCGACCGGCTCCCCCGCTGGTTATCGCTGATCGCGCGAGAACGTTCAGGACTGTTTCTCGTTGTCAGCTTCCTGCGGCTCTTCCTGCTGTGACGACGAGCGACCGTAGAAACATACCCTTAACGTTTCTAGCATGATGCGCTAAATCTATCATATAGCCTATGCCATTGTTATAAATTTAGGGCCTTTCTTATTTTATCCATTTAAATAATTGAATAACTTACCTAAGACTCTAATTTTCATTATTTCCCAGAAAGGATGTCACTTTAGAAAATTAAACATTTATGCAAGTGACGTTACAAAAAAGCCTATAGAAATGCCTTAACAGGGGCTACATGATTTGCATGTGGAACTGTAGCTACATTTTATAGGAAAACTATAGTCAGAAAGTAGCCTATTGTTTTAATCCCCTTTTTTTTCTACTATGTATTTAATTTTTTTCTTTGTATTGCTAGTTTCTGCTTTCTGGTGTAGTGTACAGTATATAAAAAATGAAGGCAGTGATCTGCCATTATAGCATGTGACTACATTTAATGTGTTAAAACAAAGGTGAACAGCATCTCATCCGGGTGAAAAACATAAACATTTATTGTGCCATGACAAAATGCGACGTTTCGACCATCACATGGTCTTTATCAAGCATAACATACAGCAAGATATGGCAATCTTAAATAGGCCAATGTGGCCAATCAATAGCAAGTATCCGCCCACATCATATGAAATAGCATAAAATAATACAAATAAAACATATAAATAACATTGTACATACATAATAATATAGTGCACATACATACATATAACAATAAACAAAAATTATACAATATATTAGCACATGGTGTTAATAAATAAATGAACAACAACCAGAGAAATGTCCGCATTCCTGTATCACCTAGCAACCACCCACCAATGAGCAACTTCCATACATCAAGTGTTAACTACCAACCACCTCAACCAATGATAATGACTCCTTATCAGGCGCCAAAAAACCAATAACCTATCAGAATTAACAACAGACCTGAGTGCCGTACTTCCCCTCACATATCAACACCCTCCAAATGATCGGGTGACGTCACCCGGTGTCGCATAGGAAATGATGTAGCTCACTCACGTGATGCCGCGGCCAAAGAATCGCGCATGCGCACCATAGCTCCCCACTACCAGATGATCTATACTCAGGACGCCCACAATCCACCGCAATTGATCACGTGACAAGTCACATGATCACACCTCCACCAACCACATCATAGAGCGGTCACAAGGAGAGATCACATGACCGCAACCGCCAGATTACAAATATATGCGTCCACATATAAAAAGAAAATATATCTAGCGGGTTTGTAGCGTTTCAAAAGGGCACATAATATACCTGGAGGATAAATTCGGCTACCATAATCCAATGGTCTACACCCCAGTCAATCATATAATAATATTCATGAAAAATATATTAGGTTATCAGGGACCTGTATAAAGAATATAAACAAAGCCACAGAAAAAAAGGGGAAAAGAAAAAACTTTATTATAACACCACAGTGCACAGACAAGAGGGCAAGGGGAATGAACCAAAAAACATATATGTCGATTCAATCACAGTCCACAGAATTTCAGGACAATTCAGTCCCCTTGTCCTCCGGTCACACCAACGCATCAACCTATGTAGAAAAAATAAAAATAAAAAATGTCAAAGATCAAAAACCGCTATCAAAAAACCAAAAAATGATGCTGTTAAGACTAATATGGATTAGTTAATGCAAATTTGCAAATTGTATTCGAGATTCAAGCCCTTCGGCTGCAATGTATCTAGAGTCGAAATCCACTTCAACTCCTTTCTTTTCAACAACAACGTCCTATCTCCACCTCGTCTCAACATAGGGACCCCATCAATCACCCTGAATCGCAACTGATTCACAGAATGTCTAAATTCCACAAAATGCTTTGGTATCGGTAAATCAACGAGTTGAGTTCTGATTGTACTCTTATGTTTACTGATACGAGCTTTGACCTCCATAGTTGTCTCACCCACATAAAGCAATCCACATGGGCAAGTGATCACATAAATAACAAAACTAGAAGTACAAGTGTAATATTCCTTTATTGAGAATCTCTTACCAGTATGTGGGTGATAAAAACTATCACCCTTGATCATATTACCACAACATGCACAGCCAAGGCATGAAAAACTGCCACCCCTCAAAGGGCCTAATGTCAACTGCCGTGGAATCTTACTAGGGCCCACATCCGCTCTCACCAATTTATCCTTCAAGTTAGATCCACGTCTATAAGATAAAATAGGTCTATTAGTAAATTCAGAGACATCCGGTAACCCTTTCTGTAATAGACCCCAGTGCTTATTCAAAATACCACTGATTTTATTGCTAATAGGACAAAAAGTTGATACAAACGGAACCCGTTTAGTAGCAGTTCTATCACTTTTACGGTGAAGATCACCACCGACCAAATTAATAGCCCTTTCTTTAAACTGTCTAACTTTACCCACAGGATATCCCCTATTAGTAAATTTATGGCACATCTCATCAAGTCTGTTAACTAATTTATCCTCATCATTGACTATCCTCCGCACTCTCAACATCTGACTCCAAGGTAATGATTCCACCATCCTCCTGGGATGGTTGCTGTTATATAGCAAAAGACTATTCCTGTCAGTTTCCTTTACATAAAGATCTGTATTTAGCATATTCCCTTCTTTGTATACCAATGTGTCTAAAAATTGAATTTGAGTCAAGGATTCCATCAGAGTAAATTTCAACTCTGGATAAATCCCATGCAATTCTAGGATGTATTAACAGAAGCATACAGTCTAGATCACGTGAAGTCATTATTTCCCTCTACTCCTCTTTGGTCAGACCTCATCTGGAATATTGTGTCCAGTTTTGGGCACCACATTTTAAAAAAGACATCAACAAACTGGAGCAAGTTCAGAAAAGAGCGACCAGAATGGTGACCGGTCTGCAAACCCTGTCTTATGAGGAAAGGTTGCAGGATTTGGGAATGTTTAGTTTGCAAAAAAGAAGACTGAGAGGAGACTTAATAGCTGTCTACAAATATCTAAAGGGCTGTCACATTGTAGAAGGATCAACTTTATTCTCATTTGCACAAGGAAAGACTAGAAGCAATGGGATGAAACTGAATGGGAAGAGACACAGATTAGATATTAGAAAAAACTTTTTGACAGTTAGAGTGATCAATGAGTGGAACAGGCTGCCACGAGAAGTGGTGAGTTCTCCTTCAATGGAAGTCTTCAAACAGAGGCTGGACAGACATCTGACTGGGATGATTTAGCGAATCCTGCTTTGAGCAGGGGGTTGGACCAGATGGCCCAGGAGGTCCCTTCCAACTCTACGATTCTATGATTCTATGATTCTAAGCTCAGTTTGGAATTTGTATAGATCTTCTATACTGCCATCCCAAATACAAAAGACATCGTCGATGTAGCGCCACCAGGCCATGACGGAGCCCCAGTAGATGGACTTGTACACATAACGATCCTCGAATACCGCCATATAGATGTTAGTGTAAGTGGGGGCCACATTGGACCCCATGGCGGTACCCCTAACCTGCAGGAAAAAATCATCCTCAAAGAGAAAATAATTCTTCCTAAGGATGAAGCCTAACAGGGAGAGGATCATCTGTGCACAGTCTGGGGCCACGTCCGAGCCCGATAACACCACATCGACAGCCTCCAGTCCCTTCTCATGTTGAATGGAAGTATACAGTGAAACCACATCAAAAGAGGCTAACACCGTGTTGGAATTAACCTGAACATTTTTAATCTTATCAAGAAAGTCATTCGTATCAAGAATGTAGGATCTTGCTGCTATTGCAAACTGTCGTAGGACCTTATCCAAAAAAAATCGCTACTTTGTTAAAAAGCGAACCCCTCCCAGATACAATGGGACGTCCGGGGGGGTTTTGAAGATCCTTATGTATCTTCGGCAAAGTATACAAAATTGGTATTACCGGATTGTCAACGATTAAAAAATCAGATAACTTCTCATCTATGAGTCCATTCACACGGGCCTCATTGACCAGAAGTCGTAACCCAGTAAGAAAATCAGAGGTAGGATCACCAGCCAATCTCATATAAACATTACCATCAGCTAATTGGGTCACAATCTCGGCCTTGTATCTATCAGTGTCCATGACAACTACAGCACCACCTTTGTCCGCACTCTTGATTGTAAGAGCTGTATTATCAGATAGTTTCTGTAAAGCCTGTCTTTCAACAGAGCTAAGATTACCTCTAACTATAGAACACGTACTTTTCTTCAAAAGTGTAATGTCCCTCTCTACAAGCTGTATTTAAGACTCCACAAAGTTATTTTTAACAGGGGGCTGAAAATTACTCTTAGTATATAAACCCACTCCATGTAATGTAAACATAGATCTAACCCCCTCCGGTACTATACTAGAGACCTGTTGTTTATCAGAAAAATAAGTTGTCAAACGTAATCTTCTAAAGAATGCAAATAGATCACATTCAATCTCAAACCAGTTGGGGGAATTCACAGGACAAAAAGACAATCCCTTAGAGAGAACATCATAGTCAGCCTCAGATAATTGACAAGATGAAATATTTACCACCAAATTATCATGTCCTATGGGCCCTTTCTCTTCCCCTCCATATGGCGAGTTTTCATTGGGGGGATATAAGCCTTCCCCTGTTTGTGCACAACCCTTCTTTCTCCTGTGTTTCCTGCCACCTCTCCGACTCCTTCTCTTCCAGTCACTCTGTCGACTGTATCCTTCCCTAAAAAAAGAGAGGAAGAAGAGGCTCCCAAATTGGAATCATCAGTGGAATCTGACTCAGCTGTAGTGAAACCAAAATTCTGTTGCCGTTTGTCTTGTGGTTTCCTCCGATTGCGTATTTGTCTCGGCCTATCCCTCCTATAATAGGAAGGAGCACCAGCCACCACTTGCCATGAAAAAATACGGCCCACTCGGTAGTCCTCTGCATCACGGAACCACTTAGTCCTCTTTGTCCTTTCAATATCAGCACGGTATTTCAATAGTTTTTCATCCAACTGGGTCTTATAAAGTTCCACCTCCTGTGTCGTCATCTGTGATGATAATTGCTGTTCAAGGTCCATGATTGATTTTCTGACCACATCCATCTCTAATCGGAGAAACTCAATATTAAGAAGCATTAAGTCAAATGCATATTTGTTTGTAATTGACTCAAACTTACTGCAGAAAAGTACATTGTCCGCAAGTAAAGTCGGACGTAAATGTGGTCTCAACCCACGTGGAATTCTAATTCGATTTTTTTGGATAAGGTCCTACGACAGTTTGCAATAGCAGCAAGATCCTACATTCTTGATACGAATGACTTTCTTGATAAGATTAAAAATGTTCAGGTTAATTCCAACACGGTGTTAGCCTCTTTTGATGTGGTTTCACTGTATACTTCCATTCAACATGAGAAGGGACTGGAGGCTGTCGATGTGGTGTTATCGGGCTCGGACGTGGCCCCAGACTGTGCACAGATGATCCTCTCCCTGTTAGGCTTCATCCTTAGGAAGAATTATTTTCTCTTTGAGGATGATTTTTTCCTGCAGGTTAGGGGTACCGCCATGGGGTCCAATGTGGCCCCCACTTACGCTAACATCTATATGGCGGTATTCGAGGATCGTTATGTGTACAAGTCCATCTACTGGGGCTCCGTCCGGGCCTGGTGGAGCTACATCGACGATGTCTTTTGTATTTGGGATGGCAGTATAGAAGATCTATACAAATTCCAAACTGAGCTTAATGGGATTTATCCAGAGTTGAAATTTACTCTGATGTAATCCTTGACTCAAATTCAATTTTTAGACACATTGGTATACAAAGAAGGGAATATGCTAAATACAGATCTTTATGTAAAGGAAACTGACAGGAATAGTCTTTTGCTATATAACAGCAACCATCCCAGGAGGATGGTGGAATCATTACCTTGGAGTCAGATGTTGACAGTGCGGAGGATAGTCAATGATGAGGATAAATTAGTTAACAGACTTGATGAGATGTGCCATAAATTTACTAATAGGGGATATCCTGTGGGTAAAGTTAGACAGTTTAAAGAAAGGGCCATTAATTTGGTCGGTGGTGATCTTCACCGTAAAAGTGATAGAACTGCTACTAAACGGGTTCCGTTTGTATCAACTTTTTGTCCTATTAGCAATAAAATCGGTGGTATTTTGAATAAGCACTGGGGTCTATTACAGAAAGGGTTACCGGATGTCTCTGAATTTACTAATAGACCTATTTTATCTTATAGACGTGGATCTAACTTGAAGGATAAATTGGTGAGAGCGGATGTTGGCCCTAGTAAGATTCCACGACAGTTGACATTAGGCCCTTTGAGGGGTGGCAGTTTTCCATGCCTTGGCTGTGCATGTTGTGGTAATATGATCAAGGGTGATAGTTTTTATCACCCACATACTGGTAAGAGATTCTCAATAAAGGAATATTACACTTGTACTTCTAGTTTTGTTATTTATGTGATCACTTGCCCATGTGGATTGCTTTATGTGGGTGAGACAACTATGGAGGTCAAAGCTCGTATCAGTAAACATAAGAGTACAATCAGAACTCAACTCGTTGATTTACCGATACCAAAGCATTTTGTGGAATTTAGACATTCTGTGAATCAGTTGCGATTCAGGGTGATTGATGGGGTCCCTATGTTGAGACGAGGTGGAGATAGGACGTTGTTGTTGAAAAGAAAGGAGTTGAAGTGGATTTCGACTCTAGATACATTGCAGCCGAAGGGCTTGAATCTTGAATACAATTTGCAAATTTGCATTAACTAATCCATATTAGTCTTAACAGCATCATTTTTTGATTTTTTTGATTTTTTGTTTTTTTGATAGCGGTTTTTGATCTTTGACATTTTTTATTTTTATTTTTTCTACATAGGTTGGTGCGTTGGTGTGACCGGAGGACAAGGGGACTGAATTGTCCTGAAATTCTGTGGACTGTGATTGAATCGACATATATGTTTTTTGGTTCATTCCCCTTGCCCTCTTGTCTGTGCACTGTGGTGTTATAATAAAGTTTTTTCTTTTCCCCTTTTTTTCTGTGGCTTTGTTTATATTCTTTATACAGGTCCCTGATAACCTAATATATTTTTCATGAATATTATTATATGATTGACTGGGGTGTAGACCATTGGATTATGGTAGCCGAATTTATCCTCCAGGTATATTATGTGCCCTTTTGAAACGCTACAAACCCGCTAGATATATTTTCTTTTTATATGTGGACGCATATATTTGTAATCTGGCGGTTGCGGTCATGTGATCTCTCCATGTGACCGCTCTATGATGTGGTTGGTGGAGGTGTGATCATGTGACTTGTCACGTGATCAATTGCGGTGGATTGTGGGCGTCCTGAGTATAGATCATCTGGTAGTGGGGAGCTATGGTGCGCATGCGCGATTCTTTGGCCGCGGCATCACGTGAGTGAGCTACATCATTTCCTATGCGACACCGGGTGACGTCACCCGATCATTTGGAGGGTGTTGATATGTGAGGGGAAGTACGGCGCTCAGGTCTGTTGTTAATTCTGATAGGTTATTGGTTTTTTGGCGCCTGATAAGGAGTCATTATCATTGGTTGAGGTGGTTGGTAGTTAACACTTGATGTATGGAAGTTGCTCATTGGTGGGTGGTTGCTAGATGATACAGGAATGCGGACATTTCTCTGGTTGTTGTTCATTTATTTATTAACACCATGTGCTAATATATTGTATAATTTTTGTTTATTGTTATATGTATGTATGTGCACTATATTATTATGTATGTACAATGTTATTTATATGTTTTATTTGTATTATTTTATGCTATTTCATATGATGTGGGCGGATACTTGCTATTGATTGGCCACATTGGCCTATTTAAGATTGCCATATCTTGCTGTATGTTATGCTTGATAAAGACCATGTGATGGTCGAAACGTCGCATTTTGTCATGGCACAATAAATGTTTATATGTTTTTCACCCGGATGAGATGCTGTTCACCTTTGTTTTATGGATTTCGTGTCCAACTGGGTCTTTGGACTTTGAACTTGCCTCTCTTGGATCCAGGAGTTGCTGTCAGCCACTTTTTCTTCTATGCTGATTGATTTGGACCTTGGCAGACTTGCACCGGATCTCTACTATGGATACTACTATTCCAGAGGTGGGTGAACTGGATAATGCCATGACTTTTTCTTATACTGAAAATGATGCATTACGGATCCTCTCTGGATCCCAAACAGATATGTCATTTCTGAATAAACCAACTGCAGATATGCTCAAAAAAAGATTTGAGAATGAGAAAAGGAAACTCATTTCTTTTGAGCTACATGTAACAACCCTGTGTGAATATTACAGGCTACATAGAATTCCACGTGGGTTGAGACCACATTTACGTCCGACTTTACTTGCGGACAATGTACTTTTCTGCAGTAAGTTTGAGTCAATTACAAACAAATATGCATTTGACTTAATGCTTCTTAATATTGAGTTTCTCCGATTAGAGATGGATGTGGTCAGAAAATCAATCATGGACCTTGAACAGCAATTATCATCACAGATGACGACACAGGAGGTGGAACTTTATAAGACCCAGTTGGATGAAAAACTATTGAAATACCGTGCTGATATTGAAAGGACAAAGAGGACTAAGTGGTTCCGTGATGCAGAGGACTACCGAGTGGGCCGTATTTTTTCGTGGCAAGTGGTGGCTGGTGCTCCTTCCTATTATAGGAGGGATAGGCCGAGACAAATACGCAATCGGAGGAAACCACAAGACAAACGGCAACAGAATTTTGGTTTCACTACAGCTGAGTCAGATTCCACTGATGATTCCAATTTGGGAGCCTCTTCTTCCTCTCTTTTTTTAGGGAAGGATACAGTCGACAGAGTGACTGGAAGAGAAGGAGTCGGAGAGGTGGCAGGAAACACAGGAGAAAGAAGGGTTGTGCACAAACAGGGGAAGGCTTATATCCCCCCAATGAAAACTCGCCATATGGAGGGGAAGAGAAAGGGCCCATAGGACATGATAATTTGGTGGTAAATATTTCATCTTGTCAATTATCTGAGGCTGACTATGATGTTCTCTCTAAGGGATTGTCTTTTTGTCCTGTGAATTCCCCCAACTGGTTTGAGATTGAATGTGATCTATTTGCATTCCTTAGAAGATTACGTTTGACAACTTATTTTTCTGATAAACAACAGGTCTCTAATATAGTACCGGAGGGGGTTAGATCTATGTTTACATTACATGGAGTGGGTTTATATACTACTAGATTAAGGCCCGATGCTATCGCATCGAGAGGATAGTGACACACCTCTTGCCATGTTAACCCTCAATACACACACACCTCCTCAACACACACTCCTCTCACCTTTCACCATCTCCACTCACATCCACTCACTCTTTCACTCCACATACGACCTTTTCTCTCACTCCGTCTCTCATACTCACACTGTCATCGTCGCTGCTCCATGATCCCCGACATCTTCTTCCGCCGGCGCCATCCTGGATCCCGACGTTGTCCACGCCGGCGACATGTTCTTGCGGCCATGCCATCTTGAGTATTCTGAAATCCTGCGAGTGGACATTAGTGGAGATAGTGAAAGGTGAGAGGAGTGTGTGTTGAGGAGTGGTGTGTTGAGGGTTAACATGGCAAGAGGTGTGCTGTGACGTCACCAGTTACAACTGGACGGAAGTTGTTACAACCCGGAAGCTGCTTAGCGCATTTATTATAGTAGATTAAGGCCCGATGCTATCGCATCGAGAGGATAGTGACACACCTCTTGCCATGTTAACCCTCAATACACACACACCTCAACACACCACACCGCCTCAACACACACTCCTCTCACCTTTCACCATCTCCACTCACGTCCATTCACTCTTTCACTCCACATACGACCCTTTCTCTCACTCAGTCTCTCATACTCACACCGTCATCGTCGCTGCTCCACGATCCCTGACATCATCTTCCACCGGCGCCATCCTGGATCCCGACATTGTCCACGCCGGCGACATGTTCTTGCGGCCATGCCATCTTGAGTATTCTGAAATCCTGCGAGTGGACATTAGTGGCTCACCATTGTCAGTTTGAAACACGACTGCTACTTCACTGACAGTGGGATTATTGTAGCGTCGAGGGTCTTGAGTACGATCTTGTTTAATAGCCATAGTGATGTTTGGCATGACAGTTCCGTTTTGTAGAGATTTAATTTTTTCTTGTTCTTCCACATCACGTAACATTTGATAAGCTTCCACAAAAGGATTAATAGTTTGGATTTGAAGGGCAATAATGTTCATCAATGTAGGATGACATTTTTGATTTTCTTTACATCGTAAGCATTGTTCGTTTGCGGTAGTGGTATCGAGAATGTAAAGTTGGGCAAATGCGCGTTGCTGGTCATCTGAGGGATGTAGTGTTTCAGTTCTATGATAGATCTGGCCATGTATGCGGAAACAGTATGGGCCATATCCAGGAGGTGGTGAAATATTTGCACCCATGGAGGCAAAAGCAAAGGAACTGTTAATACTTCGAATATTATCCATGAAATTTTTGCTAAATTCACTTTGCCCTTTCAGCAAACGTGTAAAGACATCAGGGTATTGTAGTATGGGTACATGGACTTTACCCTTCTGACAGCAGAGCGTAAAGTTGTTATCAGAAGGTATCTCTGCTACAAAATGCAAAGCTTCGCAATGCTCACATACATGGGTCATGTCACCACAGCTGTGTTCGGTAATACTATTTTCATCATTAGTGAAAATGTGAGGTTGTAGTAGAAGTGCATGTCCAACCGATGGGGTGCGCCTAGTTTTGAGACCAACGTATATTTGTCTTGGTTGCACTTTCTGCGGGCTAACTGCAGCTTGTATGTGAAGAAACTGTGCATTGGTATTGACTAATGGTGGTATTGATAGGGCAGAAACAGATTGCTGATTAGTTATGTCAGTGAACGGCATATGGGATGAAGTGTGGTAGTAACTTGTTCCACATGCTGATGTGGAAGCATCCTGTTGTGAGTCTACTAATAATGATGAGGAAGAAGCCGTCTGTTGTTGGCGGTGATGGCGTGTAGAGGCTTCTTCAGCCAATGTAATAGATTTAGAGTTAGGGGATTCGTGTGTGAGACGACGGCGTTTATAAGCCTTAATCTTGTCAAGTCGATGCTGTTTTTCCTCAGGAGTCTCATTAGCACGGCGTTGTTTTTGTCGTAGTGCTAAAGCTGCTTTCCTTTCACTGGCATTGGCATACTGTGCATCGGTATTGAATGGTGGTATTGATAGGGCAGAAACAGATTGCTGATTAGTTATGTCAAAGAACGGCATATGGGATGAAGTGTAGCAGTAAATTGTTCCACATGCTGATGTGGAAGCATCCTGTTGTGAGTCTAATAATAATGATGAGGAAGAGGCCGTCTGTCGTCGGCGGTGACGGCGTGCAGAGGCTTCTTCAGCCAATCTTATGGATTTAGAGTTAGGGGATTCGTGTGTGAGGCGACGGCGTTTATAAGCCTTAATCTTCTCAAGGCGATGGTGTTTTTCCTCAGGAGTCTCATTAGCACGGCGTTGTTTTTGTCGTAGTGCTAAAGCTGCTTTCCTTTCACTGGCATTGGCATACTTTGTGTTATGACTCATGTTGGCACAGGTAAAGGAGTCTATTTGGCAGTTATCTGGCAGTGAAGAAGGCGTCCTGGAGTATTGTAGAGTACACAGATACTAATTGACCCTGTAATTGCCCAGCAGTAGTTATGAAGTGGTAGTGGCAAATTGGCCCTGTAGTTAGACACCGGCAGAGGAGCAAGGCAGCAGTAGTTATGGCGGTAGAGGCAAATTGGCCCTGTAGTTAGACACCGGCAGAGGAGCAAGGCAGCAGTAGTTATGGCGGTAGAGGCAAATTGATCCTGTAATTAGACACCGGCAGAGGAGCAAGGCAGCAGTAGTTATGGCGGTAGAGGTAAATTGTCCCTGTAATTAGACACCGGCAGAGGAGCAAGGCAGCAGTAGTTATGGCGGTAGAGGCAAATTGGCCCTGTAATTAGACACCGGCAGAGGAGCAAGGCAGCAGTAGTTATGGCGGTAGAGGCAAATTGATCCTGTAATTAGACACCGGCAGAGGAGCAAGGCAGCAGTAGTTATGGCGGTAGAGGCAAATTGGCCCTGTAATTAGACACCGGCAGAGGAGCAAGGCAGCAGCAGTTATGGCGGTAGAGGCAAATTGGCCCTGTAATTAGACACCGGCAGAGGAGCAAGGCAGCAGTAGTTATGGCGGTAGAGGCAAATTGGCCCTGTAATTAGACACCGGCAGAGGAGCAAGGCAGCAGTAGTTATGGCGGTAGAGGCAAATTGGCCCTGTAATTAGACACCGGCAGAGGAGCAAGGCAGCAGTAGTTATGGCGGTAGAGGCAAATTGGCCCTGTAATTAGACACCGGCAGAGGAGCAAGGCAGCAGTAGTTATGGCGGTAGAGGCAAATTGGCCCTGTAATTAGACACCGGCAGAGGAGCAAGGCAGCAGTAGTTATGGCGGTAGAGGCAAATTGGCCTTGTAATTAGACACCGGCAGTAAACAGGCAGATGACCAAAGCAGCAGTAGTTATGGCGATAGAGGCAAATTGGCCCTGTAATTAGACACCGGCAGAGTAGCAAGGCAGCAGTAGTTATGGCGGTACAGGCAAATTGGTCCAGTAATTAGACACTGGCAGTAAACAGGCATAGGACCAAGGCAGCAGTAGTTATGGTGGTACAGGCAATGCCAAGCGTCCGCACAGCAAGTCGGCGTGAGGTAAATGACGCAATTTCACAAATGCAAGATGGCGTCGGCGAAATCTCGCGAGATTTCGCCGACGTCGTTAACACCTCTTGCCATGTTAACCCTCAACACACCACACCGCCTCAACACACACTCCTCTCACCTTTCACCTCCACTCATGTCCACTCACTCTTTCACTCCACATACGTTCCTTTCTCTCACTCCGTTTCTCATACTCACACCGTCATCGTCGCTGCCCTGACATCTTCCTCCGCCGCCGCGATCCAGGATCCAGACGTTCTCCAGGCCGCCGACATGTTCTTGCGGGACACCATCTTGGATTTCGTGAAATCCCGCGATATTCAAGATGGCGTCGCCGCAACAACATGTCGCTGGCGTGGACGAAATCGGGATCCAAAAAGATGGCGTCGGCGAAATCTCGCGAGATTACGCCGACGCCATTTTGGATCCCGATGTCGCCCACGCCAGCGACATGTTCTTGCGAGACGCCATCTTGGATATCGTGAAGTCCCGCGATATTAAAGATGGCGTCGCCGCAACAACATGTCGCTGGCATGGGCGACATCGGGATCCAAAATGGCGTCGGCGTAATCTCGCGAGATTTCGCCGACGCCATCTTTTTGGATCCCGATGTCGTCCACGCCAGTGACATGTTGTTGCGGCGACGCCATCTTTAATATCGCGGGACTTCACGATATCCAAGATGGCGTCCCGCAAGAATATGTCGGCGGCCTGGAGAACGTCTGGATCCTGGATCGCGGCGGCGGAGGAAGATGTCGGGGCAGCGACGATGACGGTGTGAGTATGAGAAACGGAGTGAGAGAAAGGAACGTATGTGGAGTGAAAGAGTGAGTGGACATGAGTGGAGGTGAAAGGTTAGAGGAGTGTGTGATGAGGCGGTGTGGTGTGTTGAGGGTTAACATGTGCGTGTGTGTGTGGTGACGTCACCGGTTACAACTGGACGGAAGTTGTTACAACCGGAAGCTGGTTAGGGCATTTATTATTATAGAAGAGTAATTTTCAGCCCCCTGTTAAAAATAACTTTGTGGAGTCTTACATACAGCTTGTAGAGAGGGACATTACACTTTTGAAGAAAAGTACGTGTTCTATAGTTAGAGGTAATCTTAGCTCTGTTGAAAGACAGGCTTTACAGAAACTATCTGATAATACAGCTCTTACAATCAAGAGTGCGGACAAAGGTGGTGCTGTAGTTGTCATGGACACTGATAGATACAAGGCCGAGATTGTGACCCAATTAGCTGATGGTGATGTTTATATGAGATTGGCTGGTGATCCTACCTCTGATTTTCTTACTGGGTTACGACTTCTGGTCAATGAGGCCCGTGTGAATGGACTCATAGATGAGAAGTTATCTGATTTTTTAATCGTTGACAATCCGGTAATACCAATTTTGTATACTTTGCCGAAGATACATAAGGATCTTCAAAACCCCCCCGGACGTCCCATTGTATCCGGGAGGGGTTCGCTTTTTAACAAAGTACTGATTTTTTTGGATAAGGTCCTACGACAGTTTGCAATAGCAGCAAGATCCTACATTCTTGATACGAATGACTTTCTTGATAAGATTAAAAATGTTCAGGTTAATTCCAACACGGTGTTAGCCTCTTTTGATGTGGTTTCACTGTATACTTCCATTCAACATGAGAAGGGACTGGAGGCTGTCGATGTGGTGTTATCAGGCTCGGACGTGGCCCCAGACTGTGCACAGATGATCCTCTCCCTGTTAGGCTTCATCCTTAGGAAGAATTATTTTCTCTTTGAGGATGATTTTTTCCTGCAGGTTAGGGGTACCGCCATGGGGTCCAATGTGGCCCCCACTTACGCTAACATCTATATGGCGGTATTCGAGGATCGTTATGTGTACAAGTCCATCTACTGGGGCTCCGTCCGGGCCTGGTGGCGCTACATCGACGATGTCTTTTGTATTTGGGATGGCAGTATAGAAGATCTATACAAATTCCAAACTGAGCTTAATGGGATTTATCCAGAGTTGAAATTTACTCTGATGTAATCCTTGACTCAAATTCAATTTTTAGACACATTGGTATACAAAGAAGGGAATATGCTAAATACAGATCTTTATGTAAAGGAAACTGACAGGAATAGTCTTTTGCTATATAACAGCAACCATCCCAGGAGGATGGTGGAATCATTACCTTGGAGTCAGATGTTGACAGTGCGGAGGATAGTCAATGATGAGGATAAATTAGTTAACAGACTTGATGAGATGTGCCATAAATTTACTAATAGGGGATATCCTGTGGGTAAAGTTAGACAGTTTAAAGAAAGGGCCATTAATTTGGTCGGTGGTGATCTTCACCGTAAAAGTGATAGAACTGCTACTAAACGGTTTCCGTTTGTATCAACTTTTTGTCCTATTAGCAATAAAATCGGTGGTATTTTGAATAAGCACTGGGGTCTATTACAGAAAGGGTTACCGGATGTCTCTGAATTTACTAATAGACCTATTTTATCTTATAGACGTGGATCTAACTTGAAGGATAAATTGGTGAGAGCGGATGTGGGCCCTAGTAAGATTCCACGACAGTTGACATTAGGCCCTTTGAGGGGTGGCAGTTTTCCATGCCTTGGCTGTGCATGTTGTGGTAATATGATCAAGGGTGATAGTTTTTATCACCCACATACTGGTAAGAGATTCTCAATAAAGGAATATTACACTTGTACTTCTAGTTTTGTTATTTATGTGATCACTTGCCCATGTGGATTGCTTTATGTGGGTGAGACAACTATGGAGGTCAAAGCTCGTATCAGTAAACATAAGAGTACAATCAGAACTCAACTCGTTGATTTACCGATACCAAAGCATTTTGTGGAATTTAGACATTCTGTGAATCAGTTGCGATTCAGGGTGATTGATGGGGTCCCTATGTTGAGACGAGGTGGAGATAGGACGTTGTTGTTGAAAAGAAAGGAGTTGAAGTGGATTTCGACTCTAGATACATTGCAGCCGAAGGGCTTGAATCTCGAATACAATTTGCAAATTTGCATTAACTAATCCATATTAGTCTTAACAGCATCATTTTTTGGTTTTTTGATAGCGGTTTTTGATCTTTGACATTTTTTATTTTTATTTTTTCTACATAGGTTGGTGCGTTGGTGTGACCGGAGGACAAGGGGACTGAATTGTCCTGAAATTCTGTGGACTGTGATTGAATCGACATATATGTTTTTTGGTTCATTCCCCTTGCCCTCTTGTCTGTGCACTGTGGTGTTATAATAAAGTTTTTTCTTTTCCCCTTTTTTTCTGTGGCTTTGTTTATATTCTTTATACAGGTCCCTGATAACCTAATATATTTTTCATGAATATTATTATATGATTGACTGGGGTGTAGACCATTGGATTATGGTAGCCGAATTTATCCTCCAGGTATATTATGTGCCCTTTTGAAACGCTACAAACCCGCTAGATATATTTTCTTTTTATATGTGGACACATATATTTGTAATCTGGCGGTTGCGGTCATGTGATCTCTCCATGTGACCGCTCTATGATGTGGTTGGTGGAGGTGTGATCATGTGACTTGTCACGTGATCAATTGCGGTGGATTGTGGGCGTCCTGAGTATAGATCATCTGGTAGTGGGGAGCTATGGTGCGCATGCGCGATTCTTTGGCCGCGGCATCACGTGAGTGAGCTACATCATTTCCTATGCGACACCGGGTGACGTCACCCGATCATTTGGAGGGTGTTGATATGTGAGGGGAAGTACGGCGCTCAGGTCTGTTGTTAATTCTGATAGGTTATTGGTTTTTTGGCGCCTGATAAGGAGTCATTATCATTGGTTGAGGTGGTTGGTAGTTAACACTTGATGTATGGAAGTTGCTCATTGGTGGGTGGTTGCTAGGTGATACAGGAATGCGGACATTTCTCTGGTTGTTGTTCATTTATTTATTAACACCATGTGCTAATATATTGTATAATTTTTGTTTATTGTTATATGTATGTATGTGCACTATATTATTATGTATGTACAATGTTATTTATATGTTTTATTTGTATTATTTTATGCTATTTCATATGATGTGGGCGGATACTTGCTATTGATTGGCCACATTGGCCTATTTAAGATTGCCATATCTTGCTGTATGTTATGCTTGATAAAGACCATGTGATGGTCGAAACGTCGCATTTTGTCATGGCACAATAAATGTTTATATGTTTTTCACCCGGATGAGATGCTGTTCACCTTTGTTTTATGGATTTCGTGTCCAACTGGGTCTTTGGACTTTGAACGTGCCTCTCTTGGATCCAGGAGTTGCTGTCAGCCACTTTTTCTTCTATGTACATTTAATGTGTTGTCAGTACTTTTCGTGTAATTACAAGGGCATTTCAAGGGTAATGCTACGTGGACATGAATACTCTAATTTCTCACAAGTAAAATGTATTCATATTTAGATTAGGCTGTACAGTATTATAGAAAAAAAACATACATTGAAATAAATATAATATAATGAAATGTATAAACTGATACAGTAAAATTAATTTAATTTGTCATGCATGAGACCTAATAGGGAGAGATTATATTCTAGATTGTTGGATGGGCACAGAAAAGTATGTAATATTTACTTGAGAAATATGAAAAAACTGTGATTAATCTAGAACAGATGGGTTTTTTATTGGTTTTGCTTAAAATTTTGCCCTAGGTCTTGTGAAATTCCACATTTTGTAGCAGGCTTGAGCTGAAAAGGAGTCCTAGTTTAGACTTCCAAATTATTATCAGAGGAGGTATTTTGCTACAATCAGGGCTGCCATCAGGGCATTACTGCCCTTACTACTCTATGGGGCCCGGTGAACAGTAGCAAAAAGGGAGGCCCGGACACCCTGGCAGCCCAGGCCTTCTTCTCTTGCTTCTGCTTGTCGGACCCCAGGCAAAATAGTTCAGGGCCGCTGCAAGCCAAATACATAACACTGTGGTGATTTAAAGATACACCTACAGTGTTGTTAATGCATCCAGCTGCCAGAAATCTGAGCTTTACCTTTAAGCTGCAGCAGCAGGTCCGAGTGCATCATAGTCCTGACGCCGGTCATGTGAAATGCTGCGTGCTCTTCATTCTGGAGCAGAGCAGCATGCCACATTTGGGAGACAGGAGACACTGAAGTCGGCGGCGGGCAGGCAGGCAGAGGAGGTGGGCAGTGTATGAGGACTCAGAAGAGGCTGCAGAGGGGAGTGAGGTGAGGAGAGGAGAGGCTGCTGAGGGGAGTGAGGAAAGGAGAGGCTGCTGAGGGGAGTGAGGAGAGGGGAGGCTGCTGAGGGGATTGAGGAGAGGGGAGGCTACTGAGAGGAGTGAGGAGAGGGGAGGCTACTGAGGAGATGGTAGACTGCTGAGGGGAATGAGGAGATGGCAGGATGCTGATGTGAGTGAGTAGAGGGGAGGCTACTGAGGGAAGTGAGGAGATGGGAGGCTGCTGAGGGAAGTGAGAAGATGGGAGGCTGCTGAGGGAAGGGAGGAGATGGGAGATTGCTGAGGGGAGTCTGCGTCTGGCAGGGAGAGGCTGCTGAGGGGAGGCTACTGAGAGAAGTCTGCGTCCAGCAGGGGGGAAGCTGTTGAAGGGAGTCTGCGTCCTGCCTCTGACAGGGTGAGGCTGAGGAGGCAGCGGGGAGAACAACCAGGGCTAGTCGACGAGGAGCGGCGGTGCCAATTGCATTTTATAAGGGTGCCAACCTCTGCGGACAGGTAGGAACAAGAGTTGTTGACAAATAGAGTGATCCCCCTTTATGCTCGACAACTTGATTTTTTTTTTTTCTATTATCATATCACTTTTTGAGTTCTCATATTGTGGGGCGTATTTACAGTATATTCTAGAATTTATATGTTTTTAATGAGTACAATAAAGAGATTTTTTGGTAGTGTATAATCGGTGAATATATATGCAATAATATACACTGATTCCATTTATTAACCCTTTAACACCCAATACTGTGCAGTGTACATGATTGGATGCCCCCCCTATTTGGTGCGGGCTTCGGCGATGAGCCCGCACCTTTTCTGGCACATGACAGCTGATTTGATCAGCTGTCATGTGCCCCAAACAGATGCAGGTGGAATCATGATCCACCTGCTTTTGTTACCATGTTAAATACCGCTGTCAATGTCTGACAGCGGCACTTGACATGCATGCGTCACAAACCACGCCCATCGGCACCCGTTTCACATGACTGTGGGTCACCGATGGGTTGGCATGACAACCCGGGATCTGCAGCAGACCCCTGTGGTTGTCATTGATGCTCTGCTTTGAGCGTCGCCCAGTGGTCGGCACTCATAGCAAGTGAGCATTTCTCAGCAGAGGCGATCAGATGATCACAGCTTCTAGTCTCCCATGGAGACTATTGAAGCTATTAAAAGGAGATATACTGTATTTGGTATCGTTGTGTTCAGAATCGCCCGATCTGTCAATATATAAAAAGAATTAATCTGATCGGTAAACGGTGTAACGCCGTTTTTGGTCGCTGCAACATTGCATTAAAATTCAATAATAGGCAATAGAAAGATCATATCTACACCAAGATAGTATCGATAAAAATGTCAGATCAGCGTGCAAAAAATAAGCCCTCACCTAGTCCCAGATCACGAAGAATGTAGACGTTACAGGTCTCGGAAAATGGCAACTTTTTTTTTTCTTTTCACTTTTGACAAACTTTGGATTTTTTTTATCACTTAAATAAAAAAGAACCTAGACATGTTAGATATCTATGAACTCGTAATGACCTGGAGAATCATAATGGCAAGTCAGTTTTAGCATTTGGTGAACATGGTAAAAAAACAACCAAAAAAGAGCGTGAACTGTAGAAATAAAATCAATTGCATCGTTAACCTGCCTAGGTGATTATGACAACTCACAACCTCAGAGCTTTACAGTGGACATTATTTTCATGTTGATCAATACCATAGAAAAAAAAATACTAAATGGTGTGCACACCAGAATATGAAAAATGTATTGACCTTTTATTAGATATGAAGCTCACTGAAATAAGCTATCCCTCCAAAAACCGTATCACTGATAAGAGATAAAAACACAACCTTTATTAAATTAGAAAAATGCAATTCACCCTCTGTGAAAAGAGACTGACTAGAACATACAAAGCAAAAATAACAAAAAACCCAAAGTCTCAACAATAAAGATAGGGTAAGGTGGCAATTTACACTCACTCAACAAACTAGCGTCTCTACGCGTTTCATCGTTGACAAAATAGGCAACTCCTCTGGAGACCATTTCATATCTTAACAAGTCATGACATACACCCTTAAAAACAGGTAACCTGTTAGAACTGAACAGCCACCAGACTCTTAATGGGCTAAACCCAGAATCGGAGAATCCCATTAACTCTGGAAAAGCTCCTCTACTGGTTAATCATCAAAGTATTTAAATGAAGGTACACTATATTTGTTTTTATAAGGGACTAGTCCACTAACTGTATACAGTGCCTGTGAGTCAGTAGTGCCGACCACGTGTCCTATACTACACTCCCTCGCAAGACAGCCAACTACATATCATTGAATGAGCACCTATTCATAGAGCTTATACAGATCATTTAGACATCATGATTGTACACATCCCCATTCTTTATCTTGATATTGCACTTGTCCCCGAACCAGTGATAGCAAAGCTCATTATTGCTGATGGTACATACAGATCCTCCCATAGCAGATAACAATCACACTATCAGCGTGTTAGTAGGCTAGCCTCCTCTATGGAGAAGTTGTAATTCCCTAAACTTGCGCTGGCATTTTTCACTGACATTCATAGAGCGGCTGGTTCAGTGTATCCAGGGCCGCCATCAGGGCATTACAGGCATTACACTTGTATGGGGCCCGGCGCCGCCCCGGTGATTAGAGGGGCCCGCCCAGGCCCGGCGGTTGCGGCGGCGCCAGAGCACGCTAGGCGCTGCAGCCTGGTCCGCGCTCGCCACTCGGGTCCCGGCCGGGCCCCCCCTTACAATTTGTTGAGCGGTTCGGGGCCCCCCCCCGTCCTCCCCTTCAGGCTGCTCTGGTGTTTTACATAGCATTCACTGAAAGTCCGGCCAGCGCTTGGCTCCTCCTCTCTCCCTCCCCGGGCCCCCATTGCACCATGCATGGTCAGATGGCCGTCCACCCTCCAGCACCGCCCGCCCCCGGCTCATGTGACGTGACGTCACACGCTGCTGCTCTTCACTTCCTCATTCCTGAGAAAGCAGAAGAGCGGCGGTGGTGTGCACGTGGTGTCGGCGTGGGACCGGGAGCGGCTGCAGGCCGCAGAGTAGAAGACGTCGGTCCTGGACCCTGGGTGACCGTCTCGGTCTGACGGTGCGGTGCACGGCCAGCGAGCAGGTAAGTCACGTTCATATTCTTTTTATGTCTCTCTCATGATGTGTCTCTGTATGTCTGACTCTGGCTGCAGCGCAGCCTGCTGCTCATGGGGACATTGGGGGGCCGCCGGGGGCCTGTCTCAGTCTGATCATGGGGGGGGAATTCTGAAGTCTGGGGGCCCCGGTGCCGGGGGCCGGTTGTTGTCTGAAAATTGGGGGGAAGTCTGGGGGCCCCGGCGCTGGGGGCTGGTTGTCTAATCATGTGGGGGGGGAATCTGGAGGCCCGGGGGGGCTGGTTGTGTCAATCATGGGGGACATTGGGGGTCCTGTGGGGACCCAGGGGCCAGCTGATGGTGTGGGACCCAGGGGCATGCCTGGCTGTCCATGGAGGGTCACCCAGGGGCCCGCCCTGCTGTCTGTGGGGAGGTCTAGGGGATCCAGGGGCCCTGCTGTCCGTGGGGGGTCACCCAGGGGCCCGCCCGTCTGTCCGTGGGGGGTCACCCAGGGGCCCGCCCGGCTGTCCGTGGGGGGTCACCCAGGGGCCCGCCCGGCTGTCCGTGGGGGGTCACCCAGGGGCCCGCCCGGCTGTCCGTGGGGGGTCACCCAGGGGCCCGCCCGGCTGTCCGTGGGGGGTCACCCAGGGGCCCGGCTGATGATTGGGGGGACCCAAGGGCCTGGTTGTTCACGGGGGGGTCTGAAGGGCCCAGCTTATGATGGGGGGGACCTAGGAGGCCCGGCTGATGATGGGGGGGGGCAGGGGGCTGATGGGGTGAGCCAGGGCCCAGGGTGACAGATCTCCAGTGCCAAGATTAGTAGGCACATTGTTGACTGTCTCCTCCTGCAGCTCAGCCCGTAGTCCTATCCTTTTCGTCACCACAGACTGTGCTGCACATGCACAGTACCAGCATGTTGACTGTCTCCACCTGCAGCTTAGCCTGTAGTCCTATCCTTTTAGGCAGCATAGACTGTGCTGACCAGTACTGTACCAGCATGTTGACTGTCTCCACCTGCAGCTCAGCCCATAGTCCTATCCTTTTAGTCAGTACAGACTGTGCTGACCACCCAGTACCAGCATGTTGACTGTCCCCACCTGCAGCTCAGCCTGTAGTCCTATATAGGGTATCAGCCTACTCAGGACAAATTGCACATCTACTGTTAGGGTCCAATTTCTCATGTTACACTTGGGGAAAAACAAACATTGGGGGTGAAAAGATCATTTTTGTGAAAATAAAATTAGATTTTTGATTTTTATGGCTCTACATTATAAACTGTTAAACACTTGGGGGTTCAAAGTGCTCACCACACTTCTAGATAAGTTCCTTAAGGGGTATACTTTACCTTAGTGTTTACTGACTGTGGGAACATAGCCAAAAGAGTTTTTGAATTCTGACTGTATAATGCTATGTGCACACAGCACACGGTGGGGATTCTGCTGTGGATTTTTCTGCGCAGATTTTACTATATCCGCAGGTCAAATGATCAGCATTTTTCTTGCGGATTTAGTGCATATTTTGTGCGGATTTACTGATGTTTTTGTGCGGTTTTTCCCTGCGGATTTGTAGAATGGAGCAGGTGGAAAGCTGCAGCAAAACCGCCGCTGCTTCTTTTAATTCCGCGCAGAAAAATCCGCAGCATGTGCACAGCGGATTTTGTTTTACATAGCCAATAATGGTACTGTACATCACCTGCAGTCCTGGACGTTCTCGCGCGATCAGCGATAACCAGCGGGGGAGCGGGTCGTAGGTAAGTATCAGACACAGCGATATCGCTAACAATATCGCTATAACGTCACAAGTTATAGCGATATTGCTAGCGATATCGCTTAGTGTGACTGGCCCTTTACACTTCCAGAAGATTACAATCACAGATAACAGAATCCAGAATTCAAAATAGGTAGTGTCATGATTACCTCTTCCCCTTCCTGCACAATTACATTTACATGTCAGTAAACATGATGAGAAATGAACATGTATAGGAAAGTCTCCCAAAGAAAGAGTCTCCTATTATGTCTTAAGATAGATATACACATGTGCATATGTCCAATGTCCATATCTCCAAACAGGCGATAGAGCAGTTTACATAAATATACAGAAAACAGAATAATAACCTGCAACCAGAAAGACAGAATACATATATCTTTTCAATTAGTTTAAAAATTGTATGTGACACATTCCCTTGAAGAAAGGTAATTAAAATATACCCAAAAAAAGTTTACAAAAAAATTACAAAAAAAGTTTGCAAAAAAGTTTACCAACAAAAAAGTTTACAAAAAAAACCTAACAAAAAGGTTACCAAAAAATAAGTTTATAAATGTTAGGTTAGAGTAGAGTAGGGCCCTGCCAATAGAGTCTACCTTGTCGTGGTGGCAGGCTTAAAAAAATCCTTTGGCCAAAACAAAACCTGATGGCTAGGTATGTGATATGGTGTTAATGTGTGATTGAGGGCATGGTGAAGTTTTTCGATGAAAGCGCGGAGGGATTTTGGAAGGTTCGCATGGTGGAGGAGGAGCTAGGGTGGAGGCGGAACTGGGGGTGGAGCCTGGGCGGAGTCTCAAGGGGGCCCCATAAATTTTGCCGGTATGGGGCCCCGAAATTCCTAGTGGAAGCCCTGAGTATCACATCACTAAAAGGAGCACATACCACGTACATTCTGTTCAGAAGACCATATTGATTATATACTGTAACTGTATCTTGAATATGTTTTGGTAAACAGCTGCAATGCCAAAATTGTGTCACTGTCCAAATATTTCTGAATCTAACTGTATATATAGAATCTTTGTGTGAGTAAAGTCTGAGATCTTGTATTTAGTTATTTTTCCTTCTTTTACCCTGTGTGCCATTTTTAAATGGAATGCTTACCGCTAGACCACTTACCTGCTACCCCTTACTTTATCTCCATTTTACAGCTCTACCTTAGGGTTAAGTTATTTTGTGTAGTGAAAGGTAATTTTATATTCTAAGGAGCATTCATGTGTTTAACCTTGCTGTGTTAATTAGTAGTGTTATTTCAGTAAAGGCTAGCAACTTAGCAGTTTTAACTTCCTAAAATAGATTCATCTAATGCCTCAACCACAGTGTTCCAGATTGTAAATGAGTGTAACACCAAATGTTTGCAAGTCGCTATTTACACATAATGTAATGATTGTATTTTCAACATCAACCTATTTTCAATCATTTTCTCGTGAGCTCATTTACAGTTGTTCATTTTCATAGAAATATTTTGCTGAACACAACATAAATTTAAAATCATTATAATGGTCCGCGTTCTCAAAATAGAGTTTGTCCCTGATTAGTGGAATCTAATGATGCCAACCCAAATCTCTCCCAGTTCACACTTTATCTCCCACTGTCAGCCTTGCCATTATGTTTCGTAATCGTCCTTTTTATGCTTCTCTTCTCTTGATGTCTGTTTTTTTTCACACCATTGTCTTCGCTTTCTGAATTTCCATTTCCTATTCTATCTTGTTAGTCAATCTGATTTCTAAAGAAATATTTAATCCTTTTAGGAAAACGTACTCTTTTGCAGTAGATGAAAAACTCATCATCAGGTCCAGCAAAAATGCAGTGTAGGATAACAGAACTGTGTAATTATTGTATTCTGGATCTAGGCTACAGTGATCTGAGGTACAGTTGCAAATTCTTTATTTCATGACCATTATTATTATAGTACATGTAAAAATAAGAAACTTTGTAATATAACCTAGAGAAATCTGCTTCTCTCTCCTTCTGCAAAGATTATTCATTCTCAAAATGTTCTGTTGACAGGTTTGTATATATAATTTTCTAGAGGAGCCATGCATGGCTTATAAGTCTCCTCACTCTGATATACCAGGCTTGGCTTGTCATGCTCCACAAGGAGAAATGTTACTCATTAGATGTCAGTCCAAAGCCAAATCAGATCTCACACTTTGCACTAAGAGGCAATGCCCCGAAACACCGTGTATGCAAATTTAGATTCTGGTTTGGCTTTTATCCTAAGTAATATTGCAAGAGTCGATATTGACTTTTAGGATCAATGTATTCTAGTCCTCTTCCTCTCTGAAGGGACAATTTGCATATTTAATTTCCCAGAGGAACATTGCATGGCTTATAAATCTCCTCATTCTGACATGCCAGGCTTGGCTTTTCACTTTCATCAAGGAGAAACATTACTCCTTAGACACCTGTTCATGGGTAAAATATGCCTTTAGTAAATACAGAGTTTCCCATTACTTAGGACATGAGTTGACAGTTAGTGCTTCTAAAATTCTATGGAGTACTGGAAGGCCATGGTCACGCAATGCTTTTGTGATTTTTTTTTTTTTACTACAAGTTTTTCTTTCTAAACACTGTAAAATTAATACTTTGTTATCAATTTGTCAGAAAATCGCAGCAAAAAGACACATTACAAATGCCTAATATGTAAGTCATGATCCAGGATGGGGTTTGTCTTTAGCCCGTCCTGGTCAGACAGGGGTTAATTGTTTCTGCCTCTCTCTGGCAGAGGGCAGCTATTTAATGCTCACTCGACCTAGGTCCGGTGTCAGTTATACTCCTGCCCTCGGCTGAGTTAGTTGACTTCGTGCGTACATGTGCCTTGTGCCTGATAACTTGTTGCTTGTTTGGTTTTGATCCGGTTTTGTCCCTGTTACGAGTTCTGCCTGTCCCTCTTGTACTGCACTATCTCTCTGTGTATGACCCTCTGCCTGTGACCTGACTATTCTCTGCTCATCCCTCTGGTACCGCACAGCCCTCTCCGTGTATGACCCTCGCTTGTCTGACCTGCGTTTTCCTCTCCTCTACAACAGTTGCCCTGCAGTAGGTACTTTTCATCATCTGCAGCAGTAGGACGCTAAGCCCCGCCCCCTGCAGTCACATGATCGTAGGTCCTGGCACTCCTTACTACTTTCAGTGCCGCAGGTCCTGTCTGCTTAAACCATCACTACAGTGTTGGACCCCGTGCTCTCCCATAGTGTGGGTAAGTCACCCTGCCCTGCGTGGCAGTTTGCCGATGCTGACAGGGTTCTGACATTAGAGTCCTGACATTATAACTGACCGTTACCATTTTTTTTTCTCCGCTCCCCTTCTCCTGTGTGTTTGATGGATCCTATGCACGCTCTTTCGGAACAGGTAAAGCACCTGACTCGGATGTCTCAGAAACTCCTGGGGGAACAACGAGCCCTGGCTCAGTCCCAGCAGCTGATCGCTGACACTGTGCAGGGAGTTTTATCATCGGGGGCTCGGGATGTTACATTAGTTTCCCCTGAGTCTCCGGTTAAGTTACCGGATACCTTTTCTGGAGATAAAAAGGAATTCAAAGTTTTCAAGGAGGGCTGTAAGCTTTTTTTTCATTGAGACCACACTCTTCTGGGGATGAAAGTCAGAGAGTGGGGGTCATTATGTCTCTGTTAAGGGGAGCCCCCCAGGGTTGGGCTTTCTCCCTTCCGACCACTGCCCCTGAGCGTATGACTGTGGATGAATTATTTGAGGCCCTGGGGCATATTTATGATGAGCCTGATCAGATGCGTATGGCTGAGGACATGGTGATGAGTGTGTGCCAGGGGAAGCACTCAGCCGAGTGGTTTTGCTCAGAGTTCAGACGCTGGGCTGCTGAGGTCGGCTGGGATGATGCCGCCCTCCGGGGTATGTTCCCTAGAGGCCTGTCTGAACATCTGAAAGATGCCTTGGCTCTCCACCCTCCGCCTGATTCCCTGGAGGAGGCTATGACACAGGCCATCCGAATGGATCGCAGGCAACGGGCGAGGGGAGTGATGCAGATTGACACCCCGTTATTCTCCCAAGGAAGGGGAGCCAGTTCTACATTGGAAACCATGGAGATGTGAACCATCGACCTCAAGGAGAAAGAAAGGAGACAACGGCGCTTGGGAAAATGCTGTTTTCACTGTGGCGATTCTGGACATTGGAAAAAGGACTGCCCCTCCTGTCCACTGACCAACAAGCGGCTGAGCCCAGGTGATTGTCGTGGAGGTCACCCATGCACTCAGGTACCTTTTTCTCCATTTTCAAAAATGTTGCAAGTGGAACTTTGTTGTGCGAGTGCCTCCACATCCACTTCTGCCTTCATGGATTGTGGATCGTCTTTGAACTTTATTGACTCTGACTTGGTGTTCAGGTGTAAGTTTGGGACAGTTAAGCTGGAGACTCCTATCCATGTTGTTGCCATTGACAAAACACCACTGGCTAAGACTGACATTATATTTCTTACAGAGGAGTTTCTCCTTAAAGTGAGTTCCTTGCCCCAGGAACATATTTCATGCTTTGTTATGGACAACCTGCCTGCGGGACTGGTGTTGGGGTTCCCCTGGTTACAATTACATAATCCTGTGATTAACTAGGAATCTCGGGACATTGTTAAATGGGGTCCCTATTGTTCTGAAAGATGTCTTGCTACTGTGTCTGTGTCGTCCGTTGGTCTGGAAGGTATTCCGGAGTAACAAAAGGACTATACGGACGTTTTCTCCAAAAAAGAGGCTGAAGTTCTACCACCACACCGCCCATTTGATTATGCCATTGACCTGGTTCCAGGTGCTAAATTGCCCAAGGCCCGCTTGTATAACCTTTCGGGTCCCGAGCGGGCTGCTATGAAGGAATACATTTCCAAGAGTCTCCGTAAGGGACACATTCGTCCTTCTGTCTCTCCCGTGGCGGCGGGGTTGTTTTTCGTAAAGAAAAAAGACGGTGGTTTGTGCCCATGCCTCGATTTTCGAGAGTTAAATAAGATAACTGTGAGAAAAACGTATCCCCTCCCACTTATTCCTGATTTGTACAACCAGTTGTCCGGAGCTAAGTGGTTTTTGAAATTAGATCTATGGGGAGCGTATAACCTTATCCGAGTCCGGGAAGGAGATGAGTGGAAAACTGCTTTTCTCACTACTGAAGGGTTGTTTGAGAATTTGGTCATGCCTTTCGATCTGACCAATGCTCCAGCGGTCTTCCAAAATTTCATCAATCACGTGTTCTCTGATTTTATTGGACGTTTTGTGGTTGTGTATTGGATGACATACTGATCTACTCACCTGATAAACAGACTCACATTGGTCATGTTCGGGCAGTTCTCCAAAGGCTTCGGGAGAACTGTCTTTTTGCTAAACTAGAGAAAAATTTATTTTTTGTTCAGGAACTGTCGTTTCTGGGATTCATTGTGTCTGCTGGGGGGTATCGCATGGATCCTAATAAGGTGCAGGCCATTGTCGATTGGGTTCAACCTTGTGATTTGAAGGCTTTGCAGCGGTTTCCTAGGATTCGCCAATTACTATTGCAAATTTATAAGTGGGTTCTCACAGGTGGTTAAACCCCTCACAGACATGACTCAAAACGGGGCCGATATCAAGAATTGGTCAGCCGCAGCGATAGCGGCGTTTCAGTTTTTAAAAAGATGTTTCATGTCTGCTCCGGCTGTTATTCAACCGGACCCATCTGAACCATTTATTGTTGAAGTGGATGCCTCAGAGGTGGGGGTGGGGGCGGTATTGTCCCAGGGACCCGCCAATTTGACTAATTTGAGACCCTGCGCCTTTTTCTCGAAGAAATTCTCCCCTGCGGAGAGAAACCATGATGTTGGGAATCAAGAACTTCTGGCCGTGAAGTTGGCCTTTGAAGAATGGAGGCATTTTTTGGAGGGGGCTGTCCATCCTATAACCGTAATTACGGACCACAAGAACCTAGCTTACATTGAGTCAGCTAAAAGGTTGACTCCTAGACAGGCTAGATGGTCACTTTTTTTTTCCCGATTCCACTTCTCTATAACTCTTCGGCCAGGATCTAAAAATGTCAGAGCTGATGCCTTGTCACGCAGTCTAGATCCGGTGTCCCACCCCGACCCTCCATCCTCCATTCTTCAGCCCGGGGTGGTGGTGGCGGCAGGTATTTCTAATGTGTTGGAACGGGAGATCCGGGAAGCCCAGTCTCTTGCACCTTCGGCTAAGCCGGTGGATAAACTTTTCGTACCAGCTCAATTTCATCTCAAGATCCTCCGGGAGTTCCACGACTCAGTTCTGGGTGGACATCCAGGGATCTTGGCTACCCGGAAGGCCATCGCTAGAATATTCTGGTGGTCTTCTTTAGCCTCTGATGTTGGGGAATATGTGTCTGCTTGTGATGTTTGTGCCCGTGCGAAAGCCCCCATAACCGGCCGGCCGGGGAATTGGTACCACTGCCAATTCCTGAGAGACCATGGACTCATTTGTCCATGGATTTCATCACCAACCTTACCCCCTCCAAGGGTAACACCGTCGTTTGGGTTGTGGTGGACAGGTTTAGTAAGCAGGCACATTTTGTACCCTTGGCGGCTCTACCTAATGCGGAAACATTGTCCAGATTGTTTGTTGAGCATGTGGTGCGGTTACATGGGGTACCCTTGAATGTGGTGTCTGATTGGGGAGTAAAATTTGTTTCCAGATTTTGGAGGGAAATTTCAAAGAGGTTGGGTATTGGTCTGTCCTTTTCATCCGCTTACCATCCAGAGACTAATGGGCAGACTGAGCGGACCAATCAGTCTCTGGAGCAAATTCTGCGTTGCTTGACCTCAGCCCGACAGGATGATTGGTGTACTGCGTTACCTTTGGCCGAGTTTGCGTTTAACAACCGCATTAACCAGTCTACGGGTACATCTCCCATTTTCTACAACTATGGGTTTCATCCACATTTTGGAGAGTTTTCCCGTTTGGACTCTGGGTGTCCTGGGGCGGATGAGACTATCCAGCGGTTGGGGGAGGTATGGCGGGAGGTCCAGAGTAACATTACGAAGGCCCAGGATAAATAGAAGTTTTTTGCAGACAAAAAAAACCTTATCCCAGGTTGGGGATAAGGTATGGTTATCGACCAAGAATATAAGGCTCAAGGTCCCCACTGCGAAGCTTGGACCTAAATTTATTGGTCCCTATTAAATCACCGAAGCAGTGAACCCGGTGGCTTTTCGGTTGCGTCTCCCGTCATCTCTACGGATCCCCAATGTTTTCCATAGGGCCCTTTTGAAACCTGTGGGGTCCTGTGGGGAGTGATCAGTGTCTTCCCCGCCACCGGTTTTGGTAGACGGGCAGTCTGAGTACGAGGTGGAACGAATTGTTGACTCTAGGTTGGTACGTCGTGCCCTTCAGTATCTTGTACATTGGAAAGGCTACAGTCCTGAAGACTGGTCGTGGGTTCCTGCTTGATCGGTTCATGCAGATCGGTTGGTCCGGGCCTTTCACTCCAAGTATCCTGAGAGACCCGGGGGTCCAGTGGCCCCCCGTTGAGAGGAGGGTACTGTCATGATCCAGGATGGGGTTTGTCTTTAGCCCGTCCTGGTCAGACAGGGGTTAATTGTTTCTGCCTCTCTCTGGCAGAGGGCGGCTATTTAATAATCATTCGACCTAGGTCCGGTTTCAGTTATACTCCTGCCCTCGGCTGAGTTAGTTGATCTCGTGCGTACGTGTGCCTTGTGCCTGATAACTTGTTGCTTGTTTGGTTTTGATCCGGTTCTGTCCCTGTTACGAGTTCTGCCTGTCCCTCTTGTACTGCACTATCTCTCTGTGTATGACCCTCTGTCTGTGACCTGACTATGCTCTGCTCATCCCTCTGGTACCGCATAGCCCTCTCCGTGTACAACCCTCGCTTGTCTGACCTGCGTTTTCCTCTCCTCTACAACAGTTGCCCTGCAGTAGGTACTTTTCATCGTCTGCAGCAGTAGGACGCTAAGCCCCGCCCCCTGCAGTCACATGATCGTAGGTCATGGGACTCCTTACTACTTTCAGTGCCGCAGGTCCTGTCTGCTTAAACCATTACTACAATGTTGGACCCTGTGCTCTCCCATAGTGTGGGTAAGTCACCCTGCCCTGCGTGGCAGTTTGCCGACGCTGACAAGGTCCTGACATTAGAGTCCTGACAGTGTACACACCTTGACTTTTGTTTCAGGAGAACATGTAGTAGGATATTTTGTGCTCTGTCCCCCTCTACTTTCCCCTTTCCAGAGAATTTTAAAAGCACTAGCTGTTATTTCCTATTTCAGTACTGGGAAATCTGCCATTACTGATTACAAATTTTACAGATTTTACCCATGAAACTAGACTGAAAAATCAGTCCAGAAGAAGAAAGAAGCAAACAATACACATTACAAAAGTTGTGAATTTTTATCTGCACTATTGATTTATTAAAAATTGAAATAAGTTACTCTTTAAACAACTAAAAGTAGGGATCTAATTAGTCAGTGCCCCCAGATTGTTTGCATACCTAATTAGAAAAGCAGCATTATGCTGCCATATAATGAGATCGACAACTATTTTTCCCAACTCACCAACACACACACACGCTTCTTGGCCAAGTATCCCCGTGTGCTCAATGGGGAAAACCACTTCTTGTGGTAACTTATGTTTCCTGAAAACTAATTTTAACTCCCCAATCCTGCTATCAACCATCACCCTTATGCATGTACTAGAACTCTAGTTCCACCTATTGGAAGTAGCAATCCAAAAAGTCAGTCGACCCTTTAACGAGACTTGTTACATGACTTAGGATAAAAGCAAAGCCAGAATCTCAATTTGCAGACACTGTGTTTGAGGGTACTGCCCCTCGTCAGTGTAAAGTGTGAGATCTGGTTTGACTGTGAGAGAGGCGTCTGACCGATATCCAAGAAGTATCATTTCTCCTTGTGGAGAATGACATGCTAAGCATGTTGAGATGAGGAGACTTAAAGCCGCAATGCTCCTCTGGGAAATATGCTAATTATGCAAATTGTCTCTTCAGAGAGGAAAAGGACTAGAACTCTAGTGCCACCTATTGGAAGTAGAAATCCTGAAAGTCAATGTCGAACCTTTAACGAGCCTTGTTACATGACTTAGGATAAAAGCCAAGCCACAATCTCAATTTGCAGACACTGTGTTTCGGGGTACTGCCCCTCGTCAGTGCAAAGTGTGAGATCTGGTTTAGGCTCGTTAAAGGGTGGACACTGACTTTTAGGATTGCTCCGCCCAATAGGTGGCACTAGAGTTCTATTTCTCTTCCTCTCTGAAGAGACAATTTGCATAATTAGCATATTTCCCAGAGGAGCATTGAGGCTTTAAGTCTCCTCATCTCGACATGCTTAGCATGTCATTCTCCGCAAGGAGAAATGATACTTATTGGATAACCTTAGGCAGGGGGCACACTTGCAAGTGCAATGCAAGAAACATGCATGAGTGTCTCGCCTCAATATCCAGCACTGCCGACTGGAGTGTGTGGCTGCACGTATTTCTATGCAGCTGAACGCTCTGTTCCCGAGTGTCGGCGGCAGTGCTGGGTATTGATGGGAGAGAGTCGCAAAAGTTTTTCGGATTGCACTCACAAGTGTGACCGCGGCCTTACAGGAAGAGTAGGGAGGTCTCTGTACAAATTAGGTCACGCAGTCCTGCCACAATTGCTAAGGTGTAAAGGTGTCTTGACTCTCACCTTATGGTGGATGTTGGGGGGAGGATCAGGCATGTTCAATTTCAAAGTGATAGATCCTTTTGTTACCCTGGGACTAGCAGACTCTAATGTTCCCAAAGTGCCAAAATCTGTAGATAAATAATAATGAACAGCAATGCCAAAGTTATTATTATACATTGGCACTTGTTGTTCTGGATGGGACTGATTGATCACGAAGCCCATACTCATTAACAATTTGCTGTCTTTAGCTTATGAGGAATGTTTGCTTTTATTCTTGAACTTTTCAAAGACACAAAGGTGACTGTGCAAATTAATATGACTATATAAATTGAGAGTGATAGTCAAACAGAGAAACAGGAAAGATCATTGATTTTCTTGCATTTTTTTCTAAATTGTAATTTTTTTTTTAAAAAAAAGGGCTTTCATTTTTTACTGCAATTAGAGTAAATCATGAAATTGAACTGTAAGAGGGGGCCAGGACGATAGTCGTAGCCGAGGACACCGGGGCTCTGATGTCCTGACCTCCTCCCACAGAAAGACCATCAGCTGCTACCGGCGTACCTGTTCGAGATGCTGGTCCATAATCAGGGATTCCACAGCGGTGTTGCACAGCTTATGCACTCTTAGTTCCAGTGCTTAGGGTTGAAATAACAGACACAGATACCGGTTCTGATGCCAAACCATCGATTTTACTTTCTTCTTCAAAGGTCCCGGACAAATCAGTTACATTACAGTTCACACAGCCTTCCTCCTGCACTTTCCCTTGCTTAGTTTCTATGTCCTCACACACAGTCCGGGGTAGTAGCGCCCTAGTCGGTACCGCAGCATCACTCCAGTGAGATCTCAATACAGTCATGGGGATCTTGTTCATCCGCTTCGCCTCAGACTTGGAGACTTCAGCCCTATTTAAGATCTGCCACATGGTGAATCCTCTGCACCCTGCACAACTCTTGGACCACTCTTTCCTTTCCTGCTGCTGTCAAACTGTAATTTCCACGGGTGCTCCGATCTTATACAGCACCCGTCTGACTGTGCCCTTGCTTTTCTGCTTCTCCACAATGTTACGCAGCTGAAATGGCATCCTGGGCTTAGAGCCCTTGTGGACTTGTCGGGCGTGTCCACCCTTCTAAACTATTCCTATAACCTACAATAACTTAACCCACACCAGCTCCTCCTACAGTTAACCCTTATGTAAACTATCTATCAACTGTACCTAGCAATGCCCACTAGTGTACCCCCATCTAGTGGCCCTTTGCAAAACTACACTTAACCAGTCTATGAATACTATATACTAACAAGTGCCCTCCTCTAATGTTTCCAAAGGGTGCACTAACTTGCCCTAATCTATACAGAAATACAGAGGAAATAATACGGCATACAACACAATATAATACATCGTGGAAATACATAATGTGGCAGTACCAATGAACAGGAGGTAATACACCGTAGTGTAGCAGTACCGAAAACATAATAAGATCTGTACATTATTTACAATACATATTAACATTAGAACTCCTTAAAGGGGCGGGCGGTGGCATTGAAGGGATATTCTGCTCAATCCCTTACAGAACAATACCTGACCAACTCAATGGCCCTGACCAATGTGTAAAAGTAAACAGTGTCCGCCAATGTCTTAGGTAAACTATTCCAGACCAATTCAACTCCCCCTGCTGTTGTTACATTGGTAATTATGTATTTTACATGGTCACTTTTTTGTTCAGAATCGTCACTATTTTTTCAGACATAAAAATCTTTTTCCAGTAAATAATTTGATCAATTTGCTCTTTTTTCCAAAAATGTTTTATGGTTTAACATGTATTGCATTGGTGCCCTAACGCCTTGCATAGTTCTTGCTTCTATGATGGAAGCAAAGCTAAACTTTGAGATCCTGAAAATCAGAGCAAAAAAACACCAGAAAAACCTGGTTTTAGTCAGCAGATTTTTTACTGTCAAGAGATCAGGTTTTGGCTGCAGAAAAAAAGCAACATGTGAACATAGCCTAAGAACTGTAAAACATTTAAAGATGTAACCGTTCAAATATGTTTGATGAATAAGGGCCTTAATTAATGTTCCCTCAAAATGTGAAAGGCCACGTGCACAAATTGAATATTTGGTGTTTTTTTACCTCAGTATTTGGTCAGTATTTTACCTCCGTATTTGTAAGCCAAAACCAGGAGTGGGTGATAAATACAGAAGTAGTGATGTGTTTCTATTATATTTTTCCTCCGATTGTTCCTCTCCTTGTTTTGGCTTACAAATACTGAGGTAAAAAACTCAAATACTGAAAGGGTGCATATGGCCTTACATGAATTTTCACATTTTGAGGGAAGATTAAGGTCC
Source organism: Dendrobates tinctorius (assembly GCF_039654945.1). NCBI lineage: Eukaryota > Metazoa > Chordata > Amphibia > Anura > Dendrobatidae > Dendrobates > Dendrobates tinctorius. Next base: position 39,514,951 of record NW_027361675.1, read on the forward strand.
TGATTCATCAAACATATTTGCTAAAATTCTAGGGTAAAACTGAAATGTTACATTTTTAAATGTTTTGCAATTCTTAGGCTATGTGCGCGTGGCCTAAGTCTGGAATTGTATGAAATGGTCCGCACTGCCGACCTGATGGTCACCAGTAATTTTTATTTCCTGACAGATTAATTTATGACTTTAAAAAGTGAAGTAGTCAAAATGTAACATTATTTTGATCAGTCTTATTCAGTTTGTTAGCCGCACATCTACACACATGGTCAAAATTGTTGGTACCCCTTGTTTCATGACAGAAAAACCCACAATGGTCACAGAAATAACTTGAATATGACAAAAGTAATAATACATCAAAAATGTATTAAAATGAACAAATGAAAGTAAGACATTGCTTTTCAACCATGTGTGGTGTGTATCGCACAGACAGAGGTCTGTTGCGATCTGAATCCAGGGCAGGTTGCTGGGGTTTGTATTCCCACAAACCTGTATTTCTAGTAAAGGGCTGGATTTAGAGTTAACCAGAAGTGATGGATGGTACTGGTTAACCACACACATCCCAAGGGGTGTGCTCCTAGAAAGACAGGAAGGTATTTTGTTTCCTCTGTGCAGCACATGGCTCCCCTCATGTGTAAAGGCCCCTTTACATTTAGCGATGCACCAGCGATCCCGACCACGATACGACCCGGTCAGGATCGCTGGTGCATCGCTAAATGGTCACTTGTGAGCTGCCAAACAGGCATATCTCACTAGCGATGCAGCAGCGGTCAGCGGTCGCATTTACCTTTCAGACACGGCGAGGGAGTCCGTCTTCCGCCTGCGTCCATGGCTCTCTCGTTGGCGCCAGCAGGAAGCCGACGACGAGAAATGGACCAGGCTGATCTCGCGCGATCAGCGATAGCCAGTGGGGGAGCCGGTTGGAGGTAAGTATCACATGTAGAGATATCGCTGCTGCGTCACAAAATCGGTGACGCTTTAGCGATATTGTTAGCGATATCGCTATGTGTAAAGCCCCCTTAAGACTGGAGCGGTCGAGTGCTCCTGTGGAGTTCAGGAGGCATTGAGGGTCCAGGCTGACAAGACTTACTGTATATGAAGCCAAGCTAACGACCTTGTAGGCAGGTAACCCTGAGCCTGGGGAACTGTGTTTGTTTGGCTCCAGTCCGAGCCTGAATCCTGGACAAATAACCAGGCCTGTGTGATCACAGGTCTGACGGAGCAAAGCCCTGTTTATGGACATTGTTATTTTGCTTTGCCAGATCAAAAGGCTGTTTTACTTTGTGTTTGTGCTGCTCGGATTATGGAGCAATAAACCCAGGTGAACTTTTAAAAAATACAGTCCTCCTGCATGTTATATCGCTGCCAAGTGAGTACACCCAAACCCGCAAGAGAACACGGCATCACAATTGGTTCTAGACTGCAGGTATCGGTCCAGGAGGTACCTGGGAGGACTACAGCAGGTGTTTGCTGTGGAACGGCTGGTCCACGAACTCCGGGTGGTTTGCTGTGGATCGGCAAGTCCACGAACTCCGGGCGGCTTGCTGTGGATCAGCGGGTCCACGAAATCTACAGTGCGGAGCCGTCCAGAGACTTGCAGAGAGGTGCAGTGCCTTGCTGAGCAGCGCAGAGCCTTGCGGAGCCAGGCTGAGCCTTGCAGACCGGTGCGGAGCCTCGCTGTGTGGTACTGTTGGGGCAGATAGACTGCCATGCAAAAGCGGTGAAGAGTCTGAGAGGGCCATGGGGACTCCATGGCGTGCACCCCAAGGATGGAAAGTTGCCCAAAAGGGGCAGAGTCCCAAAATTGGGCGGTGTCTCAAAAGGCGGTAGTTGCCCAAAAGAGACAGAATCCCAAAAGGGGGTGGTTTCCCTAAAGGGTATAATGACCCAAAAAGCGGAGTCCCCGAAAGTGGGTAGTGGCTCAAAAGGGGGTGGAGCATCCCAAAGTAAAAGGGATGTCGCAGACGGACTGTTGCCACGGACAAATGACAAGTGTACTATTTGTGCCCCGTCTGCCATAGGAACTACTCACCCGGCACGGGGCAAAGTGAGTGTGCCCTGCAGATGGACACAGAGGGCATGGTTGGACTGGTCAATTTGGGGAGTTTGGTGACCCGAGTAGGGACTGCGCCCAAGATATTTGAGATACCCAAAAGGAAGATCGGGGTCACCTGCATCCATGGGGACACTAAAGACTACCTGTTGTCCAGGGTAATCCTCGAGACGGCCAATGACATCTCAAGTCATGATGTCGCCTTGGTCCCTAACTTAGCCTATCCGGTGATAGTAGGCCAAGACTCTGGGCTTCAGCCAGGATCATATTCCTCACCAATCGTTATACCGATGCCTCTACCTTGTGCCAGTCATTACATTGGTTACCCATCCACTCCAGAATCCAGTACAAACTTATTACCCTCACCAACAAAGCACTCCATGGCTTAGCACCACCCTACATCTCCTCCCTCGTCTCAGTCTACCACCCTACCCGTGCCCTCCGTTCTGCTAATGACCTGAGTTTAAGATCCTCAATAATCAGAACCTCTAACTCCCGTCTCCAAGACTTTTCACATGCTGCGCCAATTCTTTGGAATGCACTACTCAGGTTAATACGATTAATCCCCAATCCCCACAGTTTTAAGTGTGCCCTAAAAACACATTTTGTTCAGACTGGCCTAGCGTCTCAACGCATTAACCTAACTATCCCTGTGATGCCCATTCAAAATTTTTTACCATAACCAGGTTCCCAGCATCATTTTCTCACATGCTTTATGCATTTAATATCCCTCTGTGTCTGTACTTTTACATACTTGGGCTGATAAGGATAACCGGTTCATGCAGCATTACACTTTGGCTGGTCCGAACAACGAAAGCAATTGTTACCATCTACCTTTTTTGTCTCCCATTTTCCTCATAGATGGTAAGCTTGCAAGCAGGGCCCTCATTCCTCTTGGTATCTGTTTTGATCTATGTGTGTATTGTTATGTTGTATTGTATGTACAAGTACCCTCTAAAATTTAAAGTGCTTTGGAATATGTCGGCGCTATAGAAATAAAATTATTGTTTATTATTATTCTCAGACTTGTGGGAAAAGGGGGCTACTCTACAACAGGAGGGTGAAGGGCTCTATGCTGATGGGATTGGGTACGTTACGGCACTTGCACCTCCCATCATTGACGATACAGATGTAGGGGTGACTGGTGGAGGGTATGAGTCTGACAAAGGTATTGATCTGACCCAACCTGAAGTATACCACAGTGTGACTGGGAGTAATGGGGAAGCTGATACCAATTTAGAAGGCACATGGAGGCGTCACCTTTTTGCGGGGTGTGACACAGACTTCAAGGGTGACTGTGACTCTAGGAACCAAAGGGAGTCTTGTAAGGAAGGACTCAACAAGGATGGCACATCCTCTCAACGCCAAAGGAGCCAGGGCCAACCAGTAGTGCTCCAAGTGACAGTTTTGCTGATGGTGGGCGGTCAGATGTTGGCGCTAAGGGAGAAGAAATCCCGGGAAGTGCTGGTGGAACAGGAGTCCGTGATGCTCAGGAGGAGCAGATTGAAAGTGGCACTGCTGAGACCCAAGAGAGGGTTGATGGTTGATGGTGACTCTGCTAAGACTCAGGTGAAGGCTGAGGGTGCAGAAGTAGAGGAAGCCACCAATGAAACGAGGCCTGAAGCAGCTTCCACTGTGATTGAAGGATGCTCAACCAGTCCAGAGGGGGAGCTAAGAAAGTTCAAGGAATTGATACAGGCCTATTTAAAGCAAGAGGAGCTTCGGAGACAGGCTGCTGAGTGCAGAGTGGCTGTGTTGGAAAGAGAGGTGACTGAGCTGAGATGTCCTCTGGCAGAAAGCAAGCCGATGAATATGGCAGCCTTGAAGAAGGTGGAGCATCAGGTGTTTGGTCTGGCCAAGCGACTTGAAGTGGGGGAAGTCCCGGAGAGAGCTGATGCCGGAAACTGAGCCAGACTATCATCTCGATGCAGTGAAGAATAGTGAAACCCCCTTGCTAAAATGCCAGGTAGAAGAAGTCCTGGAAGACCAGAGGGAAGAGTGTGCCAGAGAGTCGGTGCATGATGACTTTAAGACGGCCTTGGAAGCTTGTAGGGTGTATTGGTCCCCAGAAGCTAAACAGCTGGTGATTCTCTCCACTTCCAAAGTCACAGCGGATTGAGTGGCTATCCTGAGTGGCTATCCTGAGCGATGTGCACTTGAGGTGTCTTCATATGAAGCAGTTGATCCGATGGGAGAATGAAGAAGCCGCTAGATGGCTTGAGCTTATGAGGAAAGCTCAGGATTTATGGGAGGTTGTCTTCCAGATGCCAAGTGCCTTGCTGGGAAACATCGTCAGGTCAAACGGGCGACTCATGCAGGAAATGGTCAATAAATCGGGGGTGACAAGAGTGAGAATTCCCGATAAAGATGAAGCCAAGGTACCCAGGGAGGTGAGTATGGTTCCGTACCTCATGGTAGGGACAAGGGAGAGTCTTGGAAATATGCGGATTCTCCTCACGTATAGACTGGCTCATCTTAAAGAACTACAGCAGTTAAGGCTGGATAGAGCAAGGATCGAGTGACAGCGTCGCTTCCAAACATGGAAGACATCAGTAAAGCATGGTTCCCAATGACGTGGAGGTCCTCACAGTAATAAATGGGCCACAGCAGAAGCATGAGACAGGTCGTGCAACAGGTTTCTAGGCGATGGATTGCTACTTCCAATAGTTGGCACTAGAGTTCTAGTCCTCTTCCTCTCTGAAGAGACAATTTGCATATTTCCCAGAAGAGCATTGCGGCTTTAAGTCTCCTCATCTCGGCATGCTTAGCATGTCATTCTCCGCAAGTAGAAATGATACTTCTTGGATATAGGCGATGGAGGAAAACTCCATCTGAGAGCTTACCAAAGATGTACTAGATAGGCAGCATACTAGGTTGAGGGCTAGTGAATGCCCTGTTAACCATTTGCTGAGAGTCCTAGACAAGAGACCTACTATCATGTGTGATGATACCGAGTCAATCCTGACAGTAAATGCAGAGGGAGGTGAATCACACTACTCTATTACCCGCTGGGACGGGGAAGGACTAGCAAAGCCACGACTCGGGATTGGGAGATGGCAAAATCTGGTACTACAAGAAAGAAGTTAGGTGACAGGGATGGTTGGTAACACCAGATGATGTTGAGGGATCATGTTCCAGAGGCTAATGCTTTTAATAAGTGGAGAGGGTCCCCTTGACTGGTAGCTAGAGATGACCGGGATGGGTTTTCCCCGGGCCTTGGACTGTGGTCAGGTGTTCATCTTCACAGGTTTGAACAGAGGGGGGAATATGGGGTGTGTATCCCACAGACAGGGGTCTGTTACGATCTGAATCCAGGACAGGTTACTGACATTTGTATTCCAACAAACCTGTATTTCTAGTAAAGGGATGGATTTAGGGTTAACCAGAAGTGATGGGTGGGACTGGTTAACCACACACATCCCAAGGGGTGTGCTTCTAGAAAGACAGACAGGAAGGTATTTTGTTTTCTGTGTGCAGCACATGGAGAAGACCCATGTGTAAGACTGGAGCGGTTGAGTGCTCCTGTGGAGTTCAGGAGGCACTGAGGGTCCGGGTTGAAAGGACCTGTATGAAGGCAGGCTGGGAAACTTGAGGACCCCGTAAGCAGGTAGTCCTGAGCCTGGGGAACTATGTGTGTTTGGCCCCAGTCCGAGCTTGAATCCTGGACAAATAATCAGGCCTGTGAGACCACAGCCCTTTTTATGGACATTCTTATTTTGTTTTGCCAGATCAAAAGGCTATTTTTCTTTGTGTTTGTGCTGCTGGGATTATGGAGCAATAAACTCAGGTGAACTTTTAAAAAATACAGTCCTCCTGCATGTCATATCGATACCAAGCGAGTACACCACAACCCGCTAGTGAACGCAGCATCACACATGCTTCCACAGAATTTAAAAAAAAAATAAAACTCATGAAATAGGCCTGGACAGAAATGAGGGTATCCTTAACTTAATATTTGCACAAACGTTTGAGGCAATAACTGCAATAAAACGATTCCTGTAACTGTCAATGAGACTTCTGCACCTCTTGACAGGTATTTTGGCCCACTCCTCAAGAGCAAACTGCTCCAGTTGTCTCGTGTTTGAAGGTTGCCTTTTCCAGACGGCATGTTTCAGCTTTTTCCAAAGATGTTTAATAGGATTTATGTCAGGGCTGCGACTGAGACCAAGCTTTCTGACACTGGGCAGCACATTTTTCTCTAGAATCTCTTGATAGTCTTGAGATTTCATTGCACCCTGCACAGATTCTAGACACCCTGTGCCAGATGCAGCATAGCAGCCCCAGAACATAACAGGGCCTCCTCCATGTTTCACAGTATCACAGTAGGGACAGTGTTCTTTTCTTGATATGCTTCATTTTTCCATCTGTGAACATAGAGCTGATGTGCCTTGCCAAAAAGTTCCATTCTTGTCTCATCTGTCCATAGGACATTCTCCCTTCAGCTTTGTGGCTTGTCAAGGTGTAGTGTGGCAAATTCTAGTCTGGCTTTTTCATGATTTTTTTTTCAATAATGGTGTCCTCCTTGGTCATCTCCCATGAAGTCCACTTTGGCTCATACAACGACGGATGGTGCGATCTGACACTGATGTTCCTTGAGCTTGAAGTCTACCTTTAATCTGTTTAGAAATTTTTCTGGGCTCTATTGTTACCATTCGCATTATCCGTCTCTTTGATTTGTCATCAATTTTCCGCCTGCGCCACGTCCAGGTAGGTTGGCTACAGACCCATGGAGCTTAAATTTCTGAATAATATGTGCAACTGTAGTCACAGGAACATAAAGCTGCTTGGAGATGGTCTTATAACCTTTACCTTTAATATGTTTATAGTTTTTCTAATCTCCTGAGACAACTCTTTCCTTCGCTTCCTCTGGTCCATGTTGAGTGTGATACACACCATGTCACCAAACAGCACAGTGAGTATCTGTAGCCCTCTATACAGGCCCACTCACTGATTCCAAGATTCCTGTGATGCTAACTAGTGGACACACCTTGATTTAACATGTCCCTTTTGTCACATTATTTTCAGGGTTTCATGAGTTTCATTTTTAAAATAATTCTGTGGAAGCATGGTTGAAAAGTAGTGTCTGACTTTAATTTGTTCATTTTCATAGATTTTTTTAATTTATTATTACTTTGGTCAGATTCAAGTTATTTCTGTTTTTCTGTCTTTAAACGAGGGGTACCAACAATTTTGACCACGTGTGTACATTGAGGAAAGGTCCTCTTTCCTGTGGTATGTTATCTATTAGTCACCATGACGATGTTGTCTAAAACAGGGCTTCTCAATCTCCTCAACTGACAGGTAGCAATGTTTTAGCACTTAAAAAAAATACGGCCAGGTTCATACTTTCAGAATTTGGTCAGTATTTTACATCAGTATTTGTAAGCCAAAACCAGGAGTGGAACAATTAGGCCGGGGTCACACTAGCGATTAAATCGGACGAATGCAATGCGATAAAAAATCGCATTACATTCGTCCCAATGTTATTCTATGGGGCAGCTCCCATCATGCGATTTTTTTTTTTTTTTTTTTTTTTTATCGGATCCGATCCTCGGACCGAGACAATCGCAGCATGCTGCAATTGTCACCGATTTTCGGATCGGATTCGACAATGCAAGTCTATGGGGGCGAGAAAAAATTGGATTGCAAACGGACCCGATGTGTGAGTTGCGGTAAAATCGCACCAAAAGCTGGCATTTTTTTTTTTCAAATACAGTAAAATCACATTGACCGGTGAAATAAAGAAACGAATTAATAGATCTAGACACACACATATATATATATATATATATATATATATATATATATATATTATACATGTCATAGAGACACATTTATATATATATATATATATATATATATATATATATATATATATATATATATATATATATATTTCTAATTCATACAGTTCACCATTGCAGAATAGCCGCAGAAACATTTGCCGGCTTTTGTATAATCTTTCTCCTGCCCCACATGAAATGACACATGGTTTACATATAGTTAACCATTTCATTTCATGGTTTTTTTTTATGTCTATGACTATTAATTATATGAGGGTTTGTGGGTTAAATTTTGGAGTTGTAGGGGTTCATTTAAGGGGTTAATTCGTTGTATTAAATTGCTGGGACTCCCGCTGACGTCACTGAGGCTGCAGGGAGTCCGGCACCTGCGCACTGCAGTATTCTGCTCTGTCCTCAACATGGCAGAGCAGTGCGCCTGCGCAGGAGCCACGACAGGCACCAAAGAAGAGGACGTCACTGTTAGAAGATGGGAGGCGCCGGATGGGACGGCGACACCCATCGGACCAGACCGAACGCCAGGGTGAGTATAATCTAAAGAGGGTTTTACACATCGCAATATCGCTAACAATATCGCTAAAGCATCACCGATTTGGTGACGCAGCAGCGATATCGCTAGCGATATTGCTATGTGTGATACTTACCTCCGACCGGCTCCCCCGCTGTCCATCGCTGAACGCGCAGCTCCATTTTTCTTATCTTTCAGGTTACATCTGCGGCTTATCTACAGCATTACAGAATGCGGTAGATAAGCCCCTGATGGCGGTGCCGGCAGCTGATAGTCGAAAAATAGGGTGACATATTCCCTTTAAACAATGGGGTGTTGGTTACAGGATTCTCTGGGGGTGTATTTGTAGGCTGCAATGCATACATCCCCTGTGACCAAAGCACCCTTACCCTATGACCAAAGCCTTCCCTGTGACCATAAAAATTTGCATATTTGGGCACACTAAATAAAAAGGTCCATGTCCCTGGAACCTTATGGTGGATTTATAAAAAAATAATGCCGATCCCTATACCTTTATATAGAAATAATGCCCCCTTTGTGCCTTCTAGATGGTAAAATTGACCTCTTAGATATAAATGCCCTTTATGAGTGCCCAATAAAGTATTAGGGTCCTTTTTGCTCCTTAGAAAGGAATAATGCCCTGTTAAACACCCTGTGATCCTTATAATACCCTAAGTGTCCCCTTAACAATTAATAATGCCTCATATGTCCCTAAAAAGCTATAATGCTTATTCTGTGCCCCACAAAATTAAAATCCCCGAACTCCTCTTTTACAATAATTCTCCAAGTGACTTGCCAAAAGCATTATTACTACCTGAGATCCCCACAGAAAGTAAAAATATCCCCCAGAAAAAAGTAATTGTGCGCTACAAAAATAATACATGCATAAATACTTTAATAGCTCCAACAAAGTGTTAATCCGCACAGCGGGGGAGCCCATTCATTACACAAGTAATTGTGAGAGCTGGTACTGCAAACATGCGTACCACAAGAAGTGCTCCATAAACCGGGGTGCCATTCCAAAGGAATTAGCCACAATGGATACAAAAAAGAAAAAAACGGATGGCACTCACCGGTTAAAAACTTCTTTATTCCAATACTTTAAAACATCGGCATAGGGAGGATGGGAGCAGGAGTGGAAAGGAAGACAGCCGTTTTGCGCTGCAGTAGCGCTTCTACTGGTCAGACACAGCCATTCAGTGTTGGACAGGAGAAAACAGGGCTCTCCAGAGAACATAAATCTTGGGGCCCATCATTCATTTAGTCTAGAAATAAGAAAGGTTAAAGTCTGAAACAAAAAGGAGGACAGCGCTGTACATTAAGATAAAGTGTGAGACTAAATATCAGAGATTTTTTTTCTTATCACTATATTGGTCCAATATGGGATCTAGTCGGTTAATAAAATGATCAAAAGGGGATGGTGAAGGGTAGTGGTTTTGTTTGCTTTTTAATAAAAGTATTTTGTTTTTAATGTAGGTATTTGATAGACACCTTTAAATTATCATCACTGGGGCTCAGCTAGCGTTATGTTGCCTCAAATATTTACACCCCCTCCTTTTTATTTCACTACCTAATGCACCACGGGAATTGGGAAGAAGTTGGTTACCCACAGAAATGTGATAGTTTGTGCCCGTGGCTGTAAGCCATTATTTTTAAATTAGGAAGTAAGCATTATCTAAGGATCAGATTGCTGGTGTTGGTTTTGTCTTGGCTGGTTATTAAAATGTTTTATTTTGTTAGCTTGAAAATGAAGATGACCAGGTTCTCAAGAAGGCAAAATTTACCTGCTTCTATTCCAAAGAAATAAAACTAAATGGTCCCAGTACAGTGGATACAGACTGCTCGATTCTGCATATACGAATAATTAGAAAGCAAATATAACACAGTTCCTCTCGTTCTACATAACCAATACAGGTAGAAATAACAGCATCAAACTGATATCATAAAGATGGGAACGTCCGTTGATATTACTCTTGACCAACCAGAAAGAAACACATAAATTCGAAACCCAAAATATAGATAAGTAAATGACTCCTGGCTTACCAAAAATAGACATCTGGTTAATGAAGATCAAATGCTGTGTCATCACAACACCCCAGAACGTGCATACGTACAGCACAAAGGTGTAATTCGTGCAGAATGGGCTCACAATCCTTTACTGACACAATAATGCAGCAGAGTGCCCAGTATAATAATAAAATGCAAGTCAGTTTACAGAGAAGTACAACGGCAATAAAAGACTTGTAACGGGGATTTTGATACTTGACTCATAATTATTTTGCAGTGCAGACACGCGGTTCACAAAAGAGCACAGAGACGTGAACAGCCTGTTAGAATATAATAGATACCTTTCGTGTCTCCCCTTTTTCCTCATAGATTGTAAGCTTGCGAGCAGGACCCTCATTCCTCTTGGTATCTTATGATCTATGTGACTATTGTTATGCTGTAAAGTCTATTGTCTGTACAAGTCCCCTCTGAAATGTAAAGTGCTGCGGAATATGTCGGCGCTATAGAAATAAAATTTATCATTATTATTGATATTATTATTATTGTTATAGCGCCATTTATTCCATGGCGCTTTACATGTGAAAAGGGGGATACATAATAAAAAAACAAGTTCAATAATAATTAACAAAACAAGTCACCGACTGTTACAAGAGGAAAGAGCTCACAGTCTACAAGGGATGTGTGAGGATTCAGTAGGTTAAGGCAGAGCTGGTCGTGCAGCGGTATGGTGGAATGAGGGTTACTACAGGTTGTAGTCTTGTCGGAAGAGATGGGTCTTCAGGTTCCTTTTGAAGGTTTCCACAGTAGGTGAAAGTCTAATATGTTGGATTAGAGAGTTCCAGAATAGGGGGATGCACAGGAGAAATCTTGTATGCGATTGTGGGAAGAGGAGATTAGAGAGGAGTAGAGAACGAGATCTTGTGAGTATCGGAGGTTGCATGCAGGTAAGTACCGGGAGACTAGGTCATAGTTGTATGGGGGAGACAAATTATGGATGGGTTTGTATGTCATGGTTAGGATTTTGGACTGGAGTCTCTGGGCAATGGGGAGCCAGTGAAGGCATTGACAGAGAGGGGAGGCTGGAGAATAGTGGGTAAACAGAAGGATTGGGCAGCACGGTGGCTCAGTGGTTAGCACTGCAGCCTTGCAGCGCTGGAGTCCTGGGTTCGATTCCCACCAAAGACAACATCTGCAAAGTGTTTGTATGTTCTCCCCGTGTTTGATTTCCCCATCGGGGACAGTGATGAAAATGTGTGCAAACTGTAAAGCACTGCGGAACATGTAAGCGCTATCTAAAAATAAAGATTATTATTATTATTATTAAGGATTAGTTGGGTTGCAGAATTTAGGATAGATTAGAGGGGTGCAAGAGTTTTTAATGGGAGGCCACAGATCAGGAGTTTGCAGTAGTCAAGGCGGGAGATGATGAGGGCATGAACTAGTGTTTTTGCAGAATCTTGATTAAGGAATGTGCGGATTCAGGAAATATTTTTTGAGTAAGTCAGCAGGAAGTGGAAAGTCGAAAGGACTTAGATATGTAGTTTGAAGGCGAGATCAGAGTCAAAGATTACTTGCGGGACTGTGGAGAGTGAGCAGCCATTGACTTTGGTGGATTGTTCTGTTGGGGGGGTTGAGTGACATGGGGAAAAGATGGCCAATTCTGTTCTGTCCATGTTAAGTTTTAGAAATCTAGCAGACAAGAAGGATGGGATATCAGACAGGCATTTTGGGATTCTGGTTAGTAAGGATGTGATATTGGAGTCCAGAGAGGTAAATCTGTGTGTCAACAGCTTAGAGATAATACTGAAAGTAGTGGGACTCTGAGCTGTCCCAGACCAAAAGTGTAGAAGGGGGAGAAGTGCAAGGGACCTAGAACTGAACCTTGGAAGACACCGAAAGATAAGGGCTAGATGAGGAGATGGTGTGTGAGTGGGTGATGCTGAATGCAGGGCCGCCAAATTACTGCCCTGACTGGCGTATGGGGCCCGGTGGGCAGAGGGGGCTCGCATCGGGCCCGGTCTCCTCTGCTCACCGGGCCCTACCGGCACGCTAAACCGGGCCCTCGGCGCTGCGGCAGATGATCGCTATTGACATGCGGGCCCGCGCCCGCACGTCAATAGTTAACAGCCGCCAGCCAATCGGAGGCTGGCAGCTGACGTCTGACACAGCACGATTCTGCATGGTGGGACGCCCGGAGCTTCGCCGCTGGACCGCGGCCAGGTAAGAAGAGCTTGTGTTTTTTTTCTTTTATTTATTGAGAGCGGCGATCCTGGGGGGCCCAGGGCAGATGGCAGAATGTTGGACACTATGGGGGCAGAATGCTGGTGACGATGGGGCAGAATGCTGGTGACGATGGGGGCAGAATGCTGGTGATGATGGGGCAGAATGCTGGTGACGATGGGGCAGAATGCTGGACACTATGGGGGCAGAATGCTGGACACGATGGGGCAGAATGCTGGTGACGATGGGGGCAGAATGCTGGTGACGATGGGGGCAGAATGCTGGACACTGGGGGCAGAATGCTGGACACTGGGGGCAGAATGCTGGACACTATGGGGGCAGAATGCTGGACACGATGGGGCAGAATGCTGGTGACGATGGGGGCAGAATGCTGGTGACGATGGGGGCAGAATGCTGGTGACGATGGGGGCAGAATGCTGGTGACGATGGGGGCAGAATGCTGGTGACGATGGGGGCAGAATGCTGGTGACGATGGGGGCAGAATGCTGGACACTATGGGGGAAGAATGCTGGACATGATGGGGCAGAATGCTGGTGACGATGGGGGTAGAATGCTGGACACTATGGGGGCAGAATGCTGGTGACGATGGGGGTAGAATGCTGGACACTATGGGGGCAGAATGCTGGACACGATGGGGCAGAATGCTGGACACTATGGGGGCAGAATGCTGGTGACGATGGGGCAGAATGCTGGTGACAATGGGGGCAGAATGCTGGACATGATGGGGCAGAATGCTGGGCATGATGGGGCAGATTGCTGGTCATGATGGGGGCAAAATGCTGGACACTATGGGGCAGAATGCTGGTGACGATGGGGAAGAATGCTGGACATGATGGGGGCAGAATGCTGGACACGATGGGGGCAGAATGCTGGACATGATGGGGGCAGAATGCTGGACACGATGGGGGCAGAATGCTGGACATGATGGGGCAGAATGCTGGTGACGATGGGGCAGAATGCTGGACATGATGGGGCAGAATGCTGGGCATGATGGGGGCAGAATGCTGGATATGATGGGGGCAGAATGCTGGTGACGATGGGGGCAGAATGCTAGTGACGATGGGGGCAGAATGCTGGACACTATGGGGGCAGAATGCTGGGCACGATGGGGCAGATTGCTGGACACGATGGGGAAGAATACTGGACATGATTGGGGCTGTATGCTGGTGACGATGGGGGCAGAATGCTGGTGATGATGGGGGCAGAATGCTGGTGACGATGGGGGCAGAATGCTGGTGACGATGGGGGCAGAATGCTGGACACTATGGGGGCAGAATGCTGGTGACGATGGGGGCAGAATGCTGGTGACGATGGGGGCAGAATGCTGGACACTATGGGGGCAGAATGCTGGGCACGATGGGGCAGAATGCTGGTGACGATGGGGCAGAATGCTGGTGACAATGGGGGCAGAATGCTGGACATGATGGGGCAGAATGCTGGGCATGATGGGGCAGATTGCTGGTCATGATGGGGGCAAAATGCTGGACACTATGGGGCAGAATGCTGGTGACGATGGGGAAGAATGCTGGACATGATGGGGGAAGAATGCTGGACAGATGGGGGCAGAATGCTGGACATGATGGGGGCAGAATGCTGGACACGATGGGGGCAGAATGCTGGACATGATGGGGCAGAATGCTGGTGACGATGGGGCAGAATGCTGGACATGATGGGGCAGAATGCTGGGCATGATGGGGCAGAATGCTGGATACGATGAGCAGAATGCTGGGCACGATGGAGTAGATTGCTGGACACGACAGGGCAGATTGCTGGTCATGATGGGGGCAGAATGCTGGGCACGATGGGGCAGATTGCTGGACACGATGGGGAAGAATACTGGACACGATTGGGGCTGTATGCTGGACACAATGGGGGCAGAATGTGACAGTGAGACACAGGAAGGGGCAGAATAAGATATGGGCAGAATGGAGATACCGGGCATGATTGGAGACACAAGGGGTAGGATCAAAGACATGGGGGCATGACTGGAGACACTGGGGGCAGGATTGAAGACAGATGGGGCAGGGTTGGAGACAGATCGTACATGATCATGGGGCAGGATGGATACAATGGAGACAGATGGGGCAGGATGGGGAGATCATATGGGGCAGAATGGATACTCATGAGGGTGGGATGGGAGAACGTATGGCTGAAGCCAGGAATGAGACACACGGGGGCTAGGATGGGGGATATTATTACCACAGGGTCTAATTAAGGGATATTATTACTGCAGTGATGTATGTATTTTATTTTTTGAGTATACGGTTTTAAATGGGGGGCAGTACTGTTACTGTGTAGAGCGACACTATGTCGCCTTTTTTTCATGTGATGTAATGTAGAAGTTGGGAAAAATAAGTAATGTGTTCTGCAAGTGGAGCTCTAGATGACTGTGTTATTTCCTGTAGAGACGAACCCTGGCTGGAAGACGTGATGGCGGTCTGTGCTGGATGAAAGATGAAAAACAAAGATGAAGGACTTCACCTAGAGATGTCACTGGTGAGTTAGTGTGTTACCTATACCCTGACACTATACACTGTATAGAGGCCCTGTGTATAATTTCATTGATCACTGTTTTACCTATACACAGACACTGCATACTAAGTACAGACCTCCTGTGTATAATGGCACTTATGGTGATAGTATCGTGTTTTTTTTATTACTGATCAGTATTGTAGTATTCAGTCACTGTGGTGGTAATATGTGGTCTGGTCATGGTGCTGTGGTATTTGTTCCTTGTATGTGATATTATTTGGTCACTGTGGTGGTAATATGTGGTCTGGTCATGGTCTGGCGGTATTTGTTCCTTCTGTGTGGTATTATAGGTCACTATGTGGTCTGGACATGGTGCGGTGGTATTTTTCCCTTGTATGTGATATTATTGGTCATTTTAAAAATTTAAAAATAAAAATATACCTAAATTGTATCATATATTTTAAAAAATATTTAATAGGTTACAGTAGATTAGGGCACGGCCAAAAGAGTCTACCATGTTATGATGGCGGCTTAAAAAATCTTTTGGCCAAAATAAAAGCTGCCGGCTATATGTGTAATCTGGTGATGGGTACTGTGTAATGTGTGATTGATGAAAAGTGGAGTTTTTCCAAGAGAGAGCGGTGGGACTGTGGACAGTTTGAGGGGTGGAGCCTGGGCGGAGTCTCAAGGGGGCCCCGAAAATGTTACCAGTATGGGGCCCCGAAATTCCTAGTGGCAGCCCTGGCTGAATGTCCAGTCAGTTAGGTATGAAGAGATCCAGGACAGTGCCAGGTCTGAGATGCCAAGTAATGTAAGAATCTGTACCTAGCGGGAATGGTCCACTGTGTCGCAGAGGACAGGTCAAGGAGGAGGAGGACAGAATAGTGTCCCTTAGATTTGGCAGTTAGTAGGTCATTGGTGACTTTAGTCAGGGTAGTTTGTCAAAGAGGGAGCAGGATTAGAGGTGATAGCGCAGTTCAAGACTGACTTGTTGTTCTAGTAGTTTTAAGGCATAGTGGGTAAGTGATATTGGGGCAATAGCTAGATAAAGAGGATGAGTCACTCTAGGGCTTTTTGAAGATGGGTGTGATAGAAGCATGTTTGAAGCAAGAGGGATAAGCACCAGTTGTTAGTGATAGGGTGAAGAGATGGGTTATGGTTTTATGATGACTGTAGTCAGGTTTGTGATGAAGTGGAATGGGATAGGATCAAGTTCACAGGTGGTGAGACGTGATCTGGAGAGTAGAGAGGAAAGTTGATCTTCTGTAATGGTGGAGAGACTGATTTTGGAGGAGGAAGGCTAAGTAGTTATGAGGAGTGGCTGTGGGGACTGTAGGCCAAGGCTTTCTCTGTTATCAGGTGATTAGGCTGCCTTTTAAGGCTACCTGCTAGCTGCATTGCTGTGTACACACTGCTGTTCCAACTGCTTTTTTCAAAGCATTCCAAATTCTATTATTTTGTCCTGGTGAGTTACTGAGCGTTCATTTTTTCACACACCGTCTAGCGGTGTACGCTCCTCACACACTACCGTGTACCGGCTGGTATCACAGACAAATAGAAGCTATCTGGGTGTGACTCTGGAAGAAAAAGCCGAGAAGTTTGTCCATTTTTCCAGACCTACACCTTAGAGTTGTGTCCGTTTTTCAAACAGTTTTGTATATCTGCTGTTTGATTACAGTCAAAACTAGACAGAGACAGCGTGTGTCAGTCCGTATACAAATACACGGAACTTGACAATTTTGCACAATAGCAGCTAAGGCAGGAGGTGTTGAGCCTGCGTCATCCTCTGGCTCAAGAAGGCCTGTAAGGTTGCCTTTTCTTGGAGTAGGAAAACCGCTTTTAAAGCCGGAGCATCAGGAACAGGTTTTGGCGTACATTGCCAAAACAGCCACCAGCTCTATTGCCTCCTCTTCTGAACGGTCAAAACCTGCAAGCACGGAGTCATCCGTGCAGGGTTCTGGTCATAAAAAAACCCTTTCCTTGTGTCCTTCCCACACTTCAGATTACTCCATGGAGCTCTTTTCACATACCATGCCTGGGTTATCCAGTCAAATCCTGAATTCCCCAGTCCAAGATGAATCTTACATGGAGTGCACTGATGCACAGCCACTGCTAGATGATTCTACTGATACATTGACCCACAGCACTACATTGCCCTCGCAGTCTATTGAGCCAGAATCTGACCCCAATGAAACCCAGGTGCCCCTTCCCGCATACTATACCACCTTACACGGTGACAGAGTAAGGCCTCTTTCACACTTCCGTTTTTGACAATCAGTCAAGATCCGCCAAATTTGAAAAAAAACCGGATCCGCCATTTTTCTTTGCGGATCCGTTTTTTCCCCCATTGACTTTCATTATTGGCGGATCCTGACTGAAAGTACTCATCCTCTCATCCACGTACACTGTGTTTGAACGCCTACATTGCCAAACTAATCTCACTAGAGATGATGCCCTACCGTTTGGTTGAGAGCAAAGCTTTCCGCGACTTCATGGCCTACGCTGTCCCACGCTATGACCTACCCAGTCGACACTTCTTTTCTCAAAAAGCCATCCCTGCCCTCCACCGGCATGTGAAAGACCACATTATCCATGCACTAAAACAGTTAGTGAGTGGAAAGGTGCACCTCACAACGGATGCATGGACCAGTAGGCATGGCCAGGGCCATTACATGTCCATCACTGCGCACTGGGTTAATGTGGTAGATGCAGGCTCCACTGGGGACAGCGGCGGTGGAACAGTGCTGCCTAGCCCACGGTATAGGAAACAGTTGGCTGTAGGCTTTCGCTCCTCCTCCTCCTCCTCGTCTATCAGCGAAAGCTCGTCCACAGAGCGCAGTCGCACGAGAACTACATCCGCAGCTGGCAGTGTTGCACACGAGGTGTCCCACTATCGAACAGCTAGTGGTAAGCGTCAGCAGGCTGTGTTAAAGATGATGTCTTTGGGCAACAACAGACACACCGCGGAGGTACTGGCCGACTACTTGCAGCAACAAACAGAGTCATGGCTGGGCAGTCTACATCTTGAGCCAGGCAAGGTAGTCAGTGATAACGGCCGTAATTTTGTGGCAGCCATAGCCCGTGCAAAACTCACACACATGCCTTGCCTGGCTCACACTTTGAACCTGGTGGTGCAATGCTTCCTTAATAATTATCCGGAGTTAACATCCCTGCTCCATAAGGTGCGAAGACTGTGCTCGCACATCCATCGCTTGGCCGTACACTCCAGTCGTATGCAGAAGCTGCAGCGATTGCTCCACCTCCCCAAGCACTGCCTAATCATAGACATTGCAACAAGGTGGAACTCCACCCTGCACATGGTTGAGAGGCTGTGCGAACAGAGGCAGGCTATAATGCATTTGTGGGAGGATACATGTGCAGGCAGTTTGAGGAAAGACATGGAACTGTCGGGTGTGCAGTGGTAAAAGCTGAAAGACCTCTGTAAAGTCCTTCAGTGTTTTGAGGAATGCACACGGCTGGTAAGCGCAGACGACGCCATCATAAGCATGAGCATCCCACTTATGCGTCTACTCATGCAAAGTTTGACGCACATTAAGGATCAGGCGTCTGCAGCGGAGGAGGAGGAGGAGGGAAGCCTTGATGACAGTCAGCTATTGTCTGGTCAGGGAACTGTCCTGGACAAGGTGGAGGAAGAAGAGGAGGAGGATGAGGATGAGGGGGATGATTATTTTTGGCAGGAGGATGTTTCTCAGGGGGAAAGAGAAAATGTTGGCGTTCCAAGATGAGGGACAGTGTTTGTGCCTGACTGTAGGGATGTGGATATGCCAGAAACTGCTCCTCCACCCACCACGGGCAGTGCATCATTGACACCTGGAACATTGGCGTACATGTGCGATTATGCCTTGCGGATCCTATAAAGGAACCCCCACATCGCCAAAATGATGAGAGATGACGACTACTGGCTGGCCAGCATCCTCGATCCACGCTACAAAGGCAAATTACACAACATCATGCCACAGGAGAACCTAGAGATAATATTGGCAAACAAACAAGCAACTCTGGTAAACCGTTTGTTTGAGGCTTTCCCAGCACACAGCAGCGGTGCTGGTTCTCCCACGAGCCGTAGTGGGCACAATGGAAGAGGTGTTCATCGTGCACACAGCAGAAGTGGCGTTGGAGACATGGGTTTAGTGACCATGTTGTGGAATGATTTCTCAAGTACCGCTCACACGACTGCTAATACTGCATCGATTAAAGTGACAGGAAACAGCAGTTGTCAACTATGGTTATAAACTACTTTTCCTCCCATATCGATGTTCTCCCTCACAGGTCATTCCCCTTTGACTATTGGGCCTCTAAACTGAACGCCTGGCCTGAATTGGCACAATATGCCTTACAGGAGCTTGCTTGCCCTGCTGCTAGTGTGTTATCTGAAAGAGTCTTCAGTGCTGCTGTATCAATCCTGACAGAAAAAAAGGACCCGTCTGTCGGCCCAAAATGTTGATGATCTAACCTTCATTAAAATGAACCATGCATGGGTTTCAAAGGATTTTGTGCCACCTTCCCCTGATGACACTTAGGTTACCAGAAAAGTGCCTCGGTTTTTTCCTCCTCTTCCCCGGACTTGCCCAATTACGCCCTTTGCAGCAGATGAATGTCCAGCCAACACATCTACATATGTCAATTTTTAAACCTCCCTAACTGGGCTGCCCACCCCTCCCCCAACGGCTGGGGTCAAGACCTGGGGCACCCGGGCAAGTGCCGTTGCTCTGAACAGGTGGATGGGCCCACTGATGGCCGACGGCAATGGCACAGGGCCCCTCATAGTACAATACAGTGTCTCAGACGGTGGGAGGGCCCACTCGCCGTCAGACACACCAGCGTACTATGAGGGGCCCTGTGCCAGTACCGTCGACCACGATTGTACCCCCCCTACTTGTTCATGACCACAGCACTTGCAAGTTGCAATACTTACCTCTCCCTGCTCCACCGCTGTGTAGTCTGGGCAGTTAAATCCTTCACAGTGACGGCCACTAGAAATTTGGTGCATTGATCAATGATGGTTAAGATGTAGCTATGACCTGTCCTGCTGGCCTCTACCTTCGGATGATCAATGGCTACCATTTGAAATGGACGTCAACTTAGAAGCGGATGCAGTGGTGGTTTATGATCACCTTTCACAGTTGTGATAGTCACAGACGTGTGACATTCCTGCCACCATTTTTCAATGTCTCCTCTCATGCCAATCCAATAGAATCGCCTACGGCCTGTGGCTTCTGTCTTTTGCACTCCAAAATGACCAGACACATCATGATAGGCAGTGAGGACCATGGGTACATCTCTCCCTGTGATCACAATTTGATGGAGACGAGTAACGGTGATGTGATCCACGCTACTGCGATAAGCAATCCTTTCTTCACAAAGAACCTTTTTCGCTTTCTCCACAGACACAGTAATTGAGGGTCTGCATCGCCTCTGCAACATCTACCGGGAGATTTTCCCGCGATGAGTAATTCCAAAATTTTTGCTAACACTCGACTTTGCGTCTATACTTCTATCCATGTAGTTTCCAGTAGCAGAGATTCTTGACTGGCTTACTGAGATTGAAATATATATGAAGATTTAAAAGTACAACAACACTGTATACTGGTGTATGCTATGAATACCTTTCCCTTTTTCTGCTTTTTTAATTCTGATGTAATACATAGTGAGCCTGTGATTGTCTGACTCCAGAAGTATAGACGGAAATTTAACCCTAGACTGGACACACCTGGTATGTGCTGATACAGTACCTTGTTTCAAAAATTTGTATTAAGGTAACATCTGTAGGATAACCAAATGTGGGGGGGACCCTCTTCTTGCCGCAGACAAACACGAGACTGAGACAGAGTTTGTATTGAACAGGTCCGTTTTTAGTGCCCATCCTTCTGTCGACAGCAGCAATTCACCACAGCCGTTTCACATTTCTCTGTACACAGGCTCTGGTACTTTCAATTCCTCTGTAACTATAATCCTGGCGTCCTCTGTGGCTCTTCCACTGTGGCTGGCCTAGGCCCAGCCACCACAGCGCTGCACCAGTCTGAGCACACCGTCTGTATGATAGCCCCAGGCCGTCTTCGTCTGCGGCTACTGTAGTCTGGGCCACCCCCCCCGTGACCGCCTTAAGTGTCAGTCCTCTCTGGAGCCTTTCCACTGTCTCTATTTCCTCTGCAGAACTTCCTCTTTACTGTGCTCCCTTCACTGACTGACTCTTCCAGAACCTTCCCTCAGCCTTTTATACTTCCAGTTCTGTAACTCCGCCCACCATCACCTAACAGTTTCTCTGACCAATGGCAGTTATTCAGTCCTACTCCTACACTCTCCACTGCCCTCCAATGGGCAAGCTAAAACACTGCACCCTTTCTCTTTATCTTAGCGGTTTCACACCTACACTGCGCTACACCTCTGCTTCTCACTACAGGCTGGTTTGTCTGTCAGTCCACCTAGCCTACATCATTCATAGTGAGTGAGCATGTGTGGGTTACGCCTTCTATATATACGGTGAATCGGAGAAACAAATTTTTACACTATACTTGATACAGCTTGTATCTTGTTATACAGTACCTTTGTTTGACATTTAGCATTACGGTCAAATCCATACTGTGTAAGCGTCTGAGAGTGACTACGGGACTATTTATATGGAGATTTCAATTGTACCCTAAAAAATATATACTTGCTATCTTGTTATCCAGGACCTTTTTTACAACATTTTTTATTATGGTCAAAACCAAACTGAGTGAGCGTCTGAAGGTGACTACGGAAATATATACCAATATTTTCAATTTGGCCAACACTGTATACAGCAGAACGCTTCTGATACAGTAACCTTTTTAGCTATTTAGATTCTGGTGTAATCCATAATGAGCCTGTAAACGTCTGTCTGTTACTCCGGCAATACATTTTTGGAACTTTAAGATTACCCCAACACTGTATACAGCTGTATGCTTGTGTTACATATCCCATTTACAGCTTTTCATATTCTTGTGTAATCCATACTGGGCCTGAGAGCGTTTGTGTCTGCCTCCTGAAATGTATGCGGAGAATCAGAATGTTTACACTATACTATATATACCTTGTATCTGGAGATATACTGTACCCTTTTTCAACTTGTTATTTTATTGGGTAATCCATACTGAGCCTGAGCGTCTGTGTATGCCTCATGAAATATATACGGAGATTTACTGTTATCCATAGACTATAGAGCTGTACACTTCTGATACAGTACCATATATCTGCTGTTATTTTGGGTCCATTTTTAAAAACATGAAGTATGGTGGAAGAGGACGCGGATGTGGGCGTGGAGGGCCACCTGGTACTTATGGTGGTGGTGGTGCATCTGCTGGTAGTGCCAAAAACACAATAGCAGCTAAGGCAGGAGGTGTTGAGCCAGTGTCATGGTGTAGCTCTGGAAGGCCTGTAAGGCTCCCTTTTCTGGGAGTAGGTAGACTGCTTTAAAGCCGGAGTATTAGGAACTGTTTGTGGCTTACATTGCTGAAACAGCCTCCAGCTCTATCGCCTCCTCTTCTGAAGTTGTAAAAAATACAAGCACTGAGTCGTAACTGCATGCTTCTGGTCAGGAGCAACCCCTTTCTTTGTGTCCTTCACCCACACCAAAAGTGAAGGATGTGGAAGCACACACCTCAGATTACTCCATGGAGCTCTTTTCACATACCATGCCTGGGTTAATTAAAAATAGGGCCCATCATGAACTGGCGCAATGTAAATGGGGCAGATCAGACACTGGAGAAGCATCTAAGGGGCACATTATACACTGGAGCATTACAAATGGGTCCCATTATATATACAGCATTATTCGAGCCCATCATACACTGGAGCATTATCCATGAGGCCTATCATGTACTGGTGCAATGTAAATGGGGCAGATCAGACACTGGAGCAGCATCTAAGGGGCCCATTATACACTGGAGCATTACAAATGGGGCCCATTATATATGGAGCATTATTAGGGCCCATGATACACTGGAGCATCATCCATGAGGCCCATCATGTACTGGAGCATTGTAAATGGGGCAGATCAGACACTGGAGCAGCATCTAAGGGGCCCATTATACACTGGAGCATTACAAATGGGGCCCATTATATATGGAGCATTATTAGGGCCCATGATACACTGGAGCATCATCCATGAGGCCCATCATGTACTGGAGCATTGTAAATGGGTCAGATCAGACACTGGAGCATCATCTATGGGGCACATTATACACTGGAGCATTACAAATGGGGCCCATTATATATGGAGCATTATTGGAGCCCATCATACACTGGAGCATCTTCCATGAGGCCCATAATGTACTGGAGCAATGTATATGGGGCAGATCAGACACTGGAGCAGCATCTAAGGGGCACATTATACAATGGAGCATTACAAATGGGGCCCATTATATATGGAGCATTATTGGAGCCCATCATACACTGGAGCATCATCCATGATGCCCATAATGTACTGGAGCAATGTAAATGGGGCAGATCAGACACTGGAGCAGCATTTAAGGGGCACATTATACACTGGAGCATTACAAATGGGGCCCATTATATATGGAGCATTATTGGAGCCCATCATACACTGCAGCGTCATCCATGAGGCCCATAATGTACTGGAGCAATGTAAATGGGGCAGATCAGACACTGGAACAGCATCTAAGGGGCCCATTATAGACTGGAGCATTACAAATGGGGCCCATTATATATGGAGCATTATTGGAGCCCATCATACACTGGAACAGCATCCATGAGTTCCATCATGTATTGGAGCAATGTAAATGGGGCGGATCAGACACTGGAGCAGCATCTAAGGGGCCCATTATACATGGGAGCATTACAAATGGGGCCCATTATATATGGAGCATGATCCATGAGGCCCATCATGTACTGGAGCAATGTAAATGGGGCAGATCAGACACTGGAGCAGCATCTAAGGGGCCCATTATGCACTGGAGCATTACAAATGGGGCCCATTATATATGGAGCATCATCCATGAGGCCCATCGTGTACTGGAGCAATGTAAATGGGGCAGATCAGACACTGGAGCAGCATCAAAGGGGCCCATTATACACTGGAGCATTACAAATGGGGCCCATTATATATGGAGCATTATTAGGGCCCATGATACACTGGAGCATCATCATGAGGCCCATCATGTACTGGAGCATTGTAAATGTTGCAGATCAGACACTGGAGCAGCAACTAAGGGGCACATTATATATGGAGCATCATCCATGAGGCCCATCATGTACTGGAGCAATGTAAATAGGGCAGATCAGACACTGGAGCAGCATCTAAGGGGCCCATTATACACTGGAGCATTACAAATGGGGCCCATTATATATGGAGCATTATTAGGGCCCATGATACACTGGAGCATCATCCATGAGGCCCATCATGTACTGGAGCATTGTACATGTTGCAGATCAGACACTGGAGCAGCATCTAAGGGGCACATTATACACTGGAGCATTACAAATGGGGTCCATTATATATGGAGCATTATGTGGAGCTCATCAGATACTGTATGGAACATTATATGTGACTAATTATTTGGTATGGAGAAATATATGGGGCTCATTATTCTGTATGGCGCACAGTGTGGTGGCCATAACACTGTATGGAGTAATATACTGTCCTGTTTTTGAGCTATTGTACAATTTAAAATAGATCAGTCATGTAAGCAGTGAAGTATGTGTCATTGTACTATACCTATATTTCTGTGGTGTATCGGAGCATCATGAGTTGTGGTATGTGTTAAAGGGGCGCACTGACACTCTTTGGCCTAGGGCACACGAAAACCTGGAGCCAGCCCAACCCCCCTACAACTTTAGCAAAATAACCCCCAGTTTTCAATGTGTAACTATTATTAGGAAGTAAATTAAGGTTGACAAGCTTCAGTAATAAGAATTGATGTTTTTGGCATTGAAATGGGCACTGTAGGTGTGTTTACTGTCCTCCACTCCCTGCCGATTTTGCTTCCCCATTGACTTGCATTGGGTTTCGTATTTCAGTCGGCCTCCGACTTTTCCCTATAGTCGGCCGATTTCGTTCGACCCGACTTTTGCGAAAGTCGGGTTTCATGAAACCCGACTCGACCTGAAAAAAGGCAAAGTCGCTCATCTCTACTTTTGACGATT
Organism: Dendrobates tinctorius; assembly: GCF_039654945.1. Lineage (NCBI taxonomy): Eukaryota > Metazoa > Chordata > Amphibia > Anura > Dendrobatidae > Dendrobates > Dendrobates tinctorius. The sequence continues at coordinate 39,540,167 of NW_027361675.1, forward strand.
TAACTGTGGATTTTAACTGTGACAATTTTAACTGTGGAAAAGCTGCTTGCTGTTTTGAAAATTAAAGTGGGCTCCTGTTGCACCCCTGTAAAGAATGACACTGCTGTTGTGGGATGGAGCCGCCTAGTCACCCATAACTGAAGAATGGCCTTATCCACCTATAACCCTTTGCATTTCATATGGTAAAATGCACAGCAAAATCTGCATGTAAAAAGTGCGGTTATTGACTATACGAATCAAAGTGGGATATGTCTCAGTTTTTTTTCCGAAAGAAAACGTGTATTCACTTCAATGGGGCCGTGATCTATCTGCAAAAACGATGGATAGCACATGTAGCAAAAAATCTGATGTGTGAAAGAGCCCTTATTGATGGACATGGAGGAAAGGAGGGGACCCTTAACCAGTTATGACTTTATTAATATAGAAAGATGACTTTCTGTAACTCTCCACTATTATAGACTATTTATGAAATGTTCTGTTTCTAAATCGCCTACAAGGTCGTAATTGACTGGGGGACCATAGCTCAACCCCCACAGCTGTCAGTGTATACATGTGTATATTGAGTATGAATATTTTTACTCATGTACAATTCGTGAATAGCTGTCAGTTTGGGTGTAGGAGGGGGGCCCTTATTCAATAAAGGATCAGTGGTGGGCACAAACTGAGCGAAAATGCTGCTTTGAAAACAAAAGTGTGTCCCTGTATCTCTTGGCCCCTATGCTGCTGCACTGGTTGCACCAATTTTATGGACACCCCAGTAAAGAATGATACTGGTGTTGTGGGATAGGGGCCCCGGTCACCCATATCACCCCTTACTGAAGGAGGGCCTTTTCACTTACAGTGATAGCTATACACACAGACACATTACACATAAGTATAAGTGCTCACACTCGTGTACACATGAATACAATAAACACATAACAAATCAATATAAACACAGAAAATGTTTCTTTACAGCTGAGTTACTGAGTGCAGGTAAAAAGGTTCCATTCAGTGCAGCTGCAGCCTGCAGACCTCCCTTACTCTGCCCTTACAGCAAAGAATGAAGAAGTTTGTGTGTGAGGAGGAAAGAGGTGTTGGCACAGGGAATTTTATTAAGGTCATACTGCAGAATTCTATGTAGATGCTATGACTACCTTAAATGATGCTTCAGACATCAGCCAAAGTGGCTCTGCTCCAAACATACAGAAGCAAGGGGGAGGGCCCACCAGAGGAATGTCCGCCGCTCTTCTGGGCCAGTTCGACACTGCAGCCATTACACAGTACATAGCAGGGGCACATTTATAAGATTATTTCAGCACAGGAACATTTTTTAGACACATCAGCAGTGGAACTTATTTTTATTCCACGATCTATTGATTAAAATACACTTTGTTCATGGAACAACCTCTTGAAGCATGGCATTTCTCAGATGTTCCTGATTCATAAAGAGGTGAACAAACACCACACCCCCTCATCAACACCAGCATGAAAATCTCTGTTCTTGATGAAGCGTGGTCTTATTGTTAAAATTAGTACAGAGCACTAACTGAAAAAGCATACCACAAAACTATACTCCACATTCCAAATTGTTATGCAAATGCTATTTTTCTTTGATTTCCCCAAATATTCGATGCAAATGAGTTGGTATAATGTTCAAATCATCAACTGTTAGAGAATAAATTGTATTTTGTAAGACAAACCTAATGATAAAAGGATTTTTTTCAAAACTAAAAGAACTCCGAATGCACTTTTCCAAATTGTTACGCACAACAGAATTTCCAAACATTTTATAGGTTTAAAGAACTGAAAATGATTATTTGTTCTATTTGCAGCATTAGGAGGCCACATTTACTGAAATCAAAAGCTTTTCCAATCAAACACATCTGAAGGAAATCTGTTTTCATGCCTTGTCCAAGGCACTGCACTATTTGATGCTTTTCGGCAGCAGAGAGATCCTTTTTCTCTCTCACCCATGACAGCACCACAGAGAGGGGATCCGCCCTTCAGGGACAGGAACCTACAGATAAAAAGGGTGGTACCTCTCCTCCGCCTTCAGTTGGGTTCCTGTCCCTGACGGAGGGACCCACAGGACGGTACCTTTCGTGTGTCCAGAATCCGGGGCCGGCCTGACCGGTAATGGCAGCGGGGAGGCCCCTGCCTCGGGAGGGTGCGGTGCCCGAAGCCGCCACTGCTGAGGCCGATGCGGGCTGCCGGGTGAGCGGGCGGGAGTGACGCCGGAGCCGCCGCTCCGGAGAGGAGGTCGGGGCTCGCGGGGACCCGGTAAACATGCGGGCGGCGCCGGGGTACAGAGGTGTACCAAGATGGCGGCCGCCCCGGAAGTAGAAGCCGGCTTCCTGGTCCCCAGAACCGGCGCATGCGCAGGAGCGCTCTCCCGGGGACCGCGGTGCAGGATGGGAGCGGTGACGCCAGCCGGGAAATTTTAAAATGGTGGCTGCACAAGCGCTCCAGGCTGGAGGCGATCCTGAAGGGGATAGTGACCAGCAACAGGAGCAGCAAGCCAGGCAGCAGCTTTAGCAGCAGCAGCACCACCACAATCATCGTCAAAAGAACGCAGTACAGATGGTCGTTCCAGTAGTCACTCCACGCAGCATAGCACGTCAGCTGCAAGGAGCAAATCGCCACCAGGAGAGCAGCCTATTCAGGACCTGACTCCATCTCCCGAATCGATACCTGCAGCCGCATACCTTTGGGTGAGTGATCTTCGTGAATGTTCACCATTGTATTTAAAGTTCCATTTCCCTTACTAGGGAAAGAAGGGGAAAAGAAAAGGGAGTGCCCCACTTGTGCTAGTCCCCTACCTATTTCTTGAGAGAAAAAAAAACAAAAACAACGGAGCCATGTACAAAAGAAATCCCCTGTTAGGAAACTCCGGATTTGGCCTCTGACCTAAAAGCTGCAATTAAATTGGAGGTCAGAGTGCAAGACATAATAATAATAATCCCGTATCTGGGCTATTTTTTAATAGCAACCAGCTCGGCTCAAAAACGCTGGGAACAGAGGGACAGAGTGATGGACACTCTGCAAGGCCTGGGCTGGCTCCTGAATCTAAAAAAATCAAGATCGGAGCCCAGCAGAGTACAGGAATTCTTGGGTCTAACACTGGACTCAAACATTCAAGAGTGCCGCCTCCCAGACCGGTAGAAGGAGAAAATCGCTCAAATTGTAACAAAAGCCATCCAAAATCCCTCCATGACATTAAGAAAAGCGATGTCACTACTAGGTTCTCTCTCTGCCTGCCTGCCAGCAGTCCAATGGGCTTAGTTACACACGAGAGATCTACAGTGGGATGTACTAGCCAACTAGTCTGCAGTAGGGGGACACCTAGAGGGTCGTATTACCCCAAATTCAAAACTACTCATTCCCTAGTAAGAGCTCTTAACAGTGGGCTACGCATTAACACACTTCTTACCCCTGCTCCGGGGTCATCATGTCCGCATATTTTCGGACAATCGAGTCACAATAGCATATATAAATCATCAGGGGGGGAACCAGGTCCCGAGCCCTAATGGACACATTCTCCAGAGTCCTCAAATTAGCAGAGGCAAACCTGCTATCTCTGTCACCACTACACATCCAGGGCATGGAGAATCAAAGGGCAGACTTTCTGAGTCGCACCCAATTACGACAAGGGGAATGGGTCCTAAAGCGGTCCGTTTTTCGGCAGATTGTAAAAATGTGGGGGGACCCGGGCATAGATCTGTTCGCCGACTTCAGAAACAAAAAGTGGAAACTTTCTGCTCCATAGACCCCAGGGGGAATCCTCTAGCTCTGGACGCCTTCATGCTCCCATGGACATGGGGCCTAACATATGCCTTTCCCCTGATCATGCTGATCCCAGCAGTGTTAAGAAAAGTCAGGGAGGATGGGGCAAGAATGATTTTAATAGCCCCCTTCTGGCCCAAAAGAACCTGGTTCTCCTGGCAAAGAATATTCTCTCTAACTGACCCATGGATCCTCCCAGATCTCCTGGACCTGCTATCGCAGGGGCCAGTGTTACACCCACCCTCAGGCAGGGAGATTCCATTTAACAGCATGGAATTTGAGAGGGCACTGATGAGAGACAGAGGGTTTTCAGAGAACCTGATAACCACATTGCAAAAAAAAAAAAAAAAGTAGGGAACAGGTTACGATGAGAGCCTACGGGAGAACGTGGAAAAAAGAAAAAATTCTTATCCACTTCTGGGGTAAAGGTTCAGGATGAGGTTCACATTGACAAAATCCTAGAATTTCTACAAAGGGGCCTAGAACAGGGTCTAGCGGTCAACACATTAAAGGTACAAGTAGCGGCCTTGGGCACCTTTATAACCATAATGTGGTAGGTAATCCTTGGGTGACAGATTATTAAGGCCATACCCAGATCCAGGCCGATAGCTAATCAAAGATTACCATCATGGGATCTAAATCTTGTACTATCCATGCTAACAGGCCCCCCATTCGAACCTATTCACTCAGCATCCCTAAGAATCCTGTCGTTAAAAACAGTGCTTCTCTTGGCGCTAACATCAGCTCGCAGAGTGAGCGATATGCAAGCTTTATCAGTAGGGCCACCTTTCACAAAGATTCTAGATGATAGGGTCATTTTAAAGCCTGACCTGGCATATCTACCGAAAGTGTCATCACACTTCCATAAGTCCCAAGAGGTAGTCCTTCCTACATTCTACCCAAATCCTAAAAAGAAGGGAGAAGACAAATTCCACACCTTAGACGTGAGGAGGTGCCTAGTGCAGTATCTAGAGGCCACCAAGAAATATAGGAAGGAAGGCTCTCTCTTTGTGTGTTTTCAGGGACCTCGGAAGGGACTCAAATCATCTAAGAGTACCCTGGCAAGGGGCATAAGGGATGAGATTGCCCTGGCATATTCATCCAGTGAAAATACCATCCCGGAAGGGTTGAGAGCCCATTCCACAGGAGTGATGGCGACCTCATGGGCTGAAAGATCTGAGGTATCAATAGAACAAATCTGTAAGGCGGCCACCTGGTCATCACCTTCGACCTTTTTCAGGCACTATAGATTAGATCTAGCCTCTACGTCTGACCTGACCTTCGGGAGTAGGGTCCTTCAGGCGGTGGTCCCTCCCTAAGCTACCAATCTCTGTAATTCTCTCCGTGGTGCTGTCATGGGTGAGAGAGAATAGCTTAGTTACTCACCGATAACGGTGTTTCTCGGAACCCATGACAGCACCCGCTTATTCCCCTCCCCTTCACGAGTGTGGTGGGCACGTTTTACTGTTAGTAGAGTGTTTCCGTTTAGGCACGGTGCTTCTGATAATAAGCAATATTATAATGTTGTGCATATATTTCTGTTGTCTAACTAACCTGGAGACCCTCTGATGCTCTGTAACCAACTGAAGGCGGAGGAGAGGTACCGCCCTTTTTATCTGTAGGTTCCTGTCCCTGAAGGGCGGATCCCCTCTCCGTGGTGCTGTCATGGGTTCCGAGAAACACCGTTATCGGTGAGTAACTATGCTATTCTTTCCCATGTTGCTTGAAACCTGTGGCCTTCTTAATAATGTGGAATGTCCTTCTTAAGTACTTTTCCTTTAATTGGGCTCAGCTGGCAAAACTAATTATCACAGGTGTTTGAGATTGATTTCAATGATCCAAAGAGCCCTGAGACACAATACCATCAAATCCAATTTACAAAGCAATACATATGATGTTATTTATCAATACTGTAAAGGTTCAACTACATCTGAACATGTATTGACTAGATTAGACCTGGGTAAAGTGTGGCCTGTGAGTATATCTGGCCCTCTGGCCTTTCCAGTCTGGCCCATGGACCGAGACAGCTGAAGGGCTGTGCCCTCCCCTCCCGCTGTCCATCCACCACCACTGCCCGCTGTCACCGATATCCTCATCCTCGGAATTCAGACTGCGGTAAATACATTGGTGGAGGCTGCCAGGCTCTTCTTCCACCAGTCAGCATGTGATACAGCAAACGTGATGACATAATTTCATCAAGTTAGCTGTGCACTGTGGAAAGTCAGAGCACCAGGGGAATAGGAGCGAGGTTATTATGTTTATAGGTTTATTATGTGTATGAGATGTTTGTTTCTATATAGGAAGCTATTTGGAGCGTTCATACTGTATATGGAAGGTTGTGGGTCTCATACTGTATATGAGAGGCTATGTGGGGCTCATACTGTATATGGGAGGCTTTGTGGGGCTCATACGGTATATGGGAGGCTATGTGGGGCTCATACTGAATTTGGAAGGCTATATGGGCTCATGCTGTATATGGCAGGCTTTTGTGGGCTCATGCTGCATATGGGAGGCCATGTGGGGTCTCATACTGTATATAGGAGTCAATATGGGGGCTCACGCGGTATATGGGAGACCATGTGGGGGTTCACGCTGTGTATGGGAGGCTATGTGGGGGCTCACGCAGTATTTACGGAGGCTATGTTGGGCTCACGCTGCATATAGGAAGCTATGTGTGTGTACACTGTATAAAAAGAGACTATGTGGGGCACATGCTACTTATATGGACTATATGGAGACTTATGTGATATGCTGCATATGTGAGGACGAATATTGTATATAGGGGCTATTTGGAGGCTCATACGTTTTATAGGGGACTATGTGGGGGCTTATTCTGTATTTAGGGGTTATGTGGGGTCACATACTGTATATAGGGGGCTCATACTGTATATAGAAGACCATGTGGAGGCACATACTGTATATAGGAAGCTATGTGGGGGCTCATACTCTATATAAGCAGCTATATGGGGGCTCATACGATATATAGGAAGCTATATGAGGGCTCATACTGTACAGTATATAGGAGGCTATGTGAGGGCTCATACTGTATTTAGGAGGCTATGTGGTTGCTCATACTGAATATAGGGGCTGTGTGGGGGCTCTTATGGTATATAGGGGGCTGTACGTACCATAATTAAAGTAAAACAAAACGATAAGTGTATACATTTTTTCACCCATTGTACCTATGAAAAGAAAGAGTCATCTTATCGATAATTAGTGTCCACTGGACAGAAAAGTATAATCAGCACCTGGAGTAATCTTTAGAAAGAGAAAATATCCAACAGTTTCTTACAGAAAATATCCAGTAAGAGAAGTCATAACTTTAAAAATAACTTTATTAAGTCAATTAGCAAAAATCCATTATGGTCCTGGGATGCATCGCACAAAAGAAAAATATGTAGCAGACGTACGCATTTCGGCAGTATTCCTTAATTCTGGTACTGTGTATGCCCCATACGGGTGGGCAGTCACATGATTGCATGTATGCGATTTTCACACTTGCGGTCATGTGGTGACTCGATTCCTGCGCGTCTTTCAATTCTCTTTTATATTGAAAAGCCGGGTGAGAGTAGTCAGCACAGGGAATATACAGGAATCGTGAAAGTTTGCGTATCGCACACTGTTATAATTCGGTATTCTGCAATCATATACCGTAGAATTAACTTAGATGGTACATACAAGAACAGCAATATTCCTGGACCTTTTATTTAAGTGAAACCTCACATATCCTATTAAGGCATACATCCATTGCCACTAGAGTTGCGAAAAAAGATTTACTTTACCCTTGTCCAGCAGCCACATCATTAGTTCATGGGACCTTGGGCTAGAGCCCAGTGTAACTAATGGCAAGCCTATACCTGTCATCATTGGCACACATGAAGTTGTGCTGGGCCTACTAATCAGAAGATATAGAAAAAACTGACGGCACATCTAGAACTAGTCTGAATAGGTGCATACCAAAAGGCAACTTACATATTAAATTAGAAAATGGTAGCACACCAAATATGAAATAGGAATAGCAAAATGGCTTTAGTAATACATTTCATAATGGCTTTTATAAGGCATATCAAATAAGAAATAAGTGAAATATGAATAGCATAATGGCTTTTGTAATCTAGAAAAACATATGAGATACTTAGCACAAAATTTGGCCAAAAGATGTGAGCCCATTCACCAGCGACAAGGTGATCTCAGATTGAATGGGTCCCTATACTGACTGCCTGGTGTGAACTGACCTCTGGCTAGTAACATGATAAAGCCTGTATATATAGGACGATAGGAACCAAACATGTGATTGAATGCGATTAAAATCACCACTTGATGAAGGGCGGAGTGCTCAGTCAGAAAACTAGTATACAAGTTATAGAAAAAAATGACGGCACATCTAGAACTATTCCTATTTCATATTTGGTGTGCTACCATTTTCTAATTTACTAATCAGAAGAGGCACATGAGGTATGGGCAGGCAACAGATTTGCAGGGCTCTTGTCCGGCAGCCACATATTACCAACATGGCTCCTGATCCAGGTTCAAGGGAATCTTTTAGCTGAACTCTAATTACTGCCATGATGGCAGTTCTGTTATTATAGATAAGGGTACATTGATTCTAGGGCTTTTCTACTACATTTAAATTTGATGACCATGCCTTAGGATAAGTCATCGATAGAAGGATCGCCCATTACAAGAGCTAAAAAAAAGCTGATTGGCTGGAAGGGCCGGTTATTGTGCCCCTACCAATCTTATGTGGATGACCTATCTTAAGATCAGACCATATGTATAAAAGTAGTGGACTATTTAATGTAGACTCTTGTTTCTTGATGTAATAGCCATTCAGTATATATGGTATACCATATCTGTTTCTCTGTGAGGAGTTAATAATTTACTAAAGAACAACGTTCTCGAACGTGATTCAGGGTCAACGTAATGAGTGCAAGAAAATGATAGGATGAGGGGAAATAATCTTTTCTAATTTATCAGCCAGGTTCTACTGACGTCATGTAGTGTGTAAACCATGAATTATTCTGTCCTTTAGCTCTTCGTCAAGCGTCACTCTCTATTTCTAGTCGATACTCTATTTCGAGCAATACAATTCGCTTTCCTGGTGGACTAGACATAGATCAACTCAAGAAATCATATGAAAAAACCCTAAAAACGATACTTTATTATTAAAAGACCAAAGGTCACACCACAAAGTGAACAAAACAAAACAACAACGTGTCCATTAACATCCAAATACAAAAAACATGTAATGGGGGTTTCCTAGGAGTCCCTATTAACGTCTAATGCTCAATCCTTCCTTGCCGCGGAGGTTGGCACCCTAGGGGGAACGTTGTGGCGCCCCCGCTCAACGGTGGCTGTCCCTATGGACCCTGATGAACCCTGCAGCCACTAAGGATCCCTTCCCCGATGCTAAAGGGACCCCTATCATTAGACAGAGATCAACTATAATAAGGAGGACCCTAATCCCCAAAAGGATTAAAAACAAAGGAACACATTAATGTACTGGCATTAAAGTGATGGCATCATGGTGACATGAGTCAAATAGATACATTAGAGAAGATCCACAGCAAATAGGGTATCCAATATCATTTAAATGAGATTAGATCAAAAATGGCACACAAATGCAAACTCCACAAATGGTCAATCACTAAATAGCCAAAAATTATTTTGCATGCATAGTGACGATGAACATACCACCTGACTAGAAATACAGTGCCAATAGATACATAATTCAAACACTCAGTGATCAATGCTGCAGATACTCATCATGTCATACGCCTTCTGCCATGTACGTGAAGCGCCTCGACGCGTTTCGCCCCAACTGGGCTCATCAGGAGGGCCGGTCTCAATAAAAATAGTGTCCTGATGTGGTATAGTGGATGTGCTGGCATGATAACCCTTATTTTATAGTTACCGCCATAGCGTTCGCCAGCTCCGGACGCTATGAAGGGACACACCCCCTTAACGCTACTGCGCATGTCCCGACTCAAAAAGACTCACCCATTGGTTGTAGAGTGTCTCATTCATTTCCTCACATCAAGTACGCCCATCATGATTTAGATAACGCCCCTGTCACGGGTGTAAAGACAATCCCACCCTACCCCCGTATTATATTGCGTTTGATGATAAACGCGCAAAGTCCCGGGGGGTGGATCTGTGTTAACAGGAACATGTATTGATATTTACAGGTCAGTTTGACCTAGTTCCTAACACGCATGTCGCTCATCAATATATCAAAATATGGGGCTTACGTATATACAACCCGGAACTGATTGTATTATTTCCGGGTAGGTCAAAGGTGGATCTCACCGTGCAGAGCCACAGCCTCTCAAAAGCGCACTCACTGCATCCATAACATAAAAGTGTCCACCGGGCGGGTTCCAGCTGGGAAGCACCACCATCATACATCCCTATTATTGCGCATGTCCACCATCGGCCATTCAAAACCCGCATACGTAGCGGGTACATAGCACTCAATGAAAGCCGGCCAAAAGCATCACGAACAAAGCACAATAGAGACAGATGAACCCAATCCTCCAGTCCAGCAGAGCAGAGGCAATATGTACCGCTAGCTCCACAATTGACATACAATGGATGCCCATGTTCGTCTCTTAGATTATAGTGCGAGATGAAACACATTCAATGTAGATCCATGATAGAAATCATCATGTTAATAGGTGCATTCTGTCCTCTATTCATATATATATATTTGGCCAATGTTACATCTATGATTGAACACAATGTTTTACAATAGCAGAGCAAAGGCAATATATACTACTATCCTCATACGTAAACATGCATGTTAATGCCCGTGTTCATCTCTTGAATATGGTGCCAAATAAGACACCCTATATTAGTGTATGTTACGCCAATACATAAATCTGTGATTGGCCAATATCAGACCTCAAACTACCTTGATCATCTGGGTGGTCTCAAAGCGGGGTGTCAAGTCCCTAGTAGTATAAGGGGGAAATAAATCATCAAAAGAATTTATCATGGTAGATCCATGTAGGTCTTCAACCTAGACCTTAACAAGAATTTGGAAAGCAATCCAGTCTTACATTCGGTCCTCATAGGAACTAAATCCGGGTTTAATACAAAATTCGATATATAGCAAACCCGTGAACAAGGATGAAAAATCACAAATCACAAAAAACAGGCAAAGGACAGTTGTTCATTTAGTCCCCTTGGTTCACGACTCTCCATCCTGAATATCCATTCACACTCTCTTTTCAGGATGGTTTTATCCGTGTTGCCTCCTCTAGGGTTAATATTCACTACCTCAATAATCGTGAACCTAACCTCAGCAAGGGAATTATTGTGGAATAATAGCATGTGCTTAGCCAGAGGGGTGTCTCTCCCGTTCCTGATATCTCCCATGTGCTCGCCTACTCTACGTCTGAATTCCCTCTTGGTCTTCCCAATATAATCCTTAGGACAAGAACAAGTGGCCAGATAGATCACTCCAGTGGTCTTACAGTTTGAGAAATTGCGTTGGTGGAAGGTTTTCCCCGTGGCAGCACTACAAAAGAATTTGTTGGGCTTCATCCATCTACAAAGGCTACAGTCCCCACACTTGAAGAAACCAATAGGTTTCCTCTCAAGCCAAGTACCCTTCGGTTCCGGTCTCTTGTATTGACTATGTACTAGCATGTCTCTAATGGACTTCCCTTTCCTGAATGTGATGTTGGGGCGTTCGCCTATCAGACTTCCAATATCCGGATCTAGTCTAAGAATATCCCAATGTCTTGTAATAATTCTCCTAACTTCTTGATGTTTATCATCAAATGTACCTATGATTCTCACTATTTCAGATGTATCCCTTTCCGTACGTTTCTGTAGGAGTTGCTGCCTATCCGCTCTTTCAGCAAAGTTTAATGCTGTATCCAAGACATGTGTCGGATATCCCTTTTCCCTAAATCTGTTATACATGTCCCCAGCCTGACTATAAAAAAGATCCTTTCTCGAACAATTTCTCCTCAATCTAAGGAACTGGCCTTTAGGGATTCCTCTCTTGAGAGGGACAGGGTGATGACTCTGCCAGTGAAGCAGACTGTTGGTACTAGTAGGTTTACGATGAATACTCGTTGAGATATTCCCAAAAGATTCTCTCCTGATTTTGATATCCAAAAAGGCCAGTTCTTGCTTCTCAATTTCAAAGGTGAATCTGAGATTAATAACATTATGATTAAGCTCATTGACGAACATCTCAAATTGTTGTTTCGATCCTGACCATACAACAAAGACATCATCTATATAGCGATACCACATAGAGATATGTTGCTGCCACCATTTAGTGTCACCTCCGAACACAATAGTCTCCTCCCACCAGCCCAGGAACAAATTTGCATACGACGGGGCGCAGGGGCTCCCCATCGCAGTGCCCCTGAGCTGGTGGAAAAACCTACCGTCGAAGGTGAAAACATTGCGTGTGAGGGTGAAATTGAGAAGAGATGATACGAAGCTATTGTGCTTTCTGCAAGCAATTGACCTTTGTTGTAGATAATGTTCAACACTACTGATCCCTTCCTGGTGTGGGATACTACTATATAATGCTTCTATATCAATAGAACCCAGCCAAGTACCTTCCAGTTTTAATAATAGGTCTGATGTGTCCCTCAGATATGAGGGAAGTGAGGTCACAAATGGACGCAGAATTTGATCTATATAGATCCCACAATTTTGTATCAGGGAGTCTACCCCTGAGACAATTGGGCATCCTTTCAGAGGATCTATACCTTTATGTACTTTTGGAAGTGCATAAAAGGTCGCTATCATTGGAAACTTGGGTACAAGGAAATCAGATTCAGTTTTAGAGATTAATTTATTCAAAAGAGCCTCATCAACTAAGGTTCTAAGTTCTACCTTATATTCCAATAATGGACTCACCTTCAGGACCTCATAGGTGAAAACGTCCTGCAGAATATTTAGACACATCTTGCGATATTCTAGGTGATTCATAATCACAAGGTTACCACCTTTATCAGATGATTTAATAATCAAATGGTCATTTCTCTTCAGACCCATGAGGGCATCCCGTTCCCCCATTGCCAGATTCTCCTCATCATCCCAGTTAGTTCTTTTCATAATCCTTTTGAGATCTCTCTCAACTAGTGATGCAAAAATGTCAATATTCTTAGTATCCCCTTGAGGTGGCATCTTTTCACTCTTGTTTTTAAGTTTAGTAAAGGGGCCTTTTCCATCCACTGGGAGATTCTCATTCTCTCTGAGGAGACCCATGAGTGCTTGATAACTCTCGATGTCCTCATCACTAAGGCCTTGTCTATAGCACTCCTCCCGGTCATTATGTCTAAAAATTTTTTTCCATTTTAGTTTTCTGCAGAACAAATTGAGGACCTCAATTCAGAGAGAATGAGAATCTCCCAGTGGATGGAAAAGGCCCCTTTACTAAACTTAAAAACAAGAGTGAAAAGATGCCACCTCAAGGGGATACTAAGAATATTGACATTTTTGCATCACTAGTTGAGAGAGATCTCAAAAGGATTATGAAAAGAACTAACTGGGATGATGAGGAGAATCTGGCAATGGGGGAACGGGATGCCCTCATGGGTCTGAAGAGAAATGACCATTTGATTATTAAATCATCTGATAAAGGTGGTAACCTTGTGATTATGAATCACCTAGAATATCGCAAGATGTGTCTAAATATTCTGCAGGACGCTTTCACCTATGAGGTCCTGAAGGTGAGTCCATTATTGGAATATAAGGTAGAACTTAGAACCTTAGTTGATGAGGCTCTTTTGAATAAATTAATCTCTAAAACTGAATCTGATTTCCTTGTACCCAAGTTTCCAATGATAGCGACCTTTTATGCACTTCCAAAAGTACATAAAGGTATAGATCCTCTGAAAGGACGCCCAATTGTCTCAGGGCTAGACTCCCTGATACAAAATTGTGGGATCTATATAGATCAAATTCTGCGTCCATTTGTGACCTCACTTCCCTCATATCTGAGGGACACATCAGACCTATTATTAAAACTGGAAGGTATCCATCTTGAGGAAGGTACTTGGCTGGGTTCTATTGATATAGAAGCATTATATAGTAGTATCCCACACCAGGAAGGGATCAGTAGTGTTGAACATTATCTACAACAAAGGTCAATTGCTTGCAGAAAGCACAATAGCTTCGTATCATCTCTTCTCAATTTCACCCTCACACGCAATGTTTTCACCTTCGACGGTAGGTTTTTCCACCAGCTCAGGGGCACTGCGATGGGGAGCCCCTGCGCCCCGTCGTATGCAAATTTGTTCCTGGGCTGGTGGGAGGAGACTATTGTGTTCGGAGGTGACACTAAATGGTGGCAGCAACACATCTCTATGTGGTATCGCTGTATAGATGATGTCTTTGTTGTATGGTCAGGATCGAAACAACAATTTGAGATGTTCGTCAATGAGCTTAATCATAATGTTATTAATCTCAGATTCACCTTTGAAATTGAGAAGCAAGAACTGGCCTTTTTGGATATCAAAATCAGGAGAGAATCTTTTGGGAATATCTCAACGAGTATTCATCGTAAACCTACTAGTACCAACAGTCTGCTTCACTGGCAGAGTCATCACCCTGTCCCTCTCAAGAGAGGAATCCCTAAAGGCCAGTTCCTTAGATTGAGGAGAAATTGTTCGAGAAAGGATCTTTTTTATAGTCAGGCTGGGGACATGTATAACAGATTTAGGGAAAAGGGATATCCGACACATGTCTTGGATACAGCATTAAACTTTGCTGAAAGAGCGGATAGGCAGCAACTCCTACAGAAACGTACGGAAAGGGATACATCTGAAATAGTGAGAATCATAGGTACATTTGATGATAAACATCAAGAAGTTAGGAGAATTATTACAAGACATTGGGATATTCTTAGACTAGATCCGGATATTGGAAGTCTGATAGGCGAACGCCCCAACATCACATTCAGGAAAGGGAAGTCCATTAGAGACATGCTAGTACATAGTCAATACAAGAGACCGGAACCGAAGGGTACTTGGCTTGAGAGGAAACCTATTGGTTTCTTCAAGTGTGGGGACTGTAGCCTTTGTAGATGGATGAAGTCCAACAAATTCTTTTGTAGTGCTGCCACGGGGAAAACCTTCCACCAACGCAATTTCTCAAACTGTAAGACCACTGGAGTGATCTATCTGGCCACTTGTTCTTGTCCTAAGGATTATATTGGGAAGACCAAGAGGGAATTCAGACGTAGAGTAGGCGAGCACATGGGAGATATCAGGAACGGGAGAGACACCCCTCTGGCTAAGCACATGCTATTATTCCACAATAATTCCCTTGCTGAGGTTAGGTTCACGATTATTGAGGTAGTGAATATTAACCCTAGAGGAGGCAACACGGATAAAACCATCCTGAAAAGAGAGTGTGAATGGATATTCAGGATGGAGAGTCGTGAACCAAGGGGACTAAATGAACAACTGTCCTTTGCCTGTTTTTTGTGATTTGTGATTTTTCATCCTTGTTCACGGGTTTGCTATATATCGAATTTTGTATTAAACCCGGATTTAGTTCCTATGAGGACCGAATGTAAGACTGGATTGCTTTCCAAATTCTTGTTAAGGTCTAGGTTGAAGACCTACATGGATCTACCATGATAAATTCTTTTGATGATTTATTTCCCCCTTATACTACTAGGGACTTGACACCCCGCTTTGAGACCACCCAGATGATCAAGGTAGTTTGAGGTCTGATATTGGCCAATCACAGATTTATGTATTGGCGTAACATACACTAATATAGGGTGTCTTATTTTGCACCATATTCAAGAGATGAACACGGGCATTAACATGCATGTTTACGTATGAGGATAGTAGTATATATTGCCTTTGCTCTGCTATTGTAAAACATTGTGTTCAATCATAGATGTAACATTGGCCAAATATATATATATGAATAGAGGACAGAATGCACCTATTAACATGATGATTTCTATCATGGATCTACATTGAATGTGTTTCATCTCGCACTATAATCTAAGAGACGAACATGGGCATCCATTGTATGTCAATTGTGGAGCTAGCGGTACATATTGCCTCTGCTCTGCTGGACTGGAGGATTGGGTTCATCTGTCTCTATTGTGCTTTGTTCGTGATGCTTTTGGCCGGCTTTCATTGAGTGCTATGTACCCGCTACGTATGCGGGTTTTGAATGGCCGATGGTGGACATGCGCAATAATAGGGATGTATGATGGTGGTGCTTCCCAGCTGGAACCCGCCCGGTGGACACTTTTATGTTATGGATGCAGTGAGTGCGCTTTTGAGAGGCTGTGGCTCTGCACGGTGAGATCCACCTTTGACCTACCCGGAAATAATACAATCAGTTCCGGGTTGTATATACGTAAGCCCCATATTTTGATATATTGATGAGCGACATGCGTGTTAGGAACTAGGTCAAACTGACCTGTAAATATCAATACATGTTCCTGTTAACACAGATCCACCCCCCGGGACTTTGCGCGTTTATCATCAAACGCAATATAATACGGGGGTAGGGTGGGATTGTCTTTACACCCGTGACAGGGGCGTTATCTAAATCATGATGGGCGTACTTGATGTGAGGAAATGAATGAGACACTCTACAACCAATGGGTGAGTCTTTTTGAGTCGGGACATGCGCAGTAGCGTTAAGGGGGTGTGTCCCTTCATAGCGTCCGGAGCTGGCGAACGCTATGGCGGTAACTATAAAATAAGGGTTATCATGCCAGCACATCCACTATACCACATCAGGACACTATTTTTATTGAGACCGGCCCTCCTGATGAGCCCAGTTGGGGCGAAACGCGTCGAGGCGCTTCACGTACATGGCAGAAGGCGTATGACATGATGAGTATCTGCAGCATTGATCACTGAGTGTTTGAATTATGTATCTATTGGCACTGTATTTCTAGTCAGGTGGTATGTTCATCGTCACTATGCATGCAAAATAATTTTTGGCTATTTAGTGATTGACCATTTGTGGAGTTTGCATTTGTGTGCCATTTTTGATCTAATCTCATTTAAATGATATTGGATACCCTATTTGCTGTGGATCTTCTCTAATGTATCTATTTGACTCATGTCACCATGATGCCATCACTTTAATGCCAGTACATTAATGTGTTCCTTTGTTTTTAATCCTTTTGGGGATTAGGGTCCTCCTTATTATAGTTGATCTCTGTCTAATGATAGGGGTCCCTTTAGCATCGGGGAAGGGATCTTTAGTGGCTGCAGGGTTCATCAGGGTCCATAGGGACAGCCACCGTTGAGCGGGGGCGCCACAACGTTCCCCCTAGGGTGCCAACCTCCGCGGCAAGGAAGGATTGAGCATTAGACGTTAATAGGGACTCCTAGGAAACCCCCATTACATGTTTTTTGTATTTGGATGTTAATGGACACGTTGTTGTTTTGTTTTGTTCACTTTGTGGTGTGACCTTTGGTCTTTTAATAATAAAGTATTGTTTTTAGGGTTTTTTCATATGATTTCTTGGTTTGAGACCCTTTACATTTGATTGTGATTTTTGGTAGATCAACTCAAGTATGCTTTATCCAATAGCTCACGGATTGTTAAAAACTGCATCAATATAGTAGTAAGAGGGTTTGTTCCTTCTGTGATCAGTTCTAAGTAGTGATGAAGTGGAGAGCGGTTGTAATATGTCTCGTCTAAAGCATAGTCTTGTGGTTTTTTTTCCTGTGTGAAGTGGTCTACTTTACTGTATTTTTGTTGCACTTGTAGATGTTCATATTCACTGTTTCTGTTTAGTATAGATACCATCAGATACCATTTTACCATCCCCCACCTCCAAAAAAAGAGCTCCATTGCAATTTGCAATTCTATTATATGTACTATATTAAGTGTATTTTACAAAATATAACTAAAATAGTAGTAGAATAAGGTAACAAAAATATATATTGATGTGAGAGATTTTGAATATAAATCAGCACAGCCATGCTGTAAAGATTTTATTTATTTTATATATATATGTATGTAGATACATAGATATTTTTTATGGCGTTAGTGGGAGTATCCAGCAGGAATGCTACACTTTTTTAGTGATCCTGAACAAAAGTGAGGTGAGCGAGAATAGCATAGAGCATAAGAAAACAGAGCATTTGAGCTTCACGATGGAAATAGAATAGTGTTGCATACCACCCGACTGTTCCGGATCCAGCAGGACAGTTTCAGTTTTGGGAGTTGTCTTATTGTTCTGGAAGATATAGCTTGACTTCAACTGTATCTGTGTTTTCTGGACACAGATACAGTTGAATACAACTGTGGAGCAGGGAACAATATAGAGTCTGAAGGACTTGAATGAACCTTCATGTTATGTGACATTCTCACGTAATGTCATTGGGCAGTAGCAAGTAGCTCAGCAAAGGAGCAGGTATGGGACAAGTGGGATGCATGTGTGTGGGGACTGCGACAGCATCAAACTTTTTGCAAGAGATGGTGGGGAAATCAAACTGTGCGGATGGCTTAGGAGAAATTTTGTGTGTGGATCGTAGGGGCATCATACTGTTTGGGGCTGTTATTGTTGCATCATACTATGTAAGGGGAATGTAAGAAATTATACTTTCTGTGGACATGTTATAATGTAGTGGTGATATTGGGGCTTTGTAATGTGTGGGGGCTGTAGGAATCTCAAACTGTGTATGTCTGTGAGAGGCATTATACTGTGTGGGTCACTGGGTGTGAGTGGCTGTGGGAGCATCATACTGTATGAAGGGTATTGTAGAGGGCTTCTGTCACGGACCGTAGTGGTGACCAGGATGACTGACAGGCATGAGGAAGTCAGGAAAGCCGTATCAAAACCAGAAAATCCAAAAACGTGGCAGAAAGGCAGAATCAAATGAGGGCAGTTGGAGATCAGGCCGGGGTCAATATCTGAAGATTCTCTAATACTGCTGAAGACACAATAGAACCAGAAGCAAAGCTCTAACTGGCAGCCATGACCTGACTGCTCAGGGTTTAAATAACAAGATACCCCGCACTTTGCTCTGGCAGAGAACTAATTGAAGTTAACACTGATGTGCCAGAACAAAACAGAAGGTAGAAAGAACAAAAGTGTCAGCAGACCTAAGTTTTAGCAGAGCAATGCTTGCGCTGTCCAGCAGCAACCGCCGCCTTAACGATTCGCTTCGTAATAAATGTGGTTGACGTGGCAGGAGCATGTTCATGCTTGAATGTTACAGCATCATACTGTGTGTGAGTGGCTGTGGAGCCATCATACTGTGAGTGGATGGCAGTGAGTGCATCATAAATTGTGTCTGTAGGGGCATCATACAATATGTGGGGCTGTGTGGCATTGTACTTTGTGGGGGTATCATACTATCGGTGGGTGACTGTGGGGGCATCATACTGCTTGAGACTTTATGATGTGCATTATACTGTATGGGGGTGATATGTGGACATTATACTGTATGAGAGCATTATATTGTGGTGGGGCTGTTGGGGCATCACACTGTGTGGTTGGTTGGGGAATGAAACTGTGTTTTGTGGAAAAGGAGAATAATACTGTGTGTGGAACTGTAGGGGCATCATAATGTGTATGTGAACTGTTGGGGGCATCATATTGTATGGGGGTGATGTTCGGCCACTATACTGTGTGGCATATGTAGGCACATACTGTGTGGTGTTTATGGGGGCATTATACTGTTTGGGGTGCTGCAAAGGCATCATACTGTGTGTGGGGTAACTGAGGGCGTTATACTGTGTGAGGAGGATTGTGGACACATCATACTATGGGGGCATCATATTCTAAGCACTGTGGCACTGGTAAATTAAAATAAAAGCGAGGCATTCCGAATTTTTTTTACAGAGTCCTTTCTTTTCTAGTTATGCCCTGATCATTGTTGATTACACCAATGGTTGTATTGTATGGGTGTGTCCTACCATGAAAAGAAACAGTAGAAGTCATGCTTTCATTCAGGCGCTAAATAGCATCACCTTCCTGCTGAAGAGCCAAGTCTCTATGGCATGTGAAGCTATGCTTTGATGAGTTTACTGAGTAACTCCCGTGCTTTACTTTTGGATACTGTGCATTCTGTTAGGATTTTTAAAATTTAGTCGGTGAATGGCTCCAGTATTAGCTGATATGGAAGTTTGTGCTACCCCCAAAGCTTACTGTTTCAGGTTCTCATTACCTTGGCTTCAGCCTTTTAAAGGGAATCTGTCACCAGGTTTACATTGCCCTTACATTGCCAGGTTTACATGTGAGACCTTGATTTCAGTGCTGCTTCACATAATGGATATATTGCAGCAGTTTCCATGAAATCACTACTTATTAGGTTCAACATGATCAAGCACTGAACTCTTGTAATCCTGAGTTGCAGGCTTCCCCTCTCTCTTATCGCTGGTTGACAGGTCTCTTGTGCTTCTGTAGAAGGGAGGACCGGGATGCTGATGTACCGGATCCGGAACTGCTGGGGCCGCACCTCCTGTTGCTGGAGGGAATGCAATTGTAGCCGGAGCAAGCTGGTAACCGAGGTGAAGGGGGCGTGGCCAGGGGCAGTAAGCAAAAAGGTCCTGTGCAGGAACAGAGAGGGTCTTCCCGCCTGAGCAGGTGCGGATCGCAGCTGCAGTGAGGGGTACGTTAGGCTGCAACGTGCAGAGACGGGGTGGCTACTTGAGAGAATTGCTGATATCGGTGGACGAGCAGGGTAAAGCGCGGTCCAGGCAGAGCATTGCAGCGTGGACATCCAAGTGTCGGCTGGCACACAGAAGAGCGCACACTGAGCAGACCCGTGCAGAGCAGCCATTCAGGTGACGGCGGCTGCTCAGAGAGACACGTGCCAAGTTGAACTTTGCGGAGAGCGGGCAAAACCAGAGACCGCTTGCTGTCACCAGAAGTAGGATTGTGTATAGGGCGGGAACGCCTGAAGGCTCCACGTCGGCCGCCGCCAGCGTTCCACTATCCTCAAGACCTCCAGCAAGTGATGATCTGTGAAGCTACAATAAGTGAAACTGTTAACAAAAGACTGTCTACTTAGCCACTTGTTATAACATTTATCTGTTGCAATTCCTTTTTGCCTGTTATCTCCCTGCGAGGAAATCATTACTGTTAAGAGATTAAATATAGTTCAGCTCTGTTCTGCAGAATTTGTGTTACTACATCCAAGTACCCGCTTAATACACTTCTTTGCATGGGTAATTACAGTAGCTATCAAACAGCAGGAGGGCACCAAAAACATGACAGTTAAAGGGGTTGTCTGGGCCTAGGAAAAAGTCTGCAGCCAATATATATCCATCTAAACGGGATATGAGGTCACGTGACTGCCTGCTGGTATCAGGAATACGGAGGAACAGAGGTTTCGGCAGTTTGTAGTCACATAGAGTGACTAGCATCAAGGTCTTTACTAATACTTTGTGTTGCTCCTAAATAGGACAGACTAAAGGTAGAAACAACTTCTTCCAATTATATTTTTTTCCTAACATATTGGAAAATGTGTATGTAATAATCAAGCTGTTTTGATCTCAAGACTGTGGTGACTGCTGAGAAGTGATCTTTACAAAACAGGAAGTATTAGTCTACTGTATTGTCAGGCTCACTGAACGAAAACGGCAACTTTTCAGGAATG
This sequence comes from Dendrobates tinctorius, assembly GCF_039654945.1. NCBI lineage: Eukaryota > Metazoa > Chordata > Amphibia > Anura > Dendrobatidae > Dendrobates > Dendrobates tinctorius. The sequence continues at coordinate 39,561,508 of NW_027361675.1, forward strand.
GTTTTTTAATAGCGGTATTTGGCTATCTCTAGCAGACTTGTAGATAATGAGTCAAGTGGAAATGCTCATGTGTGACCATTTCATGCCCCTCTATTAATTGGCAAATGCAACTAGGAAAATTGGGGCACCCATTTTTGAGATTCATGGAGGTCCCAGAAGTGGGAACCGAAACAATCCAACATTTCTCTACTATCCTAGGGGTAGTCTCTTTAGTGGGAAAATCCCTTTAACGGACCTGCACTGCTTTGCTGGTACCCCATTGCACTGTTCCCTGCTATAATAAGAAGTCAGTTCTGTAACATTTTATAGTTGTGTAAAAAAGTGTTTTCCCCCTTCCTGATTTCCTATTCTTTTGCATGTTTGTCACACTTAAGTGTTTCAGATCATCAATCAAATGTAAATGTTAGTCAAAGATATCACTAGTAAACACAAAATGCAGTTTTTAAGAAGATCGTTATTAAAGGAAAAAGAAATCCAAACCTACAAGGCCCTGCATGAAAAAGGTATTGCCCCCTAAACCTGATAACTGGTTGGGCCACCCATAGCAGCAGCAACTTAAATCAAGCATTTGTGATAACTGGCAGTGAGTCACTTACAACGCTCTGGAGGAATTTTGGCCCATTCATCTTTGCAGAATTGTTGTAATTCAGCCACTTTGGAGGGTTTCTGCGCATGAACCGCCTTTTTAAGGTCATGCCACAGCATCTCAAATTGAATAAGGTCAGAACTTTGACTAGGACATGCCAAAGTCTTAATTTTGCTTTTCATAATCCAGTCAGAGGTGGACTTGCTGGTGTGTTTTGGATCATTGTCCTACTTCATAACCCAAGTGCACTTCAGCTTGAGGTCATGAACAAATGACCGGTCATTCTCCTTCAGGATTTTTTGGTAGACAGCAGAATTTGTGGTTCCATTTACCACAGCAAGTCTTCCAGGTCCCGAAGCAGCAAAAAAAAAACCCAGACCATTACACTACCACCATCATATTTTACTGTTGGTATGATGTTCTTTTTCTGAAATGCTGTGTTACTTGTATGCCAGATGTAATGAGACATACACCTTCCAAAAACTCAGCTTTTGACTAGTCAGTCCACAGAATATTCTCCCAAAAGTCTTGGGGATCATCAGGGTTTTTTTTCTGTCAAAACTGAGACAAGCCTTTATGTTCTCATTGCTCATCAGTCATTTTCATCTTGGAACTCTGCCATGCAGGCCATTTTTGCTCAGTCTCTTTGTTATGGTGGAGTCGGGAAAATTGAACTTAACTGAGGCAAATGAGGCCTGCAGTTCTTTGGATGTTGTTGGGTCTTTTGTGACCACTTTGATGAGTCATCGCTGCTCTCTTGGGGCAGTTTTGGTCAGCCGGCAACTCCTGGGCAGACTCACCACTGTTCCATGTTTCCAGGCTGATAGATCTCAATTACTTTGTTTCTCATTTGTTCCAGAATTTCTTTGGATCGTGGCATGATGTCTAGCTTTTGAGGACCTTTTGATCTACTCTATGTCAAGCAGTTCCTATTTATGGTAAGTGATTTCTTGAATGAAAACAGGTGTGCCAGTAATCATGCCTGGGCATGGCTAGAGAATTTGAACTCGGCTTCCCAAAGATGAGATAAACCACAGTTAATTTATGTTTTTAAACAGTGGGGGGGGGGGGGGGGGCGCAATCACTTTTTCACACAGGGTCCATAATAATGAAGACCTTCATTTAAAAACTGCATTTTGTGTTTACTTGTGTTATCTTTGTCTAATATTTAAATGTGGTGATCTGACACATTTAAGTATGACAAACATGCAAAAGAATAGGAAATCAGGAAGGTGGCAAATGCTTTTTCGCACAACTGTATATCTTTATGAAATAATTTCGGTCTATGTAGGTTGTCAGACCTTGTATTTGTTTGGCTACCGTACAACACAGTTTTTCTCTTTTTTCTTAAAGATAAATGACAATGTCAGGTAGATGTGTAGATAAAATGTATAGATATACATTGTGTTAAGCAGTGTTTGTATACAATTGTGAAATTGTCCTTTGCACTTTATAATAATCTTAACAAGGATTTGAGTGTGCATGCAAGGAGGAAATAAGAGTAACTGGGTGAATATAGTAAAAATACATCTTTATTAGTTTACATATATATCTCATTGTACAAACGCAGACAAAGTAAAACGACACCACAGGATAGAAGACAGAAATACTTGGGAAAAACAACCAGCCACATAGTATCAAAATAGCAAGACAGTATATATGGTTTAAGAACAAATATAGCAACAGTCAGGTAAATAACCAGTGTCTGCTAATTCCCCATCCACCGGTTAGAGAGCTTCTACACCAATTTGTGAATCCATTATAAAAGCCAGTGTGCAAAAATAATATGGCCAAGTTTAAGAGCGATATCTTACCAGATGTAAGGGTAGAGGCTAAATGGACCCGGGACCGTATGACGCTTTCTCCTGCATTGTTCGGCGCTTCAGATGTACAGCGCGCATGCGCCGTGCGAAACCGCTCTGATTGGCTCATTGGGAGCCATGTGATTATTCACATGGGCTTAAGAAGGTCCTGTGCTCACTTCTCGGTATACTTCCCTTGAGAAAGCGTGCTTCTAGTCACGCGAAACACGCGTCGGGCGTTCCCTCTACCTGGTCCCGGGTCCATTTAGCCTCTACCCTTACATCTGGTAAGATATCGCTCTTAAACTTGGCCATATTTATTTTTGCACACTGGCTTTTATAATGGATTCACAAATTGGTGTAGGAGCTCTCTAACCGGAGGATGGGGAATTAGCAGACACTGGTTATTTACCTGACTGTTGCTATATTTGTTTTTAAACCATATATACTGTCTTGCTATTTTGATACTATGTGGCTGGGTGTTTTTCCCGGGTATTTCTGTCTTCTATCCTGTGGTGTCGTTTTACTTTGTCTGCGTTTGTACAATGAGATATATATGTAAACTAATAAAGATGTATTTTTACTATATTCACCCAGCTACTCTTATTTCCTCCTTGCATGCATATCTATTGGAGTGGGTGCTTTAGGTGTTCCTTTGTTTAGGGTGGCTGTTTATAGCCATACCCCCTATTTTTGACATAGTGATAATGTCACTGAGGTCCTTGCATTTAAGGATTTGAGTGTAAAGGGGTTAAGTAAGATGTTCAATGTTGTGTTTTTTTGTCTATTGCTAAAGGTACCGCTACATGTTAACATGTATTACTACCACACATATGAAATGGTACTGCTACTCCTTTCTGAGTATTACCATTGTTTTGTATTCATGTTTTACTGTTATTGTTGCTTTTATTTGCACATAGTGGTGATAATGTTTACTGTATTTCAAGGTTTGCTATTTATAGAATAGGCACAGCGCAGTGTTCCCTTTAGACACTAGAGGGGGGCACTCTAGTACGTAGAGCTCTTAGTAGAATAGGGTTAAGTGTAGGAGGGGCTGCCGGGAGTTAAGGTTAGAAGAGAAGGAAGTTAGTTCAGACGGGGCCAGGGTGCCCGAAGTGTCCACATGGGCTATAGGCCCAGGACGGCTCGGCAGCCATGCAACGTTAAGCATCGACAGTCCAATTTATCCACGTTCATCAGTTTAGTGGACCAAAGCAGTAAAGAAGATGTGGCGACTCGTAGCATGGGCGGATGCTCTTAGAGCGGGAGTCGGATGGAGAGAGGAACAGAAGGATGCTAAAGCTTCGCAGGGAGTGGTACAGATGGGTTGGATGCTTATCCAGAGGCAGCCAAACCAGGTGTCGGATGATTTCAAGTCTGGGGTGAAACAGGCAGAAGGAATTGTCATCATGGCAAGGTTAGGCCAGGAAGAAGCTGGGAAGCAGTCTAGGACAGTCCGGTCCAGGCACGTGCCGTATAGAGGTGTCAGCAAAGTAGGGAGAGCTGAGGAAGCAAATAAAGCCAAATGTGTTATCTATGATTTGCCAGCTGTGTATATATTGTGTGAGGTTACCAGTAGGGATGGGCGAATCTACTCGTTAGGACTCATTACTCTGCGAGTAGTAGGGGACTCGCAGGAGTCGGTACTCTGCGAGTTTCCAAGCGATTACTCGCACAGTAACGAGTCCAATGCAAATGAATGGCAATCCTAGTTTTTGCAGAGTTTCTTAGCGATTTTGTGTCAGCAGCTGGACACAAAATCGCTAAGAAACTAGGATTGCTTGTATTAAACTGTGAAAAAACTAGCTAGGAGTTCTCTCTCTCTGTTTTGCAGCGATTCCTGTGCTGGGGGATTCCTGTGCTGGGGAGGAGGAGAATGGGGATGCGAGTTTTGCAGCGATTCCTGTGCTGGAGGGGAGAGAGAGAGAGAGAGAGAACTCCTAGCTAGTTTTGTGTGTCCTAGCTGGACACAAAATCACTAAGAAACTAGGATTGCTTGTATTAAACCGTGAAAAAACTAGCTAGGAGTTCGTTCTCTCTCTCTCTCTCTCTCTCTCTCTCTCTCCTCGCATCCCCATTCTCCTCCTCCCCAGCACAGGAATCGCTGCAAAACAGAGAGAGAGAACTCCTAGCTAGTTTTTTAACAGTTTAATACAAGCAATCCTAGTTTCTTAGCGATTTTGTGTCCAGCTGCTGACACAAAATCGCTAAGAAACTCTGCAAAAAAAAAAAATCTGCATCCCCATTCTCCTCCTCCCCAGCACAGGAATCGCTGCAAAACTCGCATCCCCATTCATTAACATTGGACTCGCTAGACTTGCAACGAATAGCGAGTTTCCAAGTCGGACTCGTTACAGCCTAGCGATTCCGAATATTTCAGGATTCGCCCATCCCTAGTTACCAGTAAAGAAATCATTCAAGTTACTGTGGACTGTGTCTGTTACTGGGAGTCGCCTCGGAAAGGGGCCATCGCCGCTTGGGAAGTACCCAGGGGGACCCGAACCTGGAGACGCAGGTATGCCGAGCAGTGGATTGCAATTTTCTGTGAGGGAAGGCCGGAACACTGATGCCTCAGTGTCACTAGCCACGACTATAGTCCTGGCCAACCTTTACATTGTGAAAATAAAATGGTTATTATTTCCAAAGGAGACGGTTTTAAATTATATCAGTGAGTAAGGTTATCATCTAGCAGGCGTCTTGTTAGTAGTAAAGCTAGAGAATGTCAGTCCAGCTTAGCCACCAAAATCCAATTAAGAATTACCGACCAACTGTTGTGTACTTCCTGTTTGTGTTCCGTTTTGGCTCTTCTTTAGTCTGTAATGAAATCATCATGTTCTTACGTTTATGTGGGCTTTGAGCTGTGACTGTGAAAAGCTGTCACGTCTCGCTTTAAGTGACCTGGCATCAGCCATCAGTGACCCGACTCCATTCTTTGCCAGCGAGCCAGAGCCCAGAATGTGGTATTTACTGGATGACAAAGCTGTACATGTAATTTCCAATATATTATTATCCTACTCGACACAGTGTTTCTAGTGATTAAACAGTGTTTCAGCTATATTACAGCACACACAGATGATAACTTACAAAAATGAATCTGGCTAATGTCAGTGCCCTTCCCTATCAAATCTATAAAAGCAGATTACTTTACAATTACATTTTTGTCTATTGTGTGATCATAGTGATTATTACAGAATATTTCAAGTCATTTTCAGCTTCACATTTTATTAAATATTAGAAACAATTGCAATTAGGTTATAAACGCTAGGAGATACAACCATTTGCTGTATAAATATGCACATAAAAAGAATGTGTCAACAGAAAATGATTAATTTTAAAATCTGTTTAATTCTTTAAAATCTGTCAGCAGGTTTTTGCTGTTTAATCTGAGAGCAGCATAAGTTAAGGGCAGAGACTCTGATTTTATTAAAACTGCAACAAGCAGCCTAGTAAGTGACACATCACTGGAATCAGCTTTTTATCAGCAGGAGATTATCAGTAGAAGACTAGTTGTCGTGCTGCTCTGTGTAACCCTGCCCCCTCAACCACCATTTGGCAGCGTTCTGCCTATGCACTGAAGGCTGCCATTCAGTGGGGTTGGTGGGGCCTTACAAAGCTCGGCATTCAAAGGACTGGTAGATCTTCTGTAGAGAAAACTGATTTTATCAAAACTACATTAAGCATCTCAGTAAGTGACACATCACTGGAATTACATTCTATTTCTCCACGTCATGTTGCTCTCAGATTGCATAGCAAAAACCAGGTGACGAATTCCCTTTAAAGCGAGTTTATCAACTTAAACTGACAGTATAAGCTAATTACATAACCTTGTAGGGGATTTCCAGTAAGAAAGAATTCACATTCAGTGACTATTTGCATGTCTATAGTTGGTACTTAAATTTGAAATTATATTTTTTCTCTCCTCAGCACGAACTTTTGGTCCTTCAATATTTTTGGCCTCTTTCCTGTTCCAACGGTATATATGAAGTATTAATTTATCTGATAGATCCATATGTGACAGACAGCCTGCAAGACACAAAAGGAAAATATCTTTCTGACACTCAGTGTCAGAAGTGTAAGGAGACATGGAAAAAGTATTTCATGGTCATATTCAAATATTAGAGGACTGCACTACTATGCAAACGTAATGGTATAAAAGACTTCTTAAGATTTCTTGATGATCTGCTGAGTCATACTGAAAATCTCCTGTATGATATTCTACATTACTTCTAAACTGGAGAAAATCGTGTACTCAGTTGACAGCCTGATCCTTTGCCATATTTGATAAGAATTTCCCTTTTTTCTGAAAGTCATTCATCTGCTGACAATCTTGGATTATTGTCAATAGTTCAAAGTAATATTTGAAATGGTGAGTCCATATTTTAGTTTTATCTTTGTATATTTATTTTTTTATTTTTAACTTCAATAAATTGTCAATCAGATCTGTACATAGAAATCATTCAGGACCAAAAACTATTTTTCTAGACACTTTATTGGACAAACCTCCCAATGATAACAGTATTTCTTTCAAAACTGAAAACAAAACAAAATTCAAAATGCTCTGTTCCAATTTATTATGCACAACAGACTTTCCAAATATTTTATGTTCTAAAGAACTGAAAATGATGGGCGCATGCACAGTGCGCCCGCGGATACCTGCCGGCATGCAGGGTTTTTTCCTATTACCGTATATACTTGAGTATAAGCCGACCTGAGTATAAGCCGTCCCCCTTAATTTTGCCACAAAAAAATGGGAACACTTATTGACTCGAGTATAAGCTTAGGGTGGGAAATGCAGCATCTACTGGTAAATTTCAAAAATAAAAATAGATACCAATTAAACTAAAATTAATTGAGACATCAGTAGGTTAAATGTTTTTGAATATCCATATTGAATCAGGAGCCCCATATAATGCTCCATACAGTTCATGATGGCCCCATAAGATACTCCATACAAAAATATGCCCCATATAATGCTGCACAAAGGTTAATGATGGCCCCATAAGATGCTCCATAGAATAATATGCCCCATATGCTGCTCCATAAAGGTTATGGTCCTATAAGATGCTCCATAGAATAAGCCCCATATGCTGCTCCATAAAAGTTATGGCCCCATAATATGCTCCAGAGAATAGGCCCCATATGCTGCTGTGAATAAAAAAAAATGCCATACTCCCCTCTCATCGCTGGGGGCCAGGTGCCGTTGTCCTGAGCAGGCGGGGACACCGGCGCGCTATGGGGGCCAGGTGCCGGTGTCACCGCTGGCTCAGCGCCCGGCACCTGCGATATTCACCTGTCTTTTGGGTCTCTGCAGTGACTGTTTAGGCAGAGGGCACGCGCTAACTACGTCACCATGCCCTCTGACCTGATCTTTACAACTTGCCGTATCTCTCATTGTTATATGTGTGGCACTGGGCTGGACAAGTGTATACTGGGATTATCTTCGCTTCAGTCTGAATTTTTAGATTTTGTATCTAGTGAGACATCAATTACCTTCCGTATTTTTCAGACTATAAGACGCTCCGAACCATAAGACGCACCCCAAATTTTCAGAAGAAAAATATGGAAAAAAATTAATGCGTCAAATGAGGGTCCATCTTACAGTTTGAATTATTCAGCTTACCTGGGGGGTAGGGTGTGATAGCGAGTGCTGGTGGAGCGGAGTCACAGGAGGTGTTCAGTCGTCTGTCTCATCCCAGGCTCGTGCAGCAGGTTCGGTGGTGCAGGGGCTCCATTTTGTGAAAACCCCCACACATCCATCCCAGGCTGATGCGTGGCAGTTTGGCAGATGATCGGTGGTGCGGGGGCTCCACCGGCATTTGTGGAAATCGTCTCCCGAGATCTCATTCTGAGCATGCGCTGCCTCCGGCGGCCATTTTCATGAAGATCAACTCATATTTATTACAGCAATGGAAGTGCAGCGGCTCCGGCCTTTCACAAAACGCTGGCGGAGCCCACGCACCACCGATCATTTGCCAAACTGCTGCGCATCAGCCTGGGATGTGTCTCCTGGTACTTTAAGTGCATCCCGACCATAAGACGCACCCCCATTTTCCCCAAACATTTTTTGGGAAAAAAATGCGTCTTATGGTCCAAAAAATACGGTGCATTTTTGCCTAATGTTGTTATTTTCCTTGCATTACAGATGCACTTATACACAATGCATAGGCATTATACAGCACAAAAATGAATAGAACAGGAAATCTGTCCTTACTGAATATCATACATTATTTTATGGAATGGTAGCATATCCTTAGACAAGATAAGGAAATTGGTTCCATTTACTACATAAATTGTATCTCAAGAGAATATAGAGGTTAGAGATGGGAGGCACCAATTTTAATACATTGAAGAAGAGTTATACATGTTCTATTGGAAGCATTACAGATAAATTTGATAAAAGGCTCAGAAATGTAATTCATGTATCACTATTACGATTTGTCTATATATTCTAGTTGTCCTGAAAACTCTATAAAAGATGGAGTAGGAAATAGTTAAAGTGGAAATCCTGGCAAAAATTTCAAAGATGACTATCATCTCTGTGATAGGTTTTTGATGCCTTTTCTATTTGGCTTCCTTTACTCAGAGCCCTCATATATTAGTGACAACGTAATGCAGCTCCACAGGGCATCTTTCACACGTGGAAAGATTGAGGCTCCCATTCATCAAAGCTTTTACGTACTGTCATTAAATGCTTTGAAAAGTACAAAGGAAAATTGCGCAATGGGGAGTTGGGCAAAAGCTTCACGCAACACAAAGTTACCCAAAACTTTTGCTACTTTTGCTGTTTTCACATTAGTTTGAAGCAGCATCTCCAAAATGGACTGAGCTGTGTGGGATGGGGTGTGCTCCGCCCACTTGTCAAATTCAGCTGATTGGAGTAGGATCTCTTACGAGGCCCATGAAAGTTGCGCCAAATTCTTTAAGTAGCATTCACCTCTTAACAAATTTGACATTGTAGTCCATTGAGCTGTACTTTAAGACTGACTTGCACAACGCCAGACTTAATGAATTGGCCCCTGAATGTCCCATTGATTTTCATGCAAACAATGTAGTGCTTCATTTCACCTTTAGAAGTTCTGCAAAGTAATTCAATATTTAGACTGGGGTTAAGCTGATTACTGGGGATCTCAATGGATTGACAAATGATAACCAGCCTATTTTTATCAGATGCATTTAACAAAATGGAAAACAACATCAAAAACGGATTGTTAAATAAAAAACATCAGCAAGTACTGCTTTTTGTGAATAAATGTTGTTATTTATGTTTTAATTCTAAATTATTTATGGAAATCTAGGGTCTAAATTTATTTTGATTATTTGGAGTGTGAATTTATTTTGCGGATTTATGGACAGATGAAGGTGTAATTAAATATTGTGGTTGTATGACGAATACAAGAAAGAAAGGCATTTGGTCATAATAATTTTGAGCAATCCTTTACCTTTGGCTCCATTGACATGTCATGTGGCCACAATGGTACGTAAAACATTCCATAGGAAAGTATTTAGCTTATTTGTGTTTTCTTGACCTGAAGAAGTTTGGAAATCAATGGTCTAGGCATTCCTCTGTGAACTAAACACAGCAGTAGAAAAAATATGTATTATCATTTACTCCAGGCATAATGTTCCTATGTACAGTATACTGACATACCATAAAATCTACAACTCTATGAAAGTAGGTCAAGGTGGGTTTTCAGCCTTTAAATGTAAGCAAGAATGTTTCCATTCACAAACAACAAGCACATATAAATCTTGAATGTATTAAAAAATGTATACAGTTAATGCAAATTGATCTGGAAAACCCGGTACAAAGGCCAAATTGGTAATGTATGGACGCTAGAAGGTAGCCCTGAGAGCCACCTCTTATTGGATGGCATCCTTGGCTTTTCTTTTCATTAGCCTGCCTGGTCCAGCATCATCATTGTGATATGACACACATATGATGTCACACCAGGCCAGCTAATCAAAAGAAGAAGCACAGATACTTTCAGGTAAGAGGAGGCTCTCTGGGCTCCCACCCAGAGGCCACAGAGTACTGTCGATTCACACCAACTGTAGAAATGACTATGTAATAACCTGCAGGTACGGAGAATGTCACCACGGATCAGAGACAGGCCAAGAGATAAAGGTTTATTTACAGGGGATTTTCTCTCCACGCAGGGAGGAGCAATAGGGGGTTAAATGTGACAGAGTAAAACAGTAAAGCAGAACAATGAAGCTGAAGGTAACAATTAAACGGTAATGCAGCGTTTAAACGGTGAAACTCAGGTAACTATAACTTGTCAGTCCGGGGAAAGCTTGATTGAAGAGTCTACTTCTCCCATGTCGGCACCGGCAACCGGTGCTTGCAGTCTCTACTCTAGATGAAGTTGAGACCTCCAGGGGTTAAAGAAGGGAGCTGGGAGCTGATGCGAACTTGGGTCTCCCTGCTCTGAGTCTCTGTATTACACCTTGTCTGTTTCACCATAGGAACGATGCTGCGCACACTGTTAAGTCTCGTTATCACACACAGGGCCTCCAGCTCGTCACTGCGGTCCCCGGGACTGCGCGCTCCTGTCACTGTCTCTGTGCTATCAGGGGGAAGTCTCCACTGGTCACGGAGGCTACCGAGTCCACGCACTCACATATGGCACTCACAATGCCTTGTTCTTCAGTCACAGTCCTCAGACGGGGAACTCTCTCCCTCCGGGAGCGCGGTGCAGCCACCTACTCTCTGTCGAGCTTGCTCTACTTTCGTGCCCTGACGCCACACAGTTTCCTGTCCACCGTCCCTTCCTTCTGGTTATAGCCCCCATGGTCACATGGTCTAGAGGGTCCAGGACAGAGTGTCTCCCCCCCCCCCGACAACCCTGCTGTCTGTTCCGGACACGGAACAGGAGAGGTAACCCCTTTTGTGCAATTCTCCCCCTTACAACTACTTTCCACTTTTCACCAGGGGTGAGTTTTAGAACCAACTAGATTATCATCCAGGTGTGTTTAGCACAACCAAGTTATTAAGTGACAGAGCTCAATAGTTTGCCTTCATTTAGGGTACATTCAGTGTGAGTGCTGTCCGGAAGAAAAGCTCGGAAAAAAAACCATGACTGTTTAGATGACCGTTTTTTTTCACAGACCTAATGTCCATGTGAAAAAAATCACACCTTGCGCTAGTTTATTCTATATTTTGTATGAGACTCACCTATTGAAGTCTAGGGGTGCGCTACGCTAAAAAAAAAATCAGATTCCGTACAGATAGTATCCGATTATTACCAGTTAGGGTTGATTGAATAACTTCGGATAAGAGATTATCTGAATAGCTATAGCGCTTTCCGAATAGCTTCCTCGGGAATCCGGATACCTGGATCGCTCACGATAATCAGATGTTCGGTGCCACAGCTGCATGTGTCATGGCTGTGTGACGGTCACAACACATGTATGGAGAGCCCAACAGCTATTCAATTAACCCTATTACAAATATTTTGCATTTATTGACATAAAAACTGTATTTAGCCCCCCTACCTGCCTCCCCTCTTTGAATGACAGGTCACTACTGAGATTTTAAACTGAGGAGACAGGTCATTCCCAGACCAGAGGTAAACAGAGGAGCTGGGGAATCACAGACAGGGAGGAGGAGACCCAGTGCACAGTCCGGACCTTGTGCACTGAAATGTTATTACCAGAAAACTTCAAATAGTGATTAAAGAAGAACCACAAAATGGATTTATTCACCAAAGATTTCAATTTAGTCTGTATTACAGCTCTATTACATGTATTTTCTTTACATGCAACTCAATGCACCAAACGTTCTTTTTTTAAAAAATTTGGACATAGTTAGATGTAAACTCGTGAAGTGCATTATATTTTATATTTATTGTTATACACACAACTAAAATAGTTCTACACTTGTATTTTATAAACTTGATTAACCGTAACTTCTTCACTTTAGTATAGTGATGCTTTTGTTTCTTATTGCTTATACAGCCTTCTTTTCTCCAAGGAGATGCTTCCTGAATGTGGCTGAGCCTGCAGCCTCTGGAATATGCCGCAGTGCAACCATCTTGCCAACGCCACGGACCGTGTGAGGGAATTATCCACCACCGGCCCAGGGAGGCATGGTGACGACCTTCAAGATTGCGGTACTCGGGGCCCAAGGAGTGGGGAAAAGCGCAATTGTGCGTCAGTTCATGTACAACGAGTTCAACGAGAACTGTGTCCCCACCAAATCTCGACGTGTCTTCCTACCAGCTGTTGTCATGAATGGCCATGTCCACGAACTTCAAATCATGGACTTCCCTCCTATATCATCTTTTCCAGTCAACACCTTACAAGTGAGTATGATTACATGGGTTAGTAACAGGCCTAATTTTTGGGGGTTTCTTAATTATTGTCATCAACACTTTACTTATCATTAGCCAATCACAATTGAAATTGAAACCAAAATATCTATGTCGGTGGCCTTAAAGATTATCCTCATATTATAAAGTGATAGCTATAATATGCCATCACTTTATGATTGATGGGGTAAAATTACTGGGAACCCCACCAATCCTACGAATGAATTGGTCGTAGCACATGAATGGAGGCTGTGCTACAGTAGATGGCCAAGAGTGCCATCTTTTTGGCGTTACCGTACTTTTTGTATAGTTTTATATTTTGATGGATCAGACTTTTACGGACATTATTATAACAAAAATGTTCATTTTATTTTTGAAAATGGGAATGATTTACAATTCTACATTTTTTTTTAACATTTTTTAGTACACTTAAAGGGAACCTGCAATAAAAACGCTATTAACCTGAAGATTTGAGATATGGGGTTAATCTGCAGGTTAATAGCATTCTGAAGCAGTGTGGCTGTCAGTAGGAAATTGACTTTATTCCTTCCAGCAGCTGCTGGCTTTCAGTCATGGAGGCTTGGCAGGTGCAGCTTCAGTCACAACTGAGTAAATCGTGAGCTGCGGCTGTAACCATGCACTGACTGACAGCTGGCTTTGTACTGATACAATGCAGTGCCATGGCTGGTTATAGGCACCGCTCACTATGTACTGAGCAGTGACTGAAGCTGCGCTGTCCTCCCCTTTATGACTGAAAAAACAATAAGGAAGAAAACTCCTCTGAATCCATAAATGCAAAACAGTACATCTTTAATAAATACATACAATAATTGAAAACACATAAAGGAAAGGTATACAGCATAGAGAGTGGTTTTCAAGTCATGTCAACACATATTCATAATAGAGTATAAATTGTATAAAGCAAAGAGATCATATAACATTAAAAAAAATCTAAAAAGCACTCAATATAAGCAGATATGTGACCCCTTTGGAGAAGTAAACAGTCTATTTAAGAATATAGGATCAAAATATGTGTATATTTGTTATAAACAAAGAAATATATAGCATATATTAGTGACATTTTTCCAAGTGGGTTATAAATAACCGCAAAATATAAGAAACAAGTTTGTACAATAATTAATCAATCCTATAGTCAAATTGATACACAAACTATTATACACTTGTATTTAAGTGGGTACTGTACATCACATAAGCCTAACCCCCAAAAATTAACTATGTGTCCCACGTGGGGAGAAATGACTAGGTAGAAGATGATAGCACAAAAATATCAATTTAGAGTATCCCCCTAATGAACAGTTGCAGTACTCTGGTATCAGAAATACACGTGCTTACAGTAAACCCAATTAAAAAGTACCAGACAGGTACATAGTCTGTTGCACAAGTTGCACATCAGCATAAATAAACATAACATGATAGTTACCACCAGTTCTCCTGATGCGTGCTTTGCCCTATGGCTTCCTCAGGGTATAAGTCCCTCTATGACTGAAAGCCAGAGTCCACCGGAAGGTATAAAGTTAATTTCCTCCCAGCAGACGGACTTTCATTGTTGCGCCACACAACTTCAGAACCCTTAACCTGCAGATTAACCCCTTTTCTGCAGGATAATATTTTTGACATGACCAGTTCCGTTTAAGGTACTTGATCGCTCATACTATATACTGCAATGCTGAAGTATTGCAGTATATATTTAAATGCCTTCACGATGAGCCAATGGGTAATAATGGTGCTTGCTGAAGGCAGGTTGTCATGGTAGACAACCTGCCTTCATCATGCACCATTCTAACCCATCAGCTTCTCTTGAAGGTACTTAAATGCTGCTGTCAGTGACTGACTGCGGCATTTAAATGGTTAAAAGCTATGACAGATAGCTCTGGACACATGCTGATAAGCTAGGTTTACATAACAATATTTACATGACCATATTTTCTGTCCGCGTGCTACCTGTGAATAAACTAACAGCACTCACACCAATTTTATTTTTTTCATGGACTGAGTACGTTTGTGAAAAAATTGCGGCATGCACTAGTTTCTTCTGTATGTCAGATGAGACTCGCCAATTCAAGTCTATGAGTCCACAAGAAAACAAATTGTATCTCATACGGAGCATACGGTGTAACACTGCCAGTATTTGTTCGGTATATAGAGGACTCGGCTTCTGAACCTGCTCTATATAACCAGCATGCCACCTGTGATGAAAATCTATGCCGCAAGTTGTTAAGGGGTTAAAATGCATGAAACACATGGGACCTGATTCCTTAAAGCTTTCACATCAGAATTCTGGCGTAAAAGCTTTGAAATGTCCCAAAATTTTGGTGCCGCTATGAGTTGTGCCTAAATTTACTGACTTTTGGCGCTTTCACTCCAGTTTATCCAAGCTCTGATAAAATGGGTGGAGCTAGGGCGGGTAGTGGCGATCACCGCTCGGCAATTTCTTAACGAGCAGGGGCTGGAGTAGAATTTGTGGCTAGGAGTAGAGATGAGCAAATTTTTCAATGTTCAGTTCAAATTACGATCGTCAAATTTGCAATATTCGCCGAACATAACCAAACGCTATTCATGTCAATGAGAGGCAAGAAAAACCGCTTGCACAACACTTTATAACGGCCCCAAATGCTGCCAAAACACATTAAATGAGGGATAGACACCAGGAAAGTGGCCTCAATTCACCACAGTACAAATTGTAGCATGGCACTGTAGCAATCAGCCAGGCATGAGGTATCTGGGTCTGGGACAGCATTTGCAGCTTTCAATTGAACGTCACAGTAAGATGAGGTGGGTGAGGAATCGGTGTAGGCCCTCTTTGTTGGGAGCCCTGATACCACATGCAATACCTCTACCTGCTTTCATTCTGAGCCACACTCAGGTGGCACAAATATCAGTTTCATAGACTACCATTGTCAGAAAAATTTAAGGATAGTAACACGGGTAGTTGAGTCCAAGGAAGTGGAGGTCTCATGGTCTCGAAGGTCTACTGCTACAGGCAACACGCATGTAGGACACCCAACCAGGAGTGTTCACAATTCAAAAAATTATTGGCAGACACCACCAAAGTGGCATCAATTTCACCACAGTGTAGATAGTATAATAGGGACCGACAGGTCTTCCAGCAGATAGACACCCAACGTAGAGTTTTCACATTTTAAATAATGAGGGCCTGACACCACCGAAATGGAATAACTGTCACGAGAGTAGAAATAGTATAATTGGGACCATCATGTCTTCCACTACAGCTAACCCAACAGATGTAGACCAACCATGACTGTTTACATTTCCACAAATTTGTGTTAACATCAGCAGCAGCCAAAGCAGGCACAGAAGCCACACTAAGGATATCAGAGTGCAGTTACGTGACATTAATGCATCACACTAAAAAATGTAATCTCACAATATCACCTAGTCTGTACAGTCTGCGATTGGGGTACAACTGTCTGTGAAGATCCATGGCTTCTTCATCTTGATGAATGTTAGGCAGTCTACACTTTCAGGGGACAGCCGGCTGCGCTTATCCTTTAGGACACCAGCAGGAGTGCTGATGACACATTCTGAGAGAACGCTGGCTGCCGGGCATGATAAAACCTCCAAGGCATGTGAGGCGAGCTCAGGCCACTCATCCATTTTGCAAGACCAAAATGTGAAAGGGTCCAAACCCTCCCTAATGGTATTCATATTCAGTTCTAGATACTCTTGCACCATCCTCTCCATTTGTTCACCATGTGTAAGACTTGGACTCTGTTGTGCTGTTGCACGAACTGGTCTAAAAAAAAGTGATAAAGGACTCACAGAAATTGCTTCTTCCACTTACACCAATGCTGCTGATGTTTTGGCGTTCACAAATTGACGTGCTGGAGGTTGGAAGTCTAGAGCTGTGATGTGAACTGTGTGCTTCACTGCTGTCTTGGGGAAAAGCTCTCTTTAAGGTTGTGTAAAAGCGTGTTTAGATACTCTAGCATTCGCGGGTCCCATTCCAGGGCAGGAAGCATCTGGCAAAAATTGGTTTTATAACGTGGATCAAACAGACTGGCAACCCAGTAGTCAGCATTATTCCTAATCATAACTACACGGGTTCATGTTGCAGCAAGAAGGCACTCATATGTCAGGCTCTACCATGAGGTCCAAGTCCATGCTGTGTTGGTGGCTGGGTATCAATGAGTCTTGTTTCCTCCATCCCCTCCTGCCAACCATGAACAACAGAGAGGGGAGGATTATCCTCTTCCTCTGACAGTTGCTCGCCCTTAACTTCTTTCTCCTCCATTTGTTCCTCATATTTTGCACCTTCGATAACAGCTGGTCTGTTATCATCAGCCCCCTTCGATCACAGTAGTCTACCCTCCCTTGGCACCCGCCTGTGTGACGACAGTCTGTAACTTAGAGACAATGTTATCCCTTCCGCATCATCCTCTGCTTCCTCCTCTGGGACCACCATCTCCTCCTGCAAACTATTCAATGTCTGCTCCAGCATATAGATGACCGGAATAGTGATACCGATGATGGTGTCCTCAGCGCTAACCATCTTAGTAGCCATTTCAAAACTGTTCAGAAGGGTGCAGAGGTCCTTAATCTGTGCCTACTCTGTAAACATGATATGCGCCACGTCTGTTCTGCGATAGCCCAGGCTATATGATATGACATATTGTGTCAGGGCTTGTTGCTGCTGCCACAGTCACTGCAGCATGTGCAGAGTGGAATTCCACCGTGTCAGCACAACACATACCAACCTGTTAACTGGCATGGACAAAGACCTCTGTATCAATGCAAGTCAATGACCTGAGGGGTGTGAAAGGCAGAAATGAGCACATAACTTACATGCTTTCTGTCGCAGCTCACCCAGGCCAGGATAGTGGCAGAGAAAACACTGTACCACCAGGTTGAGGACGTGAGCCATGCAAGGCATATGTGTAACCTTGCCTCACCGTAGGGCCGCCACCAGGTACACACCGTTACCGGACACAGCCTTCCCTGGATGCAGGTTGAGCAGAGACAGACATTGATCAAACTCAGCCTGGAGAGCTGTCCACAACTCATCAGCTGTATGACTGCAATCTCCAAGGCATATCAATTTTAATACTGCCTGATTGCGGTGAGCCCTGGCTGTGTAGTACAGAGGTGGTGGGGATTCACTCTGCACTGTTGGAACGCGTGTTTCATTAAGGCAGAGGTTGAGGGCACAGGTGGAGGCCCTAGAGGAGATAGAGGAGGAGGCAGAAGTAGTGGAGGAAGTATTAAATGTAATGGTGGTTCCAAGACTTGTGGAGCAGCTCCTGTCTCGACAGCTACCAGAGTCACCCAGTGCCCAGTCAGTGAGATGTAACGCCCTTGGCCATGCTTACTTCTCCAAGTGTCTGTGGTGAAATGCACCCTGGCAGACAGAGAATGGGTCAAGGAATGGGTGATGTCTGTGACATACTGGTGTAGCGCAGGCACAGCTTTCTTAGAAAAGTAATGGCGACTGGGCAATTGGTACTGGGGGACTGTGATGGCCATCAGCTTTTGGAAACCGTCTATCTACCAGGTGGAAAGGCAGCATTACGGTGGCCAACAGATTGGAGATGGTGGCGTTCAACCTTTAGCTTTGTCATGCGTAGGAGGAAACAGTCTTTTTCCCTTCACCCATGACAGCACACCTGAGAGAGGGATCCGCCCTGCCAGGACAGGAACCTACTGAGATATAAGGGGCGGCACCTCTCTCCCGCTTCAGTTGGGTTCCTGTCCTGGAAAGGAATCCCACTGTTGGCGGTGCCTATCATGGGCGAAGAAAAAAAAAAAAAGTCCCAGGCCCATCCTGGCGCGGGAAGAACAGGGGTCTCACCTGAAGTGCCGGCCGTCGGGTCCTGGATGCACAGTCCCCGGTGACCCCTCGGGCTCCGGGTTCGTGTGGGCGCTGGTGGTGGCTCCCAGCGGCTCCTGGAGGCCCCACTGCACCGCCCTCCCTTCGCACGGTCCCACGATCTCGCTCCCCCAGAGCACCTAGCAGGGGAGCCGCGGGCGTCTTCCGGCCGCTGACGGCAGCGGCGCAGAGGATCATGGGCGCGCTGACTGACGGCAGCAAAGGCGACGGTGTCATGGCGCCGGGTGCGACGCCGGCCAGCTTTCTGAAGCGGTCGGCCGGCGGTTGCAGGGGGGAAGGGAGGAGACACCCACCAGGACGGAGGCGCATTATTTAAGCAAGGAAGAGCGGCATGGCAGGCGGTTCAGAATGGAGTCAGAACAGGAGAGATTGCTGTGTCTGCCTCCCTCACAGGCCTCCGGCCGCAAACATGGAAGCCGTTCAAGCAGTAGTAGCCCCAGCCGTAGGTCGGGGGACTCCTCAAGATCCAGAGAGCACAGGTCACGTGCTCCGACGCAGCCTTCGAGTCCGGTACCCTTGATTACGGGTGGTGAGTGATCTTCATGAATGCTAGCAATATGTTAATAGGGGTTCCCTGTTGTATGTTTAACCCCGTAGGAAAAACCTAAAAAAGCGGGAAGTAAGGCCGGTTTCACATTAGCGCTTTTTCAGCGCGCGCACGGCCGGGGGTAGCTCCGCCCCCGATCCGGCTCTCTGCCCGGCGTGCCCGCCCCTTCCTTGTAGCGCCGCCTCCTAGCGCACAGCGGCGCCTGCGATCGGCGCACCCTATCTTTAGCATAGGGTGCGCAGATCGTGCGCAGGCCGTGCGCTAGTTGCGCTTTGACCTGCGCTGCGCACTTTTGACGGTGCGCCGTGCGCGCCAAAATCCGAAAAGTTTGATTTTGGCGCGCACGGCGCACCGTCAAAAGTGCGCAGCGCAGGTCAAAGCGCAACTAGCGCACGGCCTGCGTACGATCTGCGCACCCTATGCTAAAGATAGGGTGCGCCGATCGCAGGCGCCGCTGTCCGCTAGGAGGCGGCGCTACAAGGAAGGGGCGGGCACGCCGGGCAGAGAGCCGGCTCGGGGGCGGAGCTACCCCCGGCCGTGCGTGCGCTTAAAAAGCGCGAATGTGAAACCGGCCTAAGAAGAATAATAGGGACTGTGCCATATGTAAAAGCCCCTTAGCAAGAGACTGGCAGAAATACCTCTGCGCCAGTTGCATTCAGCGAACAATGGCAGAAGAAGCACCTAGTTTCGCAGCTAATCTTATATCGGCCCTCAGATCAGAAATGGAGGGTTCAATTAAGACCTTGTTGAAAAAATGGAGAAAAGTTAGAAAGAATCCCCTTAGTTCTCAGTCAAACTCCTCTACGGCCTTGTCTCAGACCGAGCAACCATCCTCCTCAGATTCCTCAGACAGTGACATGGGGGGTAAGCCATGTTTTCCGGTAGAAGACACGGATGCTCTCCTGAAGGCCATTAGAACAACAATGCACCTACAGGAAGAAAGAGTGGCTAAATCCCTGGAGGACTTCATGTTTGGGGGACTACAAGAGAGGAAAAAACGGACCTTTCCAGTTAATGAAAAGGTCCAAGCACTTATTGAGAGAGAATGGAGGAAACCCGAGAGATCAGGGGCTCTTCCCTCCGCCGCTAAGAGGCGATACCCCTTTGAGCACATGGATGCAGAAATATGGGACAAAGTCCCAAAGATTGACGCAGCAGTGTCCAGGTCTTCCAAAAAATCGGCCCTGCCCTTGGAAGTCTCAGGGGTTCTTAGGGACCCGCTAGACAAAAAAGCAGATTCCTATTTAAGGCACACATGGGAAGCAACAGCAGGAGGATTGAAGCCGGCAATAACTGGCACCTGCACGGCGCGTTCTCTAATGATTTGGCTGCAGCAGTTAGAAGAGAGACTAGCGTCAAAAGTCCCAAGAGAAAAGATATTGGCAGGTATGTATCTTCTGCATGGGGCAGCAGCTTTTTTGGCAGACACCTCGGCGGACTCCATGAGGTTGACAGCTAGGGCGGCAGGGCTATCAAATGCCACCAGACGTGCGTTGTGGCTTAAAGGCTGTCCAGGTGACCTGCAGTCTAAGGCTAAACTGTGCTCGCTCCCCTGCGACAGATCAGCGAAGACCGCCCTTTCGGAGAGGAAGATTCAATAGGGGTCGTCCTCCGGCCGATAGAAGATGGGAAGATAAAAGAAAAAAGGAGTCGGGATTTATGTTTGGTGGAGGCACCTCCACTTCAAAAAAATCTCCACAATGACGCCAGTATTCCGGTAGGGGGGAGATTGGCACTCTTTTCTCAGGCGTGGGGGAAGATCTCTTCCAATACCTGGATCCTATGCATCTTAAGAGAGGGCCTGAAAATCCCCTTTTTTCGCCAGCCAAAAGCCGCATTTGTCATTACCCCCATCAGGAAGGTGATCGAAGAACAGTTGGCCTTAGAATCAGAGATCCTGAGCCTAGTAGACAAGCAGGTCCTTTCCATAGTCCCAAACATACAGGAGGGAAGGGGGCTCTATTCCCCCCTTTTTTTGATAAAAAAAACCAGATCAATCGTTCAGGACAATCATAAACCTCACAGGCCTCAACCGGTGGATAAAGAATCAGACCTTCAAGATGGAATCGGTGGCTACGGCCATGACACTGATACATCAAGATTGTTTCATGGCCGTAGTCGATTTAAAGGATGCATATTATCACATCCCTATCCATCCAGGTTACGAAAAATACTTGAGAGTGACTCTCTATATTCAGGGCGTGCTCAGGCATTTCCAATTCAGGGCTCTTCCATTTGGCATATCTATAGCCTATATATAGGGTTTTTACCAAGGTCATAGCAGAGGTAACATCTTTCCTCCGAATTCACGATACAGTCATAATACCCTATTTGGACGATTTCCTTATAGTGGGCAGCTCAGAAGACCACTGTACGGCACAGTTGAGCCGGGTGACCGACACCTTACAGGAATTAGGATGGATAGTAAATTTCAAAAAATCAAAACTACAGCCCCTAAGAAAACAGACCTTCTTGGGATTTATCCTGGATTCAGGATAGCAAGCTTGTCTACTACCGGACGCCAAAATAGAGAAGGTACAAAACGTGACTTTGACTGCCCGAGACCAACCTCACATGTCATTAAGAAATGCGATGTCTCTACTAGGTACCCTGACGGCCTGTATTCCGGCGGTCAGGTGGGCTCAATTTCATACCCGACAACTTCAGGGGGAGATACTGTCAGCATAAAGATCGCTGAGAGGGTGTTTAGAAGGAAGACTGGAGCTTTCCTTAAAGGCCAGAGACTCTCTCAACTGGTGGCTGGACAGGACAAACTTGGCTTCGGGAATGGGACAGACGACCGACGTAATACTGACAGACGCAAGCTCCTCGGGTGGGGGGCACACCTAAGGGGTCACGTAGTCCAGGGTTCCTGGAGGCCTCAAGAAATGGGTGCATCTTCCAACCTGAGAGAACTGTGGGCAGTGAACAAAGCCCTAAGTCATTTCATTCCCCCATTCAGGGGTCACAATGTCCGGGTCATGTCGGACAACAAAGTAATGGTGGCGTAAATCAACCACCAGTGGGGGACAAGATCACACTCCCTAATGAAAGCAGCGGGCGACATTTTTACAGAGCGGAACAACACCTACACTCCCTAACAGCCTTGCACTTAAAGGGGGCAGAAAACATAGAAGCCGATTTCCTGAGCCGCAATACTCTGAGGCAAGGAGAATGGGCTCTAAATTGGTCCGTTTTTCAAAAAATAACACAGCTTTGGGGAGACCAGTGATAGACCACTTTGCCAACAAGAACAACAGGCAAATAGAGAGGTTTTGCTCAGTAAACCCAAGGGAAAAACCATGGGCAGTGGACTCATTACATATTCCGTGGGACTTCAGGCTAGCCTATGCTTTCCCCCCAGTGGCCCTGAACCCAACAGTAGTCAGGAAGATTAGGAACAATTAAGCCAGGGTGATCCTAATAGCCCCATTTTGGCCAAAAAGGTCCTGGTTCGCTCTGCTATGAATGATGTCCCTTTCCGATCCATGGGTTCTGCCAGAAATCCCGGACCTACTAGCTCAAGGTCCAATACTCCACGCTCAGGTCAAAGGATTCCATCTGACGGCGTGGAATTTGAAAGGTCGCTTCTAATGGATAGAGGGTTCTCTCCCGGTTTGGTGGCCACCCTGCTAAAGAGTAGGAAACCGGTGACGACCAATATCTACGGCAGAACATGGAATAAATTCCTGCAATTCCTAGGTAAGGCGCTAGAACAAGAACCCCCGATTAGTGCCATCTTGGAGTTTTTACAGTCAGGATTGCAGCTGGGGTTAGCGGTACGCACTCTTAAAGTTCAGGAATCTGCACTAGGGGCACTCTATAACTGCAACTTGGCAGCAAATAGATGGGTAGCCAGATTTATCAAATTCTGCCACAGGTCTAGGCCTATCCCATTACCGAGAATAGCACTGTGGGATTTAAACTTGGTACTAGAGGCCCTTACAAAAGAACCATATGAGCCTATACAACAACTACCCATAAAATATCTTACTCTAAAAACGATCATTTTAGTGGCCCTTACATCGGCCCGTAGAGTAAGCGACTTGCAGGCTCTCTCAGTAAATCCACCCTATACACAAGTTTTTCAGGATAGGGTGATATTAAGAAGAGACCCCGCTTATCTGCCTAAGGTAGCATCAGATTTCCATCAAGGTCAGGAAATTATCCTTCCATCCTTTTGCGAGAATCCAAAGAACTCAGGGGAGGAAAAATTCGATAGTTTGGACGTTAAGAGAGCCCTGCTAGAATACATATCTGTCACTACCCAGTGGAGGAGGTCCCAGTCCCTATTCGTAGCCTTCCAGGGTGCCAGAAAAGGCTATAGGGTTTCAAAAAGGACTATTGCCAGATGGATTAGGGAGGCCATTAGTGTAGCCTACTCAGCTAGTGGTGTTCCGATTCCTGATGGCATCAAGGCTCATTCCACCAGAGCCGTGGCGACCTCCTGGGCTGAAAAGGCAGAGGTATCGATTGAACAGATTTGTAAGGCCGCTACCTGGGCCTCACCTTCAACCTTCTTTAAGCATTGTAGATTGAATCTATCCTCCTCTGCTGACTTAACCTTTGGTAGAAGGGTGCTGCAAGTGGTGGTCACTCCCTAAGGTGGTTCAAAGTCTCCAAAAATCTCTCAGGTGTGCTGTCATGGGTGAAGGAAAAACCACCATGGTTACTTACCGGTAGCCGTTTTTTCCGGAACCCATGACAGCACCCGTATATCCCCCCCTTTTTCACCGTATGGGTGTGCACGTTAGTAGGGTGTATTTGTGTGATGTGGTGTTGAATTAACATGTAACTAACCGGGAAGTCCTCTCAATGCTCTGTAACCAACTGAAGTGGGGGAGAGGTGCCGCCCCTTATATCTCAGTAAGTTCCTGTCCTGACGGGGCGGATCCCTCTCTCAGGTGTGCTGTCATGGGTTCCGGAAAAACCGGCTACCGGTAAGTAACCATGGTGGTTCACGTGACCACAACTGTGGAACCATGGTCTAGCTGCAGTGCTGAGAGAGAGTGGAGCACGGTGAACCGGACAAACTGCTTGACCGTGAGAGAAGTTTACATTACATTAAAATTACTGTTTACAAGAGCGTCATGCCTCTGAGCTCTACAAACCCCCTCCCCTCATCAAACACGTGACAAACGCTCAGGATACACCACCATTATCGTTGCTAAAGTGCTGAAAATACTTTTGTGGAAATGCAAATATTTTCTCGCACTTTTTACCAAATGTTATCGATTTTATAAAATTTTGCTCATGTTTCCGATCTTGAATCCGAATGTGCAATATTCGTGCCGAATTTTTGTTTGACGATCGCTTTCCGAACAAATTTGCACATCACTAGCTAGGAGCACACAAAGGTGCATGCCACTCGTCTGGTGATCCTGATTCATGAAGATGCGTAAGATGTCCTAGCTGTCCGACCTTCAAAAACCTGTAAATTATCACTTGTCGCATGGCGACAACTTACAAGACGATAACTTACAAACTCAGTACAGCACCTTTAACCACTTCACGACATGCGCCGTACTAGTATTGTCGTGTATCCTCCTTTGATGTGGGCTCCGGCACTGAGCCCACATCTTTCACGGAACATGTCAGCTGTTTTGAACAGCTGACAAGTGCCTCTAACAGCCACAAACATACGCATATTTGGTATCCCCACATTCGCCTGATCTATCAATATAAAAAAATAATTAATCCGATCGGTATCGGCGTAGCGGAAAAAAGTCAACGCCAGAATTACATTTTTTTTATCGCCGCAACATTGAATTAAAATGCAGTAATGGGCAATCTAAAGATCGTATGCACACCAAAAATGTATCATTAAAAATGTCTGCCCAGCATGCAAAAAATAAGCCCTCACCCAACCCGAGATCACGAAAAATGGAGACGCTACGGGTCTCAGAAAATGACGCTTTTTTTAACAAACTTTTTTTTAACAAACTTTGGATTTTTTTTTCACCACTTAATTAAAAAGAACCTAGACATGTTTGTGTCTTAGAATTCGTAATGATCTGGAGAATCAAAATGGCAGGTCAGTTTTAGCATTTGGTGAACATGGTAAAAAAAATCCAAAACAAAGTTGGAATTGCACTTTTTTGCAATATCACCGCACTTGGCATTTTTTTCCCGTTTTCGAGTACATGATAATGGTAAAACCAATGGTATCTTTCAAAAGTACAACTTGTCCT
This sequence comes from Dendrobates tinctorius, assembly GCF_039654945.1. Lineage (NCBI taxonomy): Eukaryota > Metazoa > Chordata > Amphibia > Anura > Dendrobatidae > Dendrobates > Dendrobates tinctorius. Next base: position 39,586,810 of record NW_027361675.1, read on the forward strand.
GCAAAAAACAAGCCCTCACATGGCCATATTGACGGAAAAAATAAAAAAGTTATGGCTCTGGGAAGAAGGGGAGCGAAAGAGAAATGCAAAAAAGAAAAAGGGCACCATCATGAAGGGGTTAAGGCTGTGTGCCACGTAAGCATTTTTTAAGCATTTTTTAAGCGATTGTCCTGGTCAAAACGCTTCAAAAACGCATAAAAGAAGCATCCCATTCATTGTAAATGAATTCCGCACTTTTTGTGCACATTGATGCGTTTTTTTCCGCTCAATAAGCTCTTAGCGGCCAAAAACGCAGCATGCTCATTAATTTTGCGGAAAAGTCCGTGTTTTTGCTATTTTCTATGAGTCAGAAAACGCGCAAAAAAAAACGCATCAAAAACGTGTGGTTTTTAAGCAAAAAACGCGCGGAAAACGCGCAAAAAACGCGTGGAAATAAAGCGCACGTTTTCTGGGAAGGTGTCCGGTTTTGAAGCAGAAATTTTCTGAATACGTAGGCACATAGCCTAAAACTGGAGAAATATTGATCTAGAAGGCTGTGTGCACACGCTGCGGATTAGGTGCGGATTCATCCGCGCAGATTTTGTAAAATCCGCAGTGAAACCGCAGGTCAAAATACCTGCGGATTGCTCTGTGGTTTTGCCCTGCGGTTTTTCATCTCAATGGAGGAGATGGCAAACCGCAGCGGAATCCGCAGAAAGAATTGACATGTCAATTCTTTCTGCGGATTGAAAACCGCAGATAATCCGCGCAGAAAATTCCGCACCATCTGCATTGCGGTTTTTGATTCCCATAGGGAATCATGGTACTGTACACCGCAGCAAAAACTGCTGCGGGTCCGCAGCGGCCAAAACCGCTGCGGATCCGCAGCAAAATCCGCAGTGTGTGCACACAGCCGAAGACTTGTACAGTCCACTCATATTTCATAAGCGAAAACTTACCAGTTACATACTATACAGAGACAAGAAACCACCATATATCAGAGAACACACATAATAATGACATAACAAGAGCCACCAATGTGTTATCCCCTACAAAAAAGAGTAAGTGTTCCAGCTGCTCCCTCAAGCAGTAGGCCCACTAACAGCTGGTATGGCTACAGTACGTACATAATGCTATATATAATTAGAAACCTTAGACCTAGATTTGCACACAATGAAAATTAAATCAGTTTCTACCATATTTGCGCCATATAATTTTTTAAATCTAGAAATATTTTCCATGCACTGAAAAGGAAATAGGATTTCTAGCTCAAATACCATAAATAAATGAGATACTCAAGCATTCTAGCAATTAAAGGATTAAGGTCATAATGCTAGCATTTTACAAAATTAGGAATAGTCTTCAGGCCAGTGAAGAGGTTCTGTCACCAGGTCAAGTGGTCAGTTTTGGCTCTTGTCTTTAGTGATCATTTTCATGGCTTTCCAAGTGGATTCTCTGTAGATGTGTCTATACACTGCTCTGCATTGTTGTTACTCTGAGACCACGGCCCACATGGTAAAGCCCATAAAAGATTGCGCTAAATAAAAAGGCATATTTCTGGAATCATATGATGGAATTAAATGAAAAAAATGGAATAATCAAGAGAGCAGTGAGAATAAAGTAAGAGCAAAAACTGTCCAATTTGACCTATTGACAGGTCCTCTTTAGAATCCAACATTTACATTACAACCATGTCATCACAATGATGCTGTCTCCTGATAGAATTCTCTAAGTATGCGAGAGTCTTTCTCTTTGATTGAATGCCACAGTGTAGATGAAATGGTTACTAACAGGAGCAGTTTATATATACACACATCTCGCACTTATATATCTGTTCCGTCACAGTTAGTGTTGTCGCTGCTGTGATTCCCCTCTACATTTTCTCTCTCTCGCCCCCTGTAATATTTTCATAAGCTAGCTTTTCTGTGATCTGGGTGGTTACATAACATTAAGAGATTCAGGCAGGGGGAATCCCACCAGAGGCATGTCGCATTGCACTCTTTGAGGTAACCACCCCCGTTTCTCTATCCCTCAGCAACTTCCTACGCTGAGATGTGTGTGCTATAAACCCCCGAGGCAGAAGGGATGACCCTTTCCCTCATCAGCATGCCTGTTAGGGAGGAGTGCGTGGGATATAGTGACAGGAGGAGTGAGTGCAGAAAAAAATGATGTAGGACACTTTTCTGTAATCGTATAGCAGTTTAAAAAAACGTGGAAGAATCTAATAATCCACTGTAGTAAGGCTTATGCTGCTGTGCTGCCGAAGTGACAATGGTCTGGATACCTCCACACTAGCGAACACAGACAGAAGGGGTAACAAAAAAATTAGAAAAGTTGTATATTGGCTCACCAACTGATGAAATATGCCTGAAGGCTCCAGACCGACTTCTGGATATAGATATAGCAGAAAAATGGAAGAATCCAGCATCCACAGTAAATGAGGTACTATACTATGAATTAGAACTTATAGTTCGAAACGCGTCAGTGCAAGCATATCTAAGTGTACTGATCATCTTTTAAACCATGGATTTTTCAAATGTTTTTCTCTAAATAAACAGTTGTTTTTATGATATTTTTCCTCGGAACCATTGCTGGAGGTACCTTTTCTACCGGGCGGCCAACCCAAGCTTCATATCCCTGCACTACCGGTAGAAGAGGACACACTTGTCGGTGAGCTGCATATAAATACCTTTTTTCTATTTTCAGAAAATGGGGTACCGTAAGTATATTAAAACATTTTATCAGCAACATAGTTAAAGAAAGGGAAAAATTAAAACATACAAAGAGAATAAAAGGACATGGGAATACTCGTTTTGAGCATAACCGCTCTACCTGACTATTCTCTTTGTATGTTTTGATTTTTAATTTTTTCCTTTTTTAATTCTGTTGCTAATAAAATAATGTTTTAATATACTTTCCTCATTTCCTGATGATGCTGGACTTTTCCATTTTGCTGCTGCTTGTTTTGCAAGAACAATATAGGGGCCCTTTACAGTCTGATAATTCTGTCTATGACATAAGCTGCGTGCTGCTTTGGAAGTGAGAGTAAACCTTCTTACCTCTTGGGCCATTCTGCAATTGCACCAATGATTTGTCTGGCCCTGTGCCTCAAATGTCCTACAAATACAGGAAGACCACAACCCTTCAAAAATAAGTCGCCATCCCTTGCTAATTTTTTGACAATTTTTTGTTACAAAAAAGTAATTATCCAATGTATTAAGGCTTCTGCTACTCTTCTGACGATGTTCAATACAAAATAATATTGTGGTACCATATTAGCCAGAAAAATCGATTTAAATACTTATGTCCCAAAAAAATGAGAAAGGTATTCAAGGAGTGATACCTTTATTGGCTAACCAGAGAAATTATATTTGCAAGCTTTCAGGGCTCAGGTGGCCCCTTAATTAGGCTACATTACAAGTGCAGCCCGATGAAGGGGCTGCCTGAGCCCTGAAAACTTGCAAATATAATTTCTCTGGTTAGCCAATAAAGGTATCACTCCTTGAATACCTTTCTCATTTTTTTGGGACATAAGTTTTTACAGCTACTCTTCTGACAAAGTACTTAAGTATAGATGCCTTAAATATGCTACAAATACAGGAAGACCACAGCCCTTTAATATAAAAATACATGAGAAGTTTTACCATCGATTGCTCAAGAACTGCCATATCCCTCTCTCCTTTTATAAGGTTTTGGTGTCTTAGTCACTCTATTGCAGACCATTGAATTGGGTATATTCACATAAGGATGTGGTATTTACTTGGGCAATAGACAGGTAGGCATTTTGTAATATATTTTCCTGGTCTACAAAACAGGTCAAGATGCATTCAAGAGGCTTTGACAATGGCATAGAGTATGAGGACAACTGTCTTATTTCAGTCAGCTCCAGCCATAGTATCATCGTGTACATGTTCTGTAGCAGTCGAAAGTGATTGTTGCGATCCTCATTAAAATGATTTTGACAGAATAAAAATAAAAATTAGTGTTGTCAAATAGGCCCTTAATAGATTCTATGATTCTATGATTCTGTTTTTGATTTTCAGCAAAATGGAATGAATTGCCTTCCGTGGTCCAAACTTCTCCAGTGTTAAGCCGGTATACCCATGAGATAACTGTCAGCTGAACGGTACCGTACGTACAGTAGGCTCCTGTCTCTCCCTACTAACCTATATACGGTACATAAGCTCTGGGTTCGGCCGAGCATTGTTGTGCTTTCAATGGGGAGAGAGGATAAAGACTCATCTAGCAGTAACTTATGTAATGAAAATTAAATGGGAGAGAATACTTTGTTAAGACAGTAACTTACACGGATGGCATCATCTTTATAAAAATATTCATGCTTGCATAACATGGCAAGATATATCATAGTGTTATATGTTGCAGGAGTGGGCAGATTCCTGCTGCCGCGGACTCAGAAGTGCACATGCTTACATCCTCGTCTATGACATCTGTTGCTTTGACAGCTTTGAATACATCAAAACCATAAGGCAACAGATCTTGGAAACAAGGTGGGTCATAATTACGCAGGAAACCTTCAGATAGTGTTTCATATTTTATTACTGCAATAATTATTATAATTCACACGGCTATTCACACACACACGGCTATTCAAAATATATATATATATATATATATATATATACACACTTAGGAGCAGTTATAAATATGGTAGCCAATCAGATTTAACTGTTAAACAGCACCACCTAGACGTTGGTGTATGATAAAGTGGATCCCAATGCTGTAAAATTCCTATAAAACATAGCCAACTCCAACTCCCTTCCGCTGCTCGAGTCTCAGTGTTTTAGTTGTATCGGTGCATCCCTGCTGAAGCTGTGGCCAGTCACTGAGCTCAGTGGCATCTATCTCAGACCAGCTGCTGAGCTTAGAAATTGGCCGTATCGGTGCTGCGCGCCTTTGACATGATGTCACTGCTGCAGCCAAAACACTGATATCTAAGCAGCGGCAGAGAGTTAGCGCAAGATCTGGAAAGGATGAGTACCTGCTCTGTTTGTTTTAAGAATTTTACAAAGTTTGGAGTCCACTTTACTGAAAGGTGAATAATTCCTATTCAGATGTGAGTTTACAGTTGTAACCAGGTCCTTGTTCCTAGAGGACCAAACTGTCCCCCTGCCTCATAAGACGAAACCAATACTATAAATGACACATCTTAGACAGGAGGCATTTGTGTCCAGTAGCTTCAAGTTACTTCTGATACTACTTGCAGTTAAGAGGTTACCCAGCTTAGCATGCCAATCAGTGGCAGTTGTAGTCACACTATATTGCTTACAAAATAGCTACCATCCCCATCATGATGCCAATAGTGCAGCACTTGAACGCAGTGGCTACCAATGTTAGCCTGCAGTTGGCATGTAAACAAAGTCCAAAAGAGTTGCCAGAGGGTCAGCGCTAGATCAGAGTGTAAAATAGGGGTTGCCCAGCGATCAATTTTAATACATTTAAAGGGTTATTCCCAAAATCACAATGTGGTATAATAATAATGTAATAATAATGTACATATATTTTTTCATTTGTGAAAATGTATCTCATTTTGTATGCCATTTTTTAAATCTGCCTTCTTCCCTACAGTATGAGAGCTCATGCCAAGAAGCAGTGATGCATTGGCAACTAAGTAGTGATGTACTGCAAGATACGGCTGAAGGATATGGCTGTGCATAGAGGGGGACATAGGATAGAGTGCAAGAGGGGGCTAAAAGGAGAGCTGTGTTGCAGGATAGAGCTCTGTATATTGGGACTGAGAGGTTATACAACAGGATGGGGCTATATACAGAGGCTTAGATTAGTTGAACTGTGTTTGTTTTATGTGGCTGAGGGACCAGTGATGCATATTGCAGAAGATTATCTCCTGACTTATGCATCAATAAATCTGCATTTCAAAAAATTGATATATCAGCAGTAGACAACAAACACAGGTCTGCATTGCCATTGTGGAGGAGAATTGAGCACAGCTAGAACCAACTAATACACACACACACACACACACACACACAGATGTAAATGGCTGAAAATGAAATCAGTCATGCAGGGTACTGCACAGGAACAGAGAATGCACAGAAGCATAGGGTGAATTCTACACTTAGACTGACTTGATGATAATTGTGAGAGGTGGGACTAGTGATGAACACATAAGAGAGGGGTGAGGGGTGTACAATACTTACGAGAAGCAAGTGCTGCTGGGAAGTGTAGTTTTATCAGAGAAGAATATGGGTATGTTCCCACGATCAGCTTTTGAGCGCAGGTGTTTCCGTATGTGTTCATTGAACCGTGTGGAATCACCAGGTCCAATACATTGCACTGGTGATATTTATCTTGCGGACATTCGTGTCTCCGCAAGATAAATAGACCTGCTGCGGTCTGGAAAGAAGCACCACATGTGCATCTCCACAGGGCAGGGTTGGTTTTAGGCAAAGTGGGGCCCTAGGCAAAGTTTAAAATGGGGCCCCAAATGCTAACATATTGCACATCACACAGAAGCATTTCGGTTGTATTTACATGCGCTGAGTTCAGGACGCTAAACGAGTGTGATCAACAATATTGAAGTCATTCGACACTTGTTTCCCGGCCGCTTTCCACCATCTGAGAAAGAATGATGGGGACAGAACGATCACTAATGAATCAATCTGTCCCCATACAGTATCATGTTATCAGCAGCACATCTACAGTTTACACCCCATAGTCCTCCATATAATAATGTGCCCATAGTCCTCCATATTGTATAATAGACGCCTCATAGTCCTTCATATATTAAAATACACTGCTCAGTCCTCCATATAGTAAAATACACTCTTCATAATGCTCCATATAGTATAATACACCGCCAGTCATCCGTGTAGTACTGTACAATTCACTTCCCATAGTATAATGCACCCCATAGTTCTTCATATAATGTATTCCCCATATTCCTCGATACAGTATAATGCAGCCCACATATAGTATAATGCAGCCACCCCAGAGTATAATGCAGCCCCACCATACAATATAATGAAACCCCCCACAGACTATAATGCAACCTCCCTCTTATAGTATAATGCAGCCACCCCTTAGAGAATAATGCAGCTACCCCACAGAGTATAATGCAGCCACTGCACAGAATATAATGTAACCCCCCATAGAATATAATGCAGCCCCCCTTATATAGTATAATGCAGCCCCTCCATAGAATATATGGCAACCCTCTCATAGAGTAAAATGCAGCCCCTTATATAGTATAATGTATCCCCTCCATAGAATACAATGTAGCCCTCATATAGCAGCACAGCCCACCATGGTATATAGCAGCACAGCCCACCATGGTATATAGCAGCACAGCCCCGCCATGGTATATAGCAGCACAGCCCCACCATGGTATATAGCAGCACAGCTCCACCATGGTATATAGCCGAACAGCTCCACCATGGTTTATAGCAGCACAGCCCACCATGGTATGTAGTAGCACAGCCCCACCATCGCAGGGCTGCTACTAGGAATTTCGGGGCCCCATACTGGCAAAATTTATGGGGCCCCCCCTTGAGACTCCACCCAGGCTCCACCCTCAGTTCAGTCTCCACCCTAACTCCTCCTTCACCATGCGAACCTTCCAAAATCCCTCCGTGCTTTCATCGAAAAACTTCACCATGCCCTCGATCACACATTAACACCATATCACATACCTAGTCATCAGTTTTTGTTTTGACGGTATATATTGAAGGTCCTGGCCAATATATAAATGTACAACAATATTCAATAAAAGTTCAGTATTCTATGTAGTATGCCAGAGCAACAAGTATATAATAAACACATATATTCAGTGTATTCGTTATGGCCAATGAAATCCTCAGAATTTCAAATAACTCTACAATCAAAAAAGTCTTATGATTAAACAAGAAATATTGATGATATTACATCAAGCCACCTTATAAATAACAAACAGCCATGTTAGTAATAGGATTGGCACCTAATAAAAACCAAATACAAGTGGTTAGTATGTTAATCAAAAGCCCAAGACAATAGAAAAGGCCGCTTTGTAATACCCTTTTCTTATGATAAGCCACCCTTGCTACTAGCAGAACAAAGACATGCTCACTGAACATGACGAGCCATAATGAATGCCACTCTTGTTACCCGACGCGTATCGTCACTAATGTGACTTCATCAGGAGTGGAAGAAGTCACTTTTCATAAGAAAAGGGTATTATCATTGACCCTAGTATTTCTAGTAACCCCTTTTTTTCTACTCTAAATTTACCCTGTTTACAAAGCGGCCTTTTCTATTGTCTTGGGCTTTTGATTAACATACTAACCGCTTGTATTTGGTTTTTATTAGGTGCCAATCTAAAATCTAATTTTATTTTCACTAAAATTATCTTTTCACCCCCAATGTTTGTTTTTCCCCAAGTGTAACATGAGAAATTGGACCCTAACAGTAGTTGTACAATTTGTCCTGAGTAGGCTGATATCCCATATAGGACTACAGGCTGAGCTGCAGGTGGAGACAGTCAACATGCTGGTACTAGTCAGCACAGTCTGTGATAACTAAAAGGATAGGACTACGGGCTGAGCTGCAGGTGGAGACAATGTGCCTACTAATCTTGGCACTAGAGATCTGTCCCCCTGGGCCCTGGCTCACCCCATCAGCCCCCTGGCTCCCACCATCATCAGCCGGGCCTCCTGGGTCCCCCCCATCATCAGCGGGGCCCCTCAGACCCCCCCCATGAACAGCCAGGCCCCTGGGTCCCCCCATCATCAGCTGGGCCCCTGGGTCCCCCAAACCCCCCCACGGACAGCCGGGCGAGCCCCTAGGTGACCCCCCACGGACAGCCAGGTGGGCCCCTGGGAGAACGCCAAAGGACAGCCGGGCCCCTGGGTGACCCCGTACGTACAGCCGGGTGGGCCCCTGGGTGACCCCCACGTACAGCCGGGTAGGCCCCTGGGTGACCTCCCACGGACAGCTGGGTGGGCCCCTGGGTGACTCCCCATGGACAGCCGGGCCCCTGGGTCCCCCCATCATCAGATGGGCCCCTGGGTACCCCAGACCCCCCCATGGACAGCCGGGCGGGCCCCTGGGTGACCCCCCACGGACAGCAGGGTGGCCGGGCAGGCCCCTGGGTGACCCCCCAAGGACAGCCGGGCGGGCCTCTGGGAGAACGCCCAAGGACAGCCGGGCGGGCCCCTGGGAGACCGCCCACGGACAGCCGGGCGGGCCCCCGGGAGACCCCCACACGTACAGCCGGGAGGGCCCCTGGGTGACCTCCCACGGAAAGCCGGGTGGGCCCCTGGATGACCCCCCATGGACAGCCGGGCCCCTGGGTCCCCCCATCATCAGTTGGACCCCTGGGTCACCCAAACCCCCCCGCGGACAGCAGGGCGGGCCCCTGGGTGACCTCCCCACGGACAGCCAGGCAGGCCCCTGGGTCCCCCACCATCAGCCGGACCCCTGGGTCCCCACAGAACCCGCAATGTCCCCCCATGATCGCGCCGGGGCCCCCAGACTCCCCCCCCCCCCCCCCCCATGTTCAGACAACAACCGGCCCCCGGCACCACCCGGGGCCCCCAGACTCCCCCCCCATGATCAGACTGAGACAACAGGCCCCCGGGCCCCAATGTCCCCATCCCCATGGGCCATGATCAGCAGGCTGCAGCCAGACATACAGACATAAAAAAAATTCACTTACCTGCTCGCTGGCCATCCACCGCACCGTCACTCAGGGTCCAGGGACCGAAGTCTTCTGCTCTGCTGCAGGCCTGCAGCCGCTCCCAGTCCCACACTGACACCACGTGCACACCGCTCTTCTGCTTTCTCAGGAATGAGGAAGTGAAGAGGCAGCGTGTGACGTCACATGAACCGGGGGCGGTGCTGGAGTGTGGACCATCAGACCGTGCACTGGGGGGGAGGGAGAGAGGAGGAGGAGCCAAGCGCTGGCCGGACCCTCCCTGCTGTCACAGACTGAGCGAATTTAACACAGGCAGAGCAGGCTGAGGGGGAGGACAGGGGGCCCCGAACCATTGAAAAAATTGTAGGGGGGGCCCGGCCGGGACCCGAGCGGCGAGCGCGGACCAGGCTGCAGCACCCAGCTTGCTCAGGCGCCGCGGCCGCCGGGCCCAGGCGGGCCCCCCTAATCACAGGGCCCCATACAGGTGTAATGCCTGTAATGCCCTGATGGCGGCCCTGCACCATCGTATATAGCAGCAGAGCCCCACCATGGTATATAGCAGCACAGCCTGGTATATAGCAACACAGCCCACCATGGTATATAGCAGCACAGCCTGGTATATAGCAACACAGCCCACCATGGTATATAGCAGCACAGCCTGGTATATAGCAACACAGCCCACCATGGTATATAGCAACACAGCCCGGTATATAGCAGCACAGCCCACCATGGTATATAGCAGCACAGCCTGGTATATACAGTAGCAGCACAGCCCGCCATGGTATATAGCAGCACAGCCCGCCATAGTATATAGCAGCACAACCCACCATGGTATATAGCAGCACAGCCCCACCATGGTATATAGCAGCACAGCCCCACCATGGTATATAGCAGCACAGCCCGGTATATAGCAACAGCTCACCATGGTATATAGCAGCACAGCCCCACCATGGTATATAGCAGCAGAGCCCCACCATGATATATAGCAGCACAGCCTGGTATATAGCAGCACAGCCCGGTATATAGCAACACAGCCCACCATGGTATATAGCAGCACAGCACCACCATGGTATATAGCAGCACAGCCTGGTATTTAGCCACACAGCCCACCATGGTATATAGCAGCACAGCCCCACCATGGTATATAGCAGCACAGCCTGGTATATAGCAACACAGCCCCACCATGGTATATAGCAGCACAGCCCCACCATGGTATATAGCAGCACAGCCCATCATGGTACAGTCATATGTTAAAGTTTGGGCACCCCTATTAATGTTAACCTTTTTTCTTTATAACAATTTTGGTTTTTGCAACAGCTATTTCAGTTTCATATATCTAATAACTGATGGACTCGGTTATATTTCTGGATTCAAATGAGATTTATTGTACTAACAGAAAATGTGCAATCTGCATTTAAACAAAATTTGACCAGTGCAAAAGTATGGGCACCTCAACATAAAAGTGACATTAATATTTTGTAGAGCTTACTTTTGCAAAAATAACAGCCTCTAGTCGCTTCCTGTAGCTATTAATGAGTTCTTGGATCCTGGATGAAGGTATTTGTGACCATTCCTGTTTACAAAACAATTCCAGTTCAGTTAAGTTTGATGGTCGCCGACCATGGACAGCCCGCTTCAAATCATCCCACAGATGTTCAATGATATTCAGGTCTGGGGACTGGGATGGCCTTTCCAGAACATTGAAATTGTTCCTCTGCATGAATGCCTGAGTAGATTTGGAGCGGTGTTTTGGATCATTGTCTTGCTGAAATATCCATCCCCTGCGTAACTTCAACTTCGTCACTGATTCTTGCACATTATTGTCAAGAATCTGCTGATACTGAGTTGAATCCATGCGACCCTCAACTTTAACAAGATTCCTGGTGCCGGCTTTGGCCACACAGCCCCAAAGCATGATGGAACCTCCACCAAATTTTACTGTGGGTAGCAAGTGTTTTTCTTGGAATGCTGTGTTTTTTAGCCTCCATGCATAACGCCTTTTTGTATGACCAAACAACTCAATCTTTGTTTCATCAGTCCACAGGACCTTCTTCCAAAATGTAACTGGCTTGTCCAAATGTGCTTTTGCATACCCCAGGCGACTCTGTTTGTGGCGTGCTTGCAGAAACGGCTTCTTTCGCATCAATCTCCCATACAGCTTCTCCTTGTGCAAAGTGCGCTGTATTGTTGACCGATGCACAGTGACACCATCTGCAGCAAGATGATGCTGCAGGTCTTTGGAGGTGGTCTGTGGATTGTCCTTGACTGTTCTCACCATTCTTCTTCTCTGCCTTTCTGATATTTTTCTTGGCCTGCCACTTCTGGGCTTAACAAGAACTGTACCTGTGTTCTTCCATTTCCTTACTATGTTCCTCACAGTGGAAACTGACAGGTTAAATCTCTGAGACAACTTTTTGTATCCTTCCCCTGAAAAGCTATGTTGAATAATCTTTGTTTTCAGATCATTTGAGAGTTGTTTTGAGGAGCCCATGATGCCACTCTTCATAGGAGAATCAAATAGGAGAACTACTTGCAAGTGGCCACCTTAAATACCTTTTCTCATGATTTGATACACCTGGCTATGAAGTTCAAAGCTCAATGAGGTTACAAAACCAATTTAGTGCTCCAGGAAGTCAGTAAAAAGTAGTTAGGAGTGTTCAAATCAAGAAAATGATAAGGGTGCCCATACTTTTGCACCGGTCAAATTTTGTTTAAATGCAGATTGCACATTTCTGTTAGTACAATAAACCTCATTTGAATCCAGAAGTATAACTGAGTCCATCAGTTATTAGATATGTGAAACTGAAATAGCTGTTGCAAAAACCAAAATTGTTATAAAGAAAAAAGGTTAACATTAATAGGGGTGCCCAAACTTTAACATATGACTGTATATAGCAGTACAGCCTGGTATATAGCCCCCCCAAGAATGGCCCCAAAGTCCAGTACTCACACTGAGATATTAAAAAAACAAACACTTCTCACCTTCTCCTCGTGCCCGCGCTGCCTCTGCATCTCGGCTCCTGTCTCCTGCACTGCCTGGTACACAGAGAGTGCGCGATGATATGATGTCATCGCGCACCCGCTGTGTCAGAGGCAGAGCGGGAAGTAATCGGAGAGGGAGCGTCAGCTGACACTCTCTCCTCCATCATTGCTTTGAATTGTACTGGCGTCTATGCCAGTACAGTTCAATGCGGCGGCGGGTGGAGTCCGCGCTGGGGGCAGGCAGGCCCCCCTGCCTCACAGGGGCCCCATAGTGGCTGCGTCATGTACCACTAGCTGAGGGAGCGGGGGCCCTAAGCAGCTGCCTGGTCTGCCTGCCCCTGACGCCAGCCCTGCCACAGGGAAGCCAGAGGTATCTGTGCACGCATAGTGGGCTTGGGATTTCTTGAAATGCCATCCACTATGCTGTAACATCTGGCCGCTGTGGTATGGACGCTGCGGATGTAAGCAGCGCCCAACCTGCAGCGTTTACTGAATGTGGGAACATACCCTAAGACCACCCCTTCATTTATGTAAAGCTGGATACACAAAGGGGCAAAAATAGATTAAAAACACATAGATACAATAAACAATCTTTATGTTGAGCTTAATCTGTATATTAACAATAAGTATGTATTTACTCTACTTTGTGAAACATAATGTGGTTGTGGGAATAACTATTTAAATACTGTAACAGAGCATTCCTAACCAGGGCTTGTAACTCAAACTCCCCTAAAACCCTCATTCATGCTGAATATTTTACTTCTATATGACATTCTATAAGGTTGATAATGGTTTTCTATTTTGCAGGTTTTCATTCATGTTCTATACATTTTTTCAATTGTACATAACATGAACTCCTTTTAACTTATCTATTGTTTCAGGGGACTTTTTAGAATAAGTTATGTGTTAGCTATTTCTGTCCATTATATTACTCTTATCCTCCAATTTTCATTATTAATTTTCCCTCTACAGGCTTTCTCTAATTTTCAGTTTTCACCAAGATAATGGGTAGAGAGTAGCGCAATGATATTTTACAAACAGAGTACACACAAACTTGATATATTCCTGCTCTCTTATATCTATGTAGCACTCCCTTGGAAATGGCAGCAGCATGTAAAACATCTTACAGCTGTACTGAGCAGTGTAGCTGTGAAATCAGCACTGAAGTGAGATAAACACATATTAGAGCAAGCAGAACAGGTCTATGTGTGTCTGTACCTCTCTCTTACTCTGCATCTCACTATGCTTGTTTCTTTTTCCCTATGTCTTGCTGCTCTTATCACCTCCAACAAGTTAAAACTGCTTTTGGTGTACACACCAGTCCAATATGACCAGGAACTGTCTTGTTTCTCATGATCTGTAATTTTCTATCCACTCTTTTTAATGGGCAGTTCCTCTTCATCAGAATTTTGCAAACACCACAGGTGCTGAAATTTTCTTTCCCTCACTTCCAAGAGTGTATTATGGCAGCCATTGTCTAATAGCTTGACTGCTCTGTTATGCCTTTGTGCAGTTTGAAAGACACAAGAGTAGTAGCAGAGAGACAAAAACTCACCCTACTTCTTGGAAGCCAACTTGAAGGAAGGAACCAGATTCCGAAGCACAATGTTTTTATGAAATAAATACGCTTTTTTCTACTTATTTTTACATAGCTTGGCAGCACCCATATACTTTCTGCACCTATTCAATTGTCATTGAAATCCAACAAGGTGTCACTTCTACTAGAGACAGATTACACTTGACAACAGGCAGTGGGCAGCAAGTTATATAGAAGGGAGACACATAATGGCCGGCACTTTGTATTAATTTTTAGGGGATAAAACAACATAATTATTACATAAAGTGATCTGCAGATTTCAAATTTAGCACATTTTCTATGAAATTAGATGAAGTTGTCTTAATATACAGAGACTAATTAAGTATCTCAATAAATATATATATATATATATATAGATAGATAGATAGTTGGGCACATAGCCATATGGGCTATTAAAAAAGCACTTTATTGAAAACTAACATGGTGTGCTGCTTTCTTTTTTGATGGAATATATACCGTGTATCAGTAGCGTAGCTACCGAGGGGGCAGAGGAAGCGGTGGCCCCGGGCCCCGCGCTCTGAGGGGGCCCACCCGGATTTACACTGTATCTGCGGCAGAGCAGGGAGAATCGATCATCTCCCTGCTCCCTGTCACTATGTTCTCTTCTCAGCCACAGGACCTGTGATGAGGTCACAGGAGAGGAGGGCAGGAGTCGAGGTTACATGATCAGGGGCCTCACTGACTGTATGCACTATGCAGGACTCTGCTGTGCTGGTTGTCATGGTGCTGGATGAGGAGAAGTTTGTGTGTGGGGTAAGGGTGCATGTAGCAGAGCCGTGTGTGTACGAGGTGTACGGAGCGGAGCCGCATGTGTACGAGGTGTACGGAGTGGAGCCGTGTGTGTACGAGGTGTATGGAGCGGAGCCACGTGTGTACGAGGTGTACGGACCGAAGACGCATGTGAACAGAGCCGCCGGTGTACGAGGAGTACAGAGCGGAGCCGCATGTGTACGAGGTGTACGGAGTGGAGCCGCGTGTGTGCGAGGTGTGCGGATCAGAGCCACATGTCTACGAGGTGTACGGAGCGGAGCCGCAGGTGTACAGAGCGGAGCCGTGTTTTTACGAGGTGTGCGGATCGGAGCTGCATGTGTACGAGGAGTAAAGAGCGGAACTGAGTGTGTATGAGGTGTACGGAGCGGAACTGCATGTGTACGAGGTGTACAGAGCGGAGCCGCATGTGTACGAGGTGTATGGAGCGGAGCCGCATGTGTGCGAGGTGTGCGGATCGGAGCTGCATGTGTACGAGGTGTATGGAGCGGAGCCGCAGGTGTACAGAGCGGAGCGGTGTTTTTACGAGGTGTGCGGATCTGAGCCGCGTGTGTACGAGGCGTATGGAGTAAAGCCGCTTGTGTACAAGGTTTACGGAGAGGAGCCATGTGTGTACAAGGTGTACAGAGTGTGGCCGCGTGTGTACAAGATGTACAGAGCAGAGCAGCATGTGTACGAGGTCTACGGAGTGAAGCCGTGTGTACTGAGTGGAGTCGTGTGTGCGAGGTGTACGGAGCGGAGCCGTGTGTACGAGGCATAGAAAGCAGAACCGTGTGTGTATGAGGTGTGCGGAGCAATGCGTGTACAAGGTGTATGGTGGGGAGCATTCATACCTCCCAACCGTCTTTATTTTGAGAGAGAGTCTGCCCCAGTCTGGAGCTTACTTTTCCCGCGGACACAGGAGTACATGGCAGAGCCCCGAGGGGCACTTTAAAATTCGCACGTGATGTTCCACCGGAAGTGACGTGCTGGAAGCTGACCGGAAATGAGGTAATTTCGGGAGGAGATTGTGACAGAACCATGGAGGCACTTCAAGGAATGCTTCAGATTCATCACCGTCTCCTCCGACATCGCGGACAGCGGGATCGCCTTGGACTCGGGGATGTCAGCCATGTGAGTGGATCATGATATGTCCTGCACTGGGAGACTCAGGTGGACACTACAATGGGAACCGGACTGCTATAGTATCTTTATAGAATCTTTCTTTCTCTCTCTGTTTTTCTCTCTCTCTCTCTGTTCTTTCTTTCTCTCTGTTCTTTCTTTTTCTCTGTTTTTTCTTCATCTCTCCACTCTTTTTTTTTTTTCTCTCTCTGTTCTTTCTTTACCCTCTTCCTTTCTCTCTCTCTGTTCTTTCTTTCGCTCTGTTCTTTCTTTCTTTCCCCTCTTTCTTTCTCTCTAATCTTTCGTTCTCTCGCTCTGTTCTTTCGTTCTCTCGCTCTGTTCTTTCGTTCTCTCACTCTGTTCTTTCTTTCTCTCTCTGTTCTTTCTTTCTCTGTTCTTTCTCTCTGTTCTTTCTTTCCTCTCTTTCTATCTCTGTTCTTTCTTTCTCTCTGTTTTTTCTCTCTCTGTTCTTTCTTTCTCTATAATGTAGCCCCCTTCATATGGTATAATACAGCCCCCCCAAAGAATAAAATGCAGCCCCCTCATAGGGTATCATGCTGCCCCCTCATGGGGTATCATGCTGCCCCCTTATATGGGGTATCCCGCTGCCCCCCTCATGAGGGGTATCATACTAGCACCCATCATACGGGGTATAATGCTGCCCCACATCATACGGGGTATCATGCTACCCCCCATATGGGGTATCATACTGCCCCCCATCATACGGGGTATCATGCTGCCCCCTCCTCATGCGGGGTATATCATGCTGCCCCCTCATACGGGTATCATGCTGCCGCCCCCCCATACGGGGTATCATAATCATGCAACCAGGGCTCACTATATAAATAAAAAAAAAACTATACTCTCCTCTCCTCCTCGCTCCCACGCTGATTTCGGCGGTGGCTCTGCTCTGATGTCAGGAGCTGTGCTGCAGTCAGACCGGCACATAGCGGGGACGCGATGAAGTGACGTCATCGCGCACCCGCTGTGTCAAAGGAAGAGGGTAATGATGGGAGAGGGAGCGTCATGTGGGGCCGCGCTGACGCCGCAATCATGGAATATATATATATTATATATGGGCAGCACGGTGGCTCAGTGGATAGCACTGCAGGCTTGCAGCGCTGGAGTCCAGGGTTCGAATCCCACCAAGGACAACATCTGTAAGGAGTTTGTATGTTCTCCCTGTGTTTGTGTGGGTTTCTTCCGGGTACCCTGATTTCCTCCCACATTCCAAAGACACACTGATAGGGAATTTAGATTGTGAGCCCCATCAGGGACAGTGATGATAATGTCTGCAAACTGTAAATCGCTGCGGAATATGTTAGCGCTATCTAAAAATAAAGATTATTATTATTATTATTTTTGGCAACAGCGCGGTCATCTTCTGATGTTCTCTGTTTAGGGGCCCACTCAGAAGTTTCGCCCCCCCCCCGAACCAAAACCCTAGATATGCCTCTGCCGTATATATATACTATTATTATTATGTTTACGGTGTATTCAAGTGTATCTATTGCACTATAGAAACCTGAAATTGTATCTTCATATTTTGTCCTTTGCTCCAGCCTAATAGTGTAACTAGGCAACAAGTAGACATAGTCATTTTTTGGGATGCATATGTATCAGCAATACCATAAAAAGAATCTTGACTCTAATGTGTGCACATTTTTCTGGTCATTGTATAGAGGAATTCTCAGTTTTTGAGATGTAACCTGCACAAAAATTAAACGACACCGAGAGCAGATAGTTCATAATAATTTAACCCCTTCATGACCGCCAATAGGTATTTGTACTGACCTGAGATATAAGGGAATATCATCCCCATACAGGTGACAATCCAGCAGCTGTCGGCTGTCCACTATATCTGACAACTTGCTGTATCACAAATGATCGGTGTTGGCACCATCCATACCTGTTTAACCCCTTAATTGCTGCTGTCAAAAGTGACTACATCAAATAAATGGTTAATAGATTGTGGGGGGCTTGCACTTTAATCTAATTGACACACCGAGATCATGATTGTGTGGTCCTGATATTTGCCATAGCAGTTCATGGCCCAATCAGCGGCCTTAGAGTCTGCTGGCTACAGCGGCCAGTTCAGAAGTTAGCGACATTTAGGTGGTAAACAAACACTTTTTCATTCTGGCTATACCTCTTTACATTAATTCCTGAAAATCACCTGAAGGGTTAATAAACTACCTGGCAGCAGTTTTCAATATGTCAGGGGGTGCAGTTTTTAAAATGGTGGTATGTTTGGGGTTTTCCAATATATAGCACCCCTAAAGTCACTTCAAACTTGGATAGGTCCCTCAAAAAATAAATTTTGTAAATTTCCTTGAAAAAATGAAAAATTATTGCTACATTTTTAAACCTCCTAAAAGGCTAACAAAATAAATTAGCATTTTAAAAATGGTGCTGATGTAAAGCAGACATATGGGAAATATTATTTGTTAATGTTGTTCTGTGGTATGACTATCTGGATTAAAGGGATAATCATTTAAAGTGCAAAGGGGGCTGCAGAGCAGAATAAAATGTTTTTTTTCCTTTATTTACTACTATTTTGTGTCTCTCCTTTGTGGATATTAGTGATGAAATTATTTGACACCTAGACAGTTAATTTTTTTAAGGCCAAGTGGGCATTACCAGAGAGATTTCACTTTGGGGTGTGTACTTTTTACTCTTTTTGATGCTAACCAATCATAATCAGGCAGCAACATACTGGGGAAATCAAATCATGCCCCCACAATAGATTAGAACAGACTTGTTGTGAGACATAATGAAACAGTCTGCTCTCCTTACTGCAGAGTATGAATACATGTGCTGGAGTACAGCAGACTTGAGTGTGATTAGCAGCTTTCATCTCCAGTAGTGTGTTGGGCAGTCCTGCAGAGTTAAGTCTCATTACAAACACTTGTAGTAGATCTCCTCTCATGGTGCTGCCAGCTCTGCCAATCAGAGAGAAAAGTATGTGTATGAGAGCACTACCAAATAATTCAGGATCAGCCTAGCACATACTTAGAAAAATACCATAAACATGAAAGTATGCAATTGCATAGGGATCACTATATAAAACATTTATATTATTATTATTAATGACAAAATGGCATAAAAATACACTAGTTTAAACCACTAAAAAAGCCAAAATACTATATGTGCAAAGAACTAGCTCTGCCAATCATAAGCAGGCATCCACATACAAGAGGAAAAAACATGTCCACTATAACTTACAGCAGATTTCTCACTGTGTGGAATGTAATTATCCAGCTCTAATCTCCTGCATGAGTCAGTGTAGGGAGAGGGAGACAGTGCAGCTGAGTTTGGTTGGGTCACATTACAATCCCTTCTATTCTCCATTCATAGTAGGGTCACCTGTGTTGTACTGCCATCCACACAAACTATTTGGAGAGGTCAGTAATCAAACTTGTCTCTGTGCTCATGCAACTTGGCACTTTGCAGTGAGACCAGATAAGTCATTATCTCGCATAAAGGAGTAACCTACCTGATTTTACTCACTGCAGAGCCAGTACAAATTGAGCATAATAGACAAAAGGGGAATACTGGCACTGTTCTCCTAGCTCTGGGCAGACAGTGTGGGTGAAGACAGTACAGCAGAGCTGACCATGTTATGACAAAAGGAAAGCTCATAGAGGATTTGTAATGTGACACAGCTAAACTTCACTGTGCTGCCACCTCTTACACACACACAAAGTCTGTTTTTAATGAGAGATTAGATTATAGCTGCTGCCTAGAATAGTCCATGTGGAGAAAAAAGCAAAGTACACAAAAAAGCTACTGTGGCTTCCTGCAGCTAAGCCTGCAAAGGGGAATTTGGTAAAATATTCAAAATACAAGTCAGATAATAACCAAAAATAATGTTATTCCTTATACCTGGAAACACATTCTAAAAAGTCACCCGAATCCTTCTGCTGTTTATTCACCTATATAAGTGTATGCTAACCCTGAGCCTAAGTTGTACTCATTTTAATATGATATTTTTATTTTCCAGAGTGATTGGCACATCGGAAACTCCAATTATCATAGTTGGGAATAAGCGAGACTTACAACGAGGCCGTGTTATCCCACGTTGGAACGTGTCCCACCTAGTGAAAAAGACCTGGAAATGTGGCTACATTGAATGCTCTGCCAAATATAACTGGCACATACTGCTACTTTTCAGTGAACTACTTAAGAGTGTTGGCTGTGCTAGATGCAAGCATGTACATGCTGCAATACGCTTTCAAGGGGCATTACGTCGCAACCGGTGTTCTATCATGTGATGGCACAACACCCACTTTTATGGAAATACAATAATAATGTGGTTCCATGCCATGGTTTTTGGGATTTACTATGAACAGTAACCACTTAACCAACAAAGCAACTTTAATTGCAGTGATCAAAATTTACCACATTGTAAACATTAATGTGACGTCATGGATTAGCACTCCCTTTTTTCAGTGGGAAATGGGGATATAATGACCTTTTCTGTGATAACCCAGATAACCTTTTTTTAACTATTTTGTGAACAAGATTAATAGCAGCATAATACTGTTCTTGCTTAGTTCTTCTTTTTCATTAGCTAACAAATGACCTTAGATTCAATGGTCTGTGCTTCAATTCCTAATTGCTACCTTAAATTTAGTGGATCTCAGCTAAACTTCCAGTCTATGTTCTATGTCCTAAGTTGTATGGATTCTAATATTGACTTCAAAGATGAGATTTGAAGTGAAACCGCTTGTAGCTAAATATTAAACCTCAGGCAGATAGACCCTCATTCTTGAGTCGCCATAATATCTTTGGCTATCTGTGCTGTTGTTTTTAACTCACTCTTCCATTTCTTCTTACAGGGTAACAGTTGATAAAAAAAATAATTCCTATAGATGTCTACAAGATAACTTTATTGTTAATTGGAACTATGCATTATAGTTCTCATTTTATTTTTAATACATAAGCACATTGTTCATGGAAGGCGTCAGCATCACCAGGTTAACTTTTATTCCAATAGTCAAACCTTATTGTTATTGCATTTATTATAGTCTTGACTTTGCTAGAAGATCAGGTAGAACATCGCTTTGAGATGTTTTACCATTTGGTCAGGCAGCAGAGGGCTACTTTGTGGTGAACGTAATTGTATTTTGTTTCCTTTTCTTACAATCACCTATATATAGAAATATATAATTTGTATCAGCACAATAAGATAAAGCCACCTTCCAGAGCCAGGCCTTGTAATTAAATTACAATGGCCTTGGTGATATTAGTGCAGTCCTTTGTGTTTATGGAATGTGTTGGTCTCGTTGCATCCGTCTACACTTTTTCTTACCGGTCACTTTTACACCTCACAAACAGTTAAAGAATAACCTGCATGTGATTTGAATTGCACAACAATGATCTAAACATCTAGAAAACTAGTTCCACCTCTTCTGTTAATTCTAATCTTTTCATCCTCTTAGTATTAATAATGACTCGAGTGCCTACCAGTTTATGCACATATTAATATGTCTTCATTGTGATTGCTTGGCTGCTAATTGTTCGGCAGAACATAAGGTTTCCATCAACCTCCAGCTGTATGAAGTGCTGTACAGTCTTCATCACAGTCGGTACTTTTGCATATTTAACTAATTTGTAAAATTCAATGCTTAATTACATTTCAGATAGCCTCTGCTCTTCAGTTGGATAATCGGCTTCAACCATCTTTACATGTAGTGGGTTTTTTTTTCGTTGTATTTTTTATGGTGCTTGCATCTTCAATTATTTTTTATGGTGCTTGCATCTTCAATTTTTACTGCATTTTTTATGTCATCAGATTTTTTGTTAAAGTCTGTAGTGAAATATTAGATCTGAAGAACTAGGCAGTTAAATTGAGGACGGTGATACTTATTTGTAATCCGATATGCATGTTAATTGTTTCGGGCATTAAAGGGTTGTCAGGCCTTAGGCTACAAGTCTGCAGTCACTCTGTGTCACTGCAGACTTGTGAATCCTCACACTGCAAGCTGTGCAGATTCTCTTGTACCGACACTGGGAGCGGGCAGTCATTTGACCACAATTATGTGATTTGCATACTTCCAGCCACATTGGGACTAGACGTGCATTGAGCGAGGCCACACACGTCTAGTCGACAGTTGACCGCATGTATGCAAATCACACGCACCTGCCTCTGGCACTGGAGTATCCCCACAGCTCGCAGAGTGATTGTAGACTTGTAGCCTAAGGCCGGACAACCTCTTGAACTCTGTACTTCTTCAAGTACATGGGTTGCATGTAATCGGCAAAACCACAGTGGGGAGCACCGCATGCATTAATGTGAATGTTGGAATGAAAATCAATAAATATCACCTCAATTTAATTACAAAGTGTTTAGTTCTTCAGATCTGCTATAACAGTTATAGCCTCACTATTGTACCACCTACTCTGAGTGCCGAAATTGTAGTAATATATTAAACACATTATGAACAATTTGATTTGTTTGAGGCATTTTGGTGAATTTATTTTTTAGGCGTGCCATTTTTTTTTCAAAACTTAGCATGATCTGAGTATGGCATTTTACTGATAGGCTTCTGCATAGGATATGAAAAATTCCTTGGAAAAATGCATGTTACATGTGTAACAAAATAAAAGACCCTGCCAAAATGTATGATTAAAAGCACTATGAAAAATATTCTAAATTAATGGCATGCTTTACAAGCCCCAAAAAGTGAGTGAATAAAGCCCGGTCAAGAAATGTTTGATTCAGTTTTATCAAAACTGATAAAAATATTGCTGATCATTGATTTGCAATTTTATTGGTGGGCAGTGACACCTATTTAGAGACCTGTACTTTGTCACTTAACCTGCTCTCTGTTCTTAGTGACATTATTCTTCTACAGGGCTATAAATGTAAGTTAAATTAAAATAACCTGTTGATGCAATGTTATGTTTAGCCAAAATTTTAATTCATGTAGAAAATTTTAAATGAATAAATTTTGTATTGATATATTGTTTTTATGTTATTCTTAACTATGTGAGAAATAGATATTAAAACCTCAATGCCTCTATAATAGCTTCGAGACATTGAAAGGTACACTATGACCCCCTTGATTGAGTCATAATACACCCATGTGTAGGAGCATATAGTCATCAGCAGTATCCCTTATTAATGCTCACTTGCCAGGGCGTCTCAGATAGGAGGTGTGTCTCTGTCTTTCTCATCATTGGTTCAGATGGCTCCGCCTCCCCCTACAGTTCTACCTCTTCTAGTTGTCTGCTATGTATAAACACAAGTGTATCATAATAATTATAAGTTACAGATTAACTGTTAACAAAAAAAGGAATATCAGGTATTTTAAACACATATACAGTCATGGTGGAAAGTGTTGGCACCCTTGAAATTGTTCAAGAAAATTAAGTTTTTCAGTCAGAAAATTATTGCAATTACACATGTTTTGTTATACACATGTTTATTTCCTTTGTGTGTATGGTAACAACAGAAAAAATTGAGGAAAAAGAAGCAAATTGGACATTGTTTAACAAAAATCTCCAAAATTGGGCTAGACGAAATTGTCACTTTTCCAAAACTGTGAGTAAACAACTTTGTTTCAAGCATACGATGCTCGTTCAAACTCACCTATGGCAAGTAACAGGTGTGCGCAATATAAAAATCACACCTGTAACTAGATAAAAATTGGAGAAGTTGACTCAATTTTTGCATTGTGTGTCTGTGTGTCACACTGAGCATATAGAACAGAGAAGAAACTGAAGACTTGACAACCAAAGTTGTTAAAAATATCAACAATCTCAATGTTACAAGTCCGTCTCCAGATATCTTGATGTTCCTTTGTTCACAGTGCGCAATATAATCAAGAAGTTTATAACCCATCGCACTGAAGCTAATTAGCTAATATCCCTGGACATGTACAACAGAGAAAAATTGATTAAAGGTTGCAACACAGGATAGTCCGGATGGTGGATAAACAAGCCCAATTAAGTTACAAAGAAATTCAAGCTGTCCTGCAGGCACAGGGTGTATCAGTGTCAGTGTAAAGAATCTGTTGACATTTGAGTGAAATTAAATGCTATGGCAGGAGACCCAAGAGGACTCCACTGCCGACGCAGGGACATAAAAAGATAGACTGCAGTTTGCCAAAATACTTCATGGACAGTGTCTTGTGAACAGATGAGACCAAGACAAAGCTTTTTGGTAAAGCGCATTATTGTAACGTTTACCGAAAATGGGATGAGGCCTACAAAGAAAAGAACACAGTACCTTCAGTTAAATATGGTGGAGGTTCAAAGATGTTTTGGAGTTGCTTTGCTGCCTCTGGCACTGGGTGCCTTGACTATGTGCAAGGTGATACAAGTTGAGGGGGCACCACAGACAGATCTGAAAGGGATCCAACCTCGGCCTATATAAACAATGTCACAATTCAACATGAGAAAAGAGATAGGCCATACAAAGGGGATCACCTTAAGGCATAGAAGTTACATGAAAAAAGTTTTTATTGGACACAAAAAATGTACAAAAAGCATTAAAAACATTAAAAGTAGTCACACATGTGACCTCACTACAACAATACACAAGCTCATAATAGGGCCAACAACCTAAAGCGAGACTCAATTGTGTGTGATATGAGCCAATGACCTTATAAACAGCATATCATTACTTAGTTAGACCAGTCCACTGCATAAAAATGTGGACAATACCTACACAAAGATGGCTTGCTCATTACAAACTCATAAGGTGTGCACAGGTAATTACAAATGCAGGAACAGCTTACCCATGTAGGGCCCATGAGGTTAGACAATAAAGTCCTATAAGGAGGAACAAATCAAAATGAGACAAAGAAATCCTCAGTGGCCAAAATAAGACCTGTAAGCAGACGACGTGGGAAGCCGAATACAGACATATGAAAGGTCTTGGCAAAATGCTGAAAGACCAACCCATGAATAATTTCATGGAGTCGCTATACCAATAGTCAGACCACACATGGAGTCAAGCAAGGCAGGAAAAATGCCCAACGAGTGTCGCCACTCGTGAGCCTGTGTTTTGTTGTAGCGGGGTCACATGTGTGACTGCTTTTAATGTTTTTAATGCTTTTTGTACTTTTTTTGTGTCCAATAAAAACTTTTTTCATGTAACCTCTATGCCTTGAGGTGATCCCCTTTGTATGGCCTATCTCTTTTCTCTTGTTGAATTGTGACTGTGCAAGACATTATGAAATATGAAGATTATCCTAGGATTTGGGGGTCGCAATGTAGTACCCAGTGTCAGAAAGCTGGGCTTGTGTCCTAGTTCATGAGCCTTCCAGCAGGACAGTGACCCCAAAACTACTTCAAAAAGCACCCAGAAATGGAAGGAAACAAAGCACTGGAGAGTTCTGAAGTGGATAGCAATGAGTCTGGATCTAAATCCCATTGAACACCTGTGGAGAGAGCTTAAAATTGCTGTTGGGAGATAGTACACTTCAAATGTGAGAGACATGGTACAGTTTGCTAAAGAAGAAAGGTCCAAAATTCCATTTGAGAGGTGTAAGAAGCTTGTTGATGGTTAGAGGAAGCGATTGAGTGCAGTTATTTATTCCACAGGGTGTACAACAAATAATAAGTTAACCCCTAAGTGACAGAGCCAATTTTGTACTTAATGACCAAGCCAATTTTTACAATTCTGACCACTATCACTTTATGAAATTATAGCTCTCTAATGCTTTAACGTATCCCACTGATTAGGAGTTTGTTTTTTTCGTGACATATTGTTCTTTATGCTAGTGGTAACATTTCTTCGATATGACTTGCATTTATTTATGAAAAAAAACAGAAATTTGCAAAAATTTTGAAAATTTTGCAATGTTCAAACTTTTCATTTTTGTGCCCTTAAATCAGAGCGTCATATCGCTCAAAATAGTTAAGTTAATAAATAACATTTTTCACATGTTTACTTTAGATCAGCACAACTTTGGAAACATAATGTTTTTTGTTATAAGGGATAAAATTTGACGAGCAATTTCACATTTTTCCAACAAAATTTACAAAACCATTTTTTTTTAGGGACCACCTCACATTTGAAGTGCGTTTGGGGGGGTCAATATGACAGAAAATACCCAAAAGTACAAAAAACTTCACCTCAAGGTGCTCAAAACCACATTCAAGACGTTTATTAACCCTCCAGGTGCTTCACAAGAGCTAAAGCAATGTGGAAGGAAAAAATGAACATTTTACTTTTTTCACCAAAAATTTAATTTAGGCCCAAACTTTATTTTCACCAGGGTAACAAGCGAAAATGGACCACAAAATTTGTTGTGCAATTTCTCCTGAGTACACCGATATCTTGTATGTGTGGGAAAACCACTGTCTGTGCACATGGCAGTGCTCAGAAGAGAGGGTGCATTGTTTGACTTCTTGAACGCAAAATTGGCTGGAATCAAAGGTGGGCGCCATGTCGTGTTTGGAGACCCCTGATGTGCTTAAACAGTGGAAACTCCTCAATTCTAATTCCAGCCCTAACACAGTCCTACCCTTGACCCAATTCCTAACGCCAGCCCTAATCTCAACCCTAACCCCAACACCAACATCACCCTAACCCCAACACAACTGTAACCCCAACACCACAACCGTATACCTCACACCACAACAGTAATCCCAACACCCTAACTATAACCCCAACCGTAACCTTCAGATTTGGTGCAGTGTATGTGCGAAGCTCCACCAAACTCCCAGCAAGCTCCAGTGACCAGCACCACCCACTGCCCACTCATTGGCTGGCAGTAAACTGCACCAGCACTCATCTTTATCATTATTCCAGCATTGGAAAGAACACAGCAGTGATCCTGTATTTGTGAAAGCAGCACCATACATACATACACCCCCCAACACTTCACACTGTTACAGCTGCTGATTGGACAGGCTGCTCCCATCAGTATTTGTGTCATTAGAGACACAGTGCTCACACATACACTGCACCAAATCTGCTGCTGTGTGAAGACATCAGTGACACAGAGCTGTCTCATTCACACAGCAGAGGCTTTGTCACACAACAGATTACATCAGTGACTGCCATCCCCTGTGCAGATTAGAAGCTGCAGACCCCCATCACTGGCCATCACACAGTCTGTTCTCACTGCTGCCAGCAGCCTGGGACAGTGAGGGAAGGAATTACTGATAATGAGTTATGCATTGTAATCATGGAGTGTCCCAGAATACAGGACGATTTTCACTCCTTACTAGTTTCACTTTCCATAGATAACTGTTCAGTGTGTGTCTGGGGGAGGAGCAGCTCTCTGCACTGAGGCTGCTAGAGGGGGAGGATTTGTTACTGTGTGATGAGGGCTTCTTCATGTGGACGGGGAGGGCCTGCAGCTATGGAGGATGGGGTTGTTGCTATAGAGGGCATGTTTGGAGTAGAGTAGGAGGTTACGACTAGTTCTCATTTCAATGCCATAACACCCTCCCCTTGGACGTTCTGTTCAGAATATCTAGAAAACCGTGCAAACTAGTGACAGAAAGTAAATTACTTATTGTCATAATTCTGCAGCCCAGATATGTACTGAGATTATGTGAAAAGCACGGACAACCCCTTTAAGGGTTTGGTTTAAGGGTGCCAACAATTTTGACTGGCCCAGTTTGTTTTTTTCTAGGAAATTATGTCTAATTTGCATTTTTTTCTCTGTTGATCCAATACACACAAAGGAAATTAACATGTGTATAACAAAACATGTGTAATTGCAATAATTATCTCGGAGAAATACTTCATTTTCTGGAACAATTTCAAGGCCATCACTTTCAGCCTTGACTACATATGTGTTAAATACCTGATATTCATTTTTTTTGTCACTGTTTATTCTGTACCTTATAATTATTATGATACACTTGTGTTTATACATAGCAGCCAACCAGAAAAGGCAGAACTGTAGGGGGAGGTGGACAGATGAGTCATCTGAACCAATGATGAGAAAGACAGAGTCACACCTCCTATCTAAGACACCCTTTAGGCAATGCAATTAAAATGTAGTCACAGATCCCAGTTCTGCCCTAAAGGAGAAAAGTATTCAGCCAAGTAGCAAGCACTAAGGAAAATGGATTGCCGGCAAGTATTTCCTAATTTAATAGCTCCAAAAAGAACAAAGATAAAATAATAGCTCAAATATATACACTACACGTTAAAAGTTTGGACACGCCTGTTCATGCAATGGTTTTCCTTGCATAATATGTGTTAAACTTTAGGTTTCTCAAATTATCCCCTTTTACCTTGATGACAACTTTACACACTCTTAGCATTCTTGGAAGCAGCTTCATCAGGTAGGATCCTGGAATGACTTTCCAACAGTCCTGAAGGCATTCTCAGAAGTGCTGAGCATTTGTTGGCTGATTTGCCTTCACTCGGTGGTCCGACTGATCCCAAAACATTTAAATTGTGTTGAAGTTTGGTTAGTGTGGGGGCCAGGGCCGGACTGGGATAAAAAAGCAGCCCTGCCACACAAACCCACCAGCCCATAAACTAATAGCACTTCCCACCCATGGTGCTCTACAGAGGAGAGGGGATTACTTGGGATAATCCATTTAAACAGCTTTTCCAACATTTTATTTTTTTTGTCCATAGTAATATTGAAAATACTAAACCAATATTGACCCTTCCAAAGTCCAATGCCACCTCTTCAACACAGGACAGAAGTGCTACTGTGCAGTGCATACAGGGCTGGCTCCAGGTTTTTGTGGGCCCCGGGTGAAAGTCTCAGTTGGCCCCTTTAACCCCTTAAGGACCAAGCCACTTTGTAGGTTAATGACCAGGCCTTAATTTTGAAATCTGACCACTGTCACTTTATGTGGTTATAACTCTGGAACGCTTCAACGTATCCCACTGATTCTGAAACAGTTTTTTAATGAAATATTGTACTTTAAGAAAGTAGTAAAATTTCTTAAATTTTTTATTTGTGAAAAAAATGTAAATTTGGCAACAATTTTGAAAATATCACAATTTTAAAAATTTTAATTTTTAGACCCCTAAGTCAGAACGTTATGTCACACAAAATAGTCAACAAATAACATTTCCCACATGTCTACTTTACATCAGCACAATTTTTGAAACATAAATTTTTTTTTGTTAGGAAGTTATAAGGGTTAAAATTTGACCAGTGATTAACTCATTTTTTCAACAAAATTTACAAAACCATTTTTTTAGGGACCACCTCACATTTGAAGTCACTTTGAGGAGTCAATATGACAGAAAATACCCAAAAGTGACACCATTCTAAAAATTACACCCTTAAAGGTGCTCAAAACCGCATTCACAAAGTTTATTAACCCTTCAGATGCTTCACAAGAATTGAAGCAATGTGGAAGGAAAAAATTAACATTTAACTTTTTTTCACAAAAATTTTAATTCGGACACAATTTTTTTTATTTTGTCAAGGGTATCAGGAGAAAACCACAATATTTGTTGTGCAATTTCTCCCGAGTACACCGATACTCCATGTGTGAAGGAAGACGACTCTTTAGGCGCACAGCAGGGCTCGGAAGGAAAGGAGCACCATTTGAGGTTTTGAGCGTATAATTGGATGGATTCAAGAGCGGACACCATGTCGCGTTTGGAGAGTCCCTGATGTGCCTAAACAGTGAAAACCCCCCACAAGTGACACCATTTTGGAAACTAGACCCGTCGAGGAACTTATCTAGATGTGTGGTGAGCATTTTGAACCCCCAAGTGCTTCACAGAAGTTTATAACGTAGAGCCGTGAAAATAAAAAATATTTTTTACAAAAAAATTATCTTTTTGCCCCAATTATTTATTTTCTCATAGGTAACAGGAGAAATTGGACCCCAAAAGTTGTTGTGCAATTTGTCCTGAGTACGCCGATATCCCATATGTGGGGGTAAACCTCTGTGATCGCCTTACTGCAATCTTTGGGAGGCAGAAAGAACAAATCCACAAAATGTGAAGAATTGGTTTTATTTTTACACCGTTCCTCGTTCGGTCTAAGTGATTAGGCGACTTTATTCTTCGGGTCAGTTCGATTACAGATTTATATCCTTTTTTTATATTTAGCTTCTGTCACACTAAAAGACACTTTTTTTTGTAAGAAGTTTTTGCATCGCCATAATTTGAGAGCTATCATTTTTCCATATTTCCGCTGACAGAGTCATGTGAGGGCTTGTTTATTGCAGGACAAGCTGACTTTTTTATTGGTACCATGTTCAGGCACATGACATTTTTTGATCGCTTTCTATTCCGATTTTTGTGGCGGCAGAATGAACAAAAAATAGAAATTTAGGAATTTTTTTTTTCTTTCTCCGTTCCGCGTGTGGTAAAATTGGTAAGGCAGCTTCATTATTCGGGTCACTAGGATTACAGCAATGCCACATTTATATCATTTTTTTATGTCTTGGAGTTTTTATAGAAAAAAAATAATTATTTTACCATTGCTTTATTCTGAGACTGATGACTTTTTTTATTTTTTCTGCTGATGAAGCTGTATGGCGGCTTGTTTTTTGCTGGACAAGATGTCGTTTTAAGTTATACTATTTTTATTTACATTCGTCTTTTTGATCGCATTTTATTCCACTTTTTCCAAGCGGTATGATGATAAAGCATGATTTGCTACTTTTTTTGCTTATTTTTTTACGGCGTTCACTGAAAGGGTTAACTAGTGAGACACTTTTATAGATCGAATTTTTACAGACATGGTGATACCAAACGTGTACTTTTTTGTTTATTTAACTTTTTTTACATAAAAAAGTGTATTTATTAGTGGATTTTTTTCATTATTATTTTGTAAATGTTTATTTTACATATATTTTTTAAAAAGTTTTCTTTTTTACCTAGTTCCTTTATGGAACTTTCCCTTTTTTTACTTTGATTGCAGGTAATAATACATTGCAAAACTCCAGCACCACGGCAACGATCGGGTCCCGTGATGACGTCACGGAGATGTAGTGTCGGTGGTGGGGTGCCGAGCTGGGGGGGGTGGACCTACTTTTATACCGCGCAGAGATGACAACAGAGACACGATGGAGGCAGATTCTGGGTGCAACAGGTCCAAGTTTATTTCTTCACTTGCCGTCCGACTGACGGCACACCTCGCGGCCCTCCGTTTCCAGAGCCGCTTCTCACACCGTACACTGGAGACGTGTCTGCACACACCGTCCCCTCCTTTACTGTCGACGCTCCTGACAGTTCCGTCACTGTGGCCGCCTTAGGCCCATTAACCAACAGCGCTTCTACTGCTCAGTCGTCGTGTCACATACGGTGTCTTACACCCAGTACCTCGTCTCAACTGCGGTCCTTTCCTGTCAGGACCACCCCCCTGACGTTTCCTCTCCTCAGTCCCCTTGGTCGGATTCTCCTCAGAGTGCACAGACTGTCGTAGTCCTCCTGTCACTTGAGCTCCCCCTGGGGACTGGAACTTTCTGGAACCCTCCCTCAGTATTTATAACTCCCCCGGTTCCTTGAAACTGTCACTCTAACTGTCACCACGCCCCCCATGACCAACGGTTTCTAAAGCCCTAAGCTGCTGTAAAGTCCTTTGCTCACACTCCACCCTGCCATCTAATGGTCATCCCAAGGTACTGCACGTCCACTACACTTTCCTAGTTGTTTCCCCACTGTAATCACTGACTCCTACCTACACTGTGCAAACCTATCTTTCTTCACTCTGACTAGTCCGTCCGTCCATCAGGTCACCTTCCCTACACTCCCCCTTCCTTTGTCCATTGTCGTCCTCGACAATCGTCATCCCTGCCTTCGTCGTTCTGAATCTACACCTACATTCTGTTGTCGGACCAGAAGTTGAGCCAAACCCACTATCTGCGGGGGCCGAACCATACTGGGAGCACTATGCTCTGAGCAGCCTACCGCTACTCACCAGCGCGCACGCCACATGACAACGTCTTTCAAATTGGGCAAGGTACACCCGCATTCTCTCTACGGCGTGTATCTTTCCCCTACTCTCCCCTACTGTTACCTTTCACTATCCGGTACGCCATGATCGAGGCCACTCACCTACCAGATCATTGCCGGCGCCCGCCTTTCCTTCTTCAGGGGTGTCCGTGGTGTTGGGGACCTGACCTAGGACGGCTGTCTTTCTCACGTCTTCCAACTCATTTTCCTTCTTTCAATTACATGTCATGGTCGGCGTCCCGGTCTCCCAGACCTCAACTCTTAGATCCCTACCGGATCTCACACTTTCCTTTGGTCCCGCAGACCTTCCCTTAACCCGGACCTGTTGCATTTTACTTTGGCATATCATACAATAAACAACTTTATAATAGCACAAGTACCCATTTTTATATTATTTTTTTTTTCATTTTCTTTTGCTTTAAAACTCAACGTTCAACAATAAACATCGCCAGTACTCCTTTTCCCTCCCCCTTCCTTGGACATGAACACTCCCTCTTGTCTTCGTATCCCCGTTCTGTCAGGTAAACATATTTTCGTATATAAAGAACCTAGAAAGAAGAAAGAAAGAGAGAGAGAGAGAGAAAATAGTTGCATCAGTTAAACAACAACAAAACTTTTTTCTAAATGCAACTGTCCTTATAATCTGCACAACGGTGCATCGAACTCCTGATAGTTCAGTCCTCCTTCCGGTGGTCAGTAGTAAGGGACCCCACAACCGTGGAACTCCCAGAATGCAAGAAGTGTCCCTTTCTGCAAGTTAGTATAAACAAGCCGTCCCGGGGGTCGTGCAGCCGCCATGCCAGCCTCTCCCTTCTCATGGAGCAGGTTCCAGACATCCTGCCCCCTGGCCCTCTTCTTCTCTATAACTCCTGCGACCCAAACAGAGGGTCCGGCACGAGCCCTGGAGTCCGGTGGGCGGGACTTAACCGAGGAAGGGCGTGGATCAGAGGCGGCCGATGATTCCTGCGGCTCAACAGCCACTGAGGTCAGGTGGCAAATGGGGACAAACGGGTCCTCGGAGGCTGGAATCACAGGGCCCGCTAAATCGGCCGCAGCCGACTCCAGTAGCGGCATAACCGCGGCCTCAGGACAGGCCGCATCCACTACTTCCAACGGAGCCGGAGTAACGGCCGATTTCAACGATGCAGCTGCTATTAGCAGGGAAAGCACAGACTCCGGGCGGGGTAGTTCGGGGACATGAGCGGGGTCCTCACTCAGCTCCGCATACACCACGGGGCCCGTGGTAACTAGGCCTTCCGGTGCGCAGGGGGCTGCATGCTGCAGCAGAATGGTAGGGGCCGCTTGCGGAGGCACTGGTAGGGCCGGGGGTACTCTCACCTTCCCCGGCGCTGCGGCCTCCGTCCCATCATCACGCGGTTTCCCCCGCAGCCTCCGTTCCTTGCTCCACTGTCCTGCGGGCCTTCCCTCCAGACTCGGGGGCTCTGCTGAGAAGTCCTCTGCTGGTATTGGTGGCAGCCGTTCTCGCTGACTCCCCTCAGGCTCCGCTCCCCGGCTCAGCATCCCGCTGCCTGCCCGTAAATCTGAAGATGACTTCTGGTGCAGCTCCATCTCTCGCCGCCATTGCCACTCTAGGCGGCCGATGCCCCGACACCCGCAGCATCTCATACCGTCCGTTGGGCAGCACTCGAATGGCGTCAGACAGCCGCAGCCAAGTTTTTCTTCTGTGCCACTCCTCCTGCTGGGTGGGGCGTTGGCAGACCTTTCCACCCATCTGCTAGGGTCCAATATATGGAAACGTCGATCTCCGGGCATATATTGCTTCCTTTTGGGGTACGTTGGAGGGGGTCCCAGTCCATTCTGAACAACTGCAAACACCCGGACCTCTCCTCTGCGCTGAAGTAATACCGCCATCTTGGGCAGAATCAGCTACTGCCTTGGATCCTCTGCAAGCAACACAGATCCGACACAGCGTCCCAATTTGTAATCCACAGGTCAGTAATTGGTAGTCCACAGGTGTTTATAATCCGAAATAGAGCAGTCCAAGTTTTCCTCAGTACTTCAGTTGCAGGCCTGCCGCAGAAGATAGCGTATTAGCGGCGGCAATCCTGCCGACTACGCCAAATGTAGTGTCGGTGGTGGGGTGCCGAGCTGGGGGGGGTGGTCCTACTTTTATACCGCGCAGAGATGACAACAGAGACACGATGGAGGCAGATTCTGGGTGCAACAGGTCCAAGTTTATTTCTTCACTTGCCGTCCGACTGACGGCACACCTCGCGGCCCTCCGTTTCCAGAGCCGCTTCTCACACCGTACACTGGAGACGTGTCTGCACACACCGTCCCCTCCTTTACTGTCGACGCTCCTGACAGTTCCGTCACTGTGGCCGCCTTAGGCCCATTAACCAACAGCGCTTCTACTGCTCAGTCGTCGTGTCACATACGGTGTCTTACACCCAGTACCTCGTCTCAACTGCGGTCCTTTCCTGTCAGGACCACCCCCCTGACGTTTCCTCTCCTCAGTCCCCTTGGTCGGATTCTCCTCAGAGTGCACAGACTGTCGTAGTCCTCCTGTCACTTGAGCTCCCCCTGGGGACTGGAACTTTCTGGAACCCTCCCTCAGTATTTATAACTCCCCCGGTTCCTTGAAACTGTCACTCTAACTGTCACCACGCCCCCCATGACCAACGGTTTCTAAAGCCCTAAGCTGCTGTAAAGTCCTTTGCTCACACTCCACCCTGCCATCTAATGGTCATCCCAAGGTACTGCACGTCCACTACACTTTCCTAGTTGTTTCCCCACTGTAATCACTGACTCCTACCTACACTGTGCAAACCTATCTTTCTTCACTCTGACTAGTCCGTCCGTCCATCAGGTCACCTTCCCTACACTCCCCCTTCCTTTGTCCATTGTCGTCCTCGACAATCGTCATCCCTGCCTTCGTCGTTCTGAATCTACACCTACATTCTGTTGTCGGACCAGAAGTTGAGCCAAACCCACTATCTGCGGGGGCCGAACCATACTGGGAGCACTATGCTCTGAGCAGCCTACCGCTACTCACCAGCGCGCACGCCACATGACAACGTCTTTCAAATTGGGCAAGGTACACCCGCATTCTCTCTACGGCGTGTATCTTTCCCCTACTCTCCCCTACTGTTACCTTTCACTATCCGGTACGCCATGATCGAGGCCACTCACCTACCAGATCATTGCCGGCGCCCGCCTTTCCTTCTTCAGGGGTGTCCGTGGTGTTGGGGACCTGACCTAGGACGGCTGTCTTTCTCACGTCTTCCAACTCATTTTCCTTCTTTCAATTACATGTCATGGTCGGCGTCCCGGTCTCCCAGACCTCAACTCTTAGATCCCTACCGGATCTCACACTTTCCTTTGGTCCCGCAGACCTTCCCTTAACCCGGACCTGTTGCATTTTACTTTGGCATATCATACAATAAACAACTTTATAATAGCACAAGTACCCATTTTTATATTATTTTTTTTTTCATTTTCTTTTGCTTTAAAACTCAACGTTCAACAATAAACATCGCCAGTACTCCTTTTCCCTCCCCCTTCCTTGGACATGAACACTCCCTCTTGTCTTCGTATCCCCGTTCTGTCAGGTAAACATATTTTCGTATATAAAGAACCTAGAAAGAAGAAAGAAAGAGAGAGAGAGAGAGAAAATAGTTGCATCAGTTAAACAACAACAAAACTTTTTTCTAAATGCAACTGTCCTTATAATCTGCACAACGGTGCATCGAACTCCTGATAGTTCAGTCCTCCTTCCGGTGGTCAGTAGTAAGGGACCCCACAACCGTGGAACTCCCAGAATGCAAGAAGTGTCCCTTTCTGCAAGTTAGTATAAACAAGCCGTCCCGGGGGTCGTGCAGCCGCCATGCCAGCCTCTCCCTTCTCATGGAGCAGGTTCCAGACATCCTGCCCCCTGGCCCTCTTCTTCTCTATAACTCCTGCGACCCAAACAGAGGGTCCGGCACGAGCCCTGGAGTCCGGTGGGCGGGACTTAACCGAGGAAGGGCGTGGATCAGAGGCGGCCGATGATTCCTGCGGCTCAACAGCCACTGAGGTCAGGTGGCAAATGGGGACAAACGGGTCCTCGGAGGCTGGAATCACAGGGCCCGCTAAATCGGCCGCAGCCGACTCCAGTAGCGGCATAACCGCGGCCTCAGGACAGGCCGCATCCACTACTTCCAACGGAGCCGGAGTAACGGCCGATTTCAACGATGCAGCTGCTATTAGCAGGGAAAGCACAGACTCCGGGCGGGGTAGTTCGGGGACATGAGCGGGGTCCTCACTCAGCTCCGCATACACCACGGGGCCCGTGGTAACTAGGCCTTCCGGTGCGCAGGGGGCTGCATGCTGCAGCAGAATGGTAGGGGCCGCTTGCGGAGGCACTGGTAGGGCCGGGGGTACTCTCACCTTCCCCGGCGCTGCGGCCTCCGTCCCATCATCACGCGGTTTCCCCCGCAGCCTCCGTTCCTTGCTCCACTGTCCTGCGGGCCTTCCCTCCAGACTCGGGGGCTCTGCTGAGAAGTCCTCTGCTGGTATTGGTGGCAGCCGTTCTCGCTGACTCCCCTCAGGCTCCGCTCCCCGGCTCAGCATCCCGCTGCCTGCCCGTAAATCTGAAGATGACTTCTGGTGCAGCTCCATCTCTCGCCGCCATTGCCACTCTAGGCGGCCGATGCCCCGACACCCGCAGCATCTCATACCATCCGTTGGGCAGCACTCGAATGGCGTCAGACAGCCGCAGCCAAGTTTTTCTTCTGTGCCACTCCTCCTGCTGGGTGGGGCGTTGGCAGACCTTTCCACCCATCTGCTAGGGTCCAATATATGGAAACGTCGATCTCCGGGCATATATTGCTTCCATTTGGGGTACGTTGGAGGGGGTCCCAGTCCATTCTGAACAACTGCAAACACCCGGACCTCTCCTCTGCGCTGAAGTAATACCGCCATCTTGGGCAGAATCAGCTACTGCCTTGGATCCTCTGCAAGCAACACAGATCCGACACAGCGTCCCAATTTGTAATCCACAGGTCAGTAATTGGTAGTCCACAGGTGTTTATAATCCGAAATAGAGCAGTCCAAGTTTTCCTCAGTACTTCAGTTGCAGGCCTGCCGCAGAAGATAGCGTATTAGCGGCGGCGATCCTGCCGACTACGCCAAATGTAGTGTCGGTGGTGGGGTGCCGAGCTGGGGGGGGTGGTCCTACTTTTATACCGCGCAGAGATGACAACAGAGACACGATGGAGGCAGATTCTGGGTGCAACAGGTCCAAGTTTATTTCTTCACTTGCCGTCCGACTGACGGCACACCTCGCGGCCCTCCGTTTCCAGAGCCGCTTCTCACACCGTACACTGGAGACGTGTCTGCACACACCGTCCCCTCCTTTACTGTCGACGCTCCTGACAGTTCCGTCACTGTGGCCGCCTTAGGCCCATTAACCAACAGCGCTTCTACTGCTCAGTCGTCGTGTCACATACGGTGTCTTACACCCAGTACCTCGTCTCAACTGCGGTCCTTTCCTGTCAGGACCACCCCCCTGACGTTTCCTCTCCTCAGTCCCCTTGGTCGGATTCTCCTCAGAGTGCACAGACTGTCGTAGTCCTCCTGTCACTTGAGCTCCCCCTGGGGACTGGAACTTTCTGGAACCCTCCCTCAGTATTTATAACTCCCCCGGTTCCTTGAAACTGTCACTCTAACTGTCACCACGCCCCCCATGACCAACGGTTTCTAAAGCCCTAAGCTGCTGTAAAGTCCTTTGCTCACACTCCACCCTGCCATCTAATGGTCATCCCAAGGTACTGCACGTCCACTACACTTTCCTAGTTGTTTCCCCACTGTAATCACTGACTCCTACCTACACTGTGCAAACCTATCTTTCTTCACTCTGACTAGTCCGTCCGTCCGTCAGGTCACCTTCCCTACAGAGACGCCGATCTGAAGGCAGGGGGAGCTCCGGTTCGATCGCAGCAATTAGAGGGTTAACAGCCAGGGGAAGTGAGGATGCCGCTCCTGGCTGTTAGTGCAGAAGCTCAGCCACTGGCAGCGCTTCGCTCCTGCACTAACCGGGCGGGTGGAGTTAATATTTCAGCATCTCCTGCGCGGTCATGCTGTGATCGGTCAGTCAGATTGACTGATCGATCACAGTGATCTGGGTGCAGGGACCGACAGCATGGGTCCTTGCACCTGTTGCCGTGCCTCTCAGATGTCACAGACAGCTGTCGGTAGTTTAAATGCATGATGGGTACAGTCCGTCATGGTGCGGGAACTTACATCCGGCCATGATGGACTG